>NC_082689.1:111820504-112120504 GCF_949987515.2 Delphinus delphis | reverse complement strand
AATTTGAATTGATTCCAGTAGTGCTTCATCTACCCTCTTTATGTTTTGATGTCAAAAATTACATACTTATAGGGACTTCCCTGGTGGTGCAGTGGTTAAGAATCCGCCTGCCAATGCAGGGGACACAGGTTCGATCCCTGGCCTAGGATGATCCCACATGCTGTGGAGCAACTAAGCCCGTGTGCCACAACTGCTGAGCCTGCACTCGAGAGCCCACGAGCCACAACTACTGAGCCCATGTGCTGCAACTACTGAAGTCCACGTGCCTAGAGCCTGTGCTCTGCAACAAGAGAAGACACCACAATGAGAAGGCCATGCACCACAACAAAGAGTAGCCCTCACTCACTGCAACTAGAGGAAGCCTGTGCACAGCAACAAAGACCTGATGCAGCCAAAAATAAATAATAAATAAATACATAAATTTATTTTTAAAATTACATACTTATAGATTGTGTGCCCAATAACAGAGATTTATAATTATTTTTTATGCTTTTTCTCTTAAATCCTATGTAAAATTAATATTCAAGTTACAAAGCAGGAGTGCAACAACACTGGCTATTACTTTTGCCCATGTTACATTTGCTGTGTATTTGCGTAAGTATGACTTGGAGTTAGTATCTAGTGTCCTCTCATTTTAACCTGAAGCCCTCCCTTTATCATTTCTTAGGGTAGGTCTAGCAATACTGAAGCCCCTCAACTTTTGTTTATATAAAAATGTCTTAATTTCTCCCTTATTTTTCAAGGACAGTTTTGCCATATATAGAATTATTGGGTTTTAGTATTTTTCTTTCAGCACCTTAAATATATCATTTCATTGCCTCTGGTCCAAGGTCTCTGAGTACAAGTGGCTGATGATCTTACAGGGAATCTCTGTATGTGATAAAGCACTTCTCCCTTACTGCTTTCAATATTCTCTCTTTGGCTTTGAACAGTTTAATTACAATGTATGTTGGTGTGGGTCTCTCTGAGTTTATTTTACTTGGAGTTCACTGAGCTTTTAAGATTTATAGACTCAAGTTTTAGCCATTATTTCTTCAAATAATTTTTTCTGCTCCTTTCTCAGTGTACTCTTTTTCTGGGACTCTGAAAATGTGTATGTGGGCCACTTGATGGTGTCTCACAAATTCCTTAGGTTTTGTTCACTTTTCTTCATTCTTTTTCCTCTGTGTTCTTAAGACTCAATAATTTCAAATAACCTGCCTTCGTGTTCACTGATTCTTTCTTCTGCCTATTCAACTCTACTGTTGAACTTTTCTAGTGAATTTTCATTTCAATTGTACTCTTCAGCTCTAGAATTTTGTTTGGTTCCTTTTTGCAATTTCTCTCTCTTTATTGACATTCTCATTTTGTTCATATACTGTTTTCTTTGTTTCTTTTAGTTCTTTGTCTATGTTTTCCCTTATCTCTTATAGATATTTAAGACCGTCATTTTAAAGTCTTTGTCTAGTAAGACTGATGTCTGGGCTTTCTCAGGGGTGATTTCTTTCAATCTGTTTTATTCCTCTGAATGAGCTGCATTTTCCAGTTTCTATGTATATCTTCTAATTTTTGCCAAAATTGAGTGTTTGGTTATTATTATGTAGTAACTCTGGAAATCAGATTTCTGCCTTTCCCCATGGTTTGCTGTTATTGCAGTTGTTGTTTTTATTGAAGGTCATAGTAGTCCATTTGTTTTGAGACTCTTCCAAACTACTTTTAAATGTTATGTGTGCTTGTGTGTGCTCACTGAAGTCTCTGTTCTTTTAGCTCATGTACATTTACTGTTTTGAAACATATTTCCTTGAATGCCAAGAGTTGAGATAGACAAACAAACAAAACCATCAAAAATAAAAAGAAAGAACAACCACCCCTGTAGTCTTTACAGACTGGCTCTTTGCTGGTGCAGTTCTTCACCAATTAGCTAGACTTGTTCTGAGCCTACAGATTAGATCCAGGTAAATGTTTAAGGTCTTCTCAGGTCTTTTCTGGGCATGCATCTTGCCTGGGCATGCATGGCTTTCTCAGTTTCCCCTCTATCTACAGTTGCTTTTGCATTTCCTCATTTCCCAAAGCACCTCACCCCAGCTTCTCCTCCCGGCCTTAGATAGTCTACTGTATGTCTCCACCCAAATCTCTTGCCCTAGGCATCTTTGAATTTTTAGTCCACTTGTCGTATTTAATAACAGTGCCTGCCACTTTTCCCACCTGCATTCTGAGTTATGCAAGACAGAGATGAACAAGTAAATCTTTCAGGTATCCTCCAGGCAGGTTATAACAGACAATAATTTGCAAATGAGATCTGTTCTGCTCCCTCCAGTTCAAGTGGAGGAATTGGGAACTGGGCTGCAGCTGCTCAAGACCAAGAGTACCACTAAAGTAGATTGGGAGAGGGGTAAGGGTAAGTAAAAACACCACAAAACTTTCCTACAATTTTGAAGATGGGTTTTTCTTGATTGGGAATTTGCTTGATTGCTGAAAACTCTTGATTGCTTTTCAAAGCATATACAAAGTTGGTTCAGACAGCTTCTGGTTGCTTTTTTTTAATATATAACTTTTTCAGGGAGCAAGAGCTCAGAGCTTTCTAGTCTGGTATCACTCATCTGGAACGTGACTTGGAAATCATAAAATGCTCTGATTTTCATTGTCACTAATTCTCTGTTTATGCTGTTTCCTTCTTGGGCTCTGTTTTCCCTCTACATCTTATAAATGTCTTTTGGGGCTCCTCCATCAGCCCTCTTCTATTCTTACTCTGCGCACAAATCCTAGATTATCTCATTCACATAGCTTTATGTACGTACTGATGGTTCCCAAAGCAGTCTCCAGTTCAAATTTCACTGTTTTACGTCTGTCAGCCTACTGGATACTTTTACTAAGATATTCCATGGACAAGTCCATTTCAATCTCATTTATATCCCTCCCAACTCCCAAATCTACTTCTGGACAGCCTCATAACTCATCTTGTCTCCAGTCTTGCCCCACTCTAATTGCACCCCCATGTGGAATCCAGAGGTTCTTTCCTTGTTGTCTTTAGGACCCAAATGCCTTAGCATGACAATCAATGCTGTTTTGATCTGACTTAATTCTCTCTTAGCACTCTTCTCCTTCCCTGTAACTCCCATTATTTAGCGCTACCAAACTACATATTCTTCCAACCTTTATCATAATGTATTGCCTCTGTCTGAAATGTCTACTTTTTCTCTGGCTAAGAGTTAGTTCAGCTGTTCATATTGGGAAGCCTTTCCTGATGTGCTCCTATCCCACTGGCATGACATCATTGTTTATTTACTTTGCTGTCTTACCTACCACTCTGTAGTCTCCTTGATTGGAAGAGCCCTTTCACCTGACACAATCTGGCAAGAAATAGGAGCAATAAGTGAATGCCTACTGAGTGGATGAAGGATACATGTACTACTTGTGAATTAAAATACCAACCCTTATAGAGCATTTTCTGTGTGGCTGACTGTGTGCTTGGTGCTTTACATCTATTATCTATTTTTTTTTTAAGAGACAAGTTTTATTAGCTTCCCTTTACAGGTGTGGAAACTAAGTCTATGAGAGTTAAAGTAACTTACCTGAGGTCTGTTGCCCAGCAACAAGGGATGAAGGAGGGACTTGGACTCACCTCAGAATGATCCCAAAGCCTGTGTCCTTTCAGTGTCAGCATTCTTTCTATCAAAGCGAAATTTCAATGGTTCTTATGTATATATGCATTTTATCAGTCGTTTTTAGATATGTTTGAATATATCACTTGTGTGTGGTGGAGCAGGGAATTAGTATGTATTTGGTAGAATAAAATAAATCAGAGTCTAAGTACAGTGATTCCTAATTTAGGGGCATTTAGTGCCAACGTGGGATTATGAGAATGTGCTCATTGGTGAGGATATAGTGCAAAAAATGTGCAAGCTCTAACTTGCACAAAATTAGTGACCTCCACAGACCTGTGTAGAAGTGGCACTTCCTGGAGAGGATTTGAGGTGTGGGGGGAGGGCAGACATTCTTGGATGGGGCCCAGCTCAAATATGTACTTAGATCAGAAAACCATTAGCTGGAAAGTGGACATGGAATGTGTTTTAATTTCATTTCCCCAGGTTGTCAGGTTTCTATATGTTTATAGATCCCAGACAGGCATTGACCTACTTAATTAGGCTGCCTTCTCAGAGGGGCCTTCCCTGAATACCTTGCATAAAATAGTAGCCAGCTCTCTCCACCCCACCCCATCCCACCCAACTAAACCTTGGAATTCCTCATCTTCTTTACCCCTTTTTGTCTTCTCCATAGTACTCACCACAACCTAAGATGTATTTATTTGTATATTGCTTATCTCTCCCATTAGAATATCAACTCTATGAGGTTGGGGATTTTGATTATTTTTTTTTACCTCAATATCCCCAGGTCCTGAAACAGTGCCAGGCACTAAATCTTTGTGAAAGGGATACTTTGGTTTTGGTTGAGCCTTGTCTGAGTATTAACCACGTGCTCGGTGCTGTGAAGACCTTGAGAGGAAGCTATGACGTTCTTGCTCTAAGGAAATTAACTGAAGAATTGGAACTGGTCAGAAACTTAGATTTAATTTTACCGTCCTCATAAGATGATATAAGGGGTGTCAAAAATTTCCTTTTAAGAGTGAGATTATAAATATTTTAGGCCTTGTGGGCAACAACAGGTCTCTGTCACATATTCAACATCCTTTTTTAAAAATAACCTTTAAAATATATTTTAAAAAATTCTTATATTCAGACTGAACAAAAACAGATCATGTGCTGGATTTGGCCCAAGGCCACAGGTTGCTGACCTCTGAGATAGTAAATTAGCCTGTTACTATTTCATGGAGGCTGGAAGAAGACATGAGACTCCTGGTTCAGAGACAAGGGGCTTCATTACTCATGGCTCAGCAAGCAGCAACAACATCATGTCTGTTTCAGTTGTTTTTGACCCCCACTCAATTCCTGTGAGGTCAATGCAGAGGGCCCAAGTGGATGTTATGCAAGCAGTGGATTTGTGTCACAGCTAAGGGACACTGAGCTTAGACAATCACTTCCTTTATAGCAAGCCTGTTCCTGGTGAAGCTCCTCTTATTCCCCCTCCATCTCTGACCCTAAGAGCTGTGCTCCAGGATCACTGAGAAATTGAGATCTTTCAGGAGCAAGCTGATAGAACCTTTGTGCTCACCCCTCAGTTAGAATTGCCTATTGCATATCTGTCTTCCCTGTAAGATTTGAGTAAGATTTCAGAATTGAATTGATTGAATGAGATTTCAGAAATCTTATTCGTCTTTGTATTATCAATGCCTAGAGCCTAAAACGCAGTCAGTGAGTATTTGCTGAACTGAAATGAGGTAGAACCCATGTCATCCTCTCATACAGGGTTTAAGGAGAGGCATATGGGACCTGGGGGAGCTGCCTGTATTTTCTAAGGAGGCTTCTCCTTTCCTGCTGATACTGCGCACGTTCAGGGCAGCGGGTGCTCCCTGAATGATGAAGGTGCCCTGATGTCTTCAGGGACACCAGAGCTCCCTCTCCATTTCTCTGAAATGCTGGACTAGTGTGGTAGGCAGTCATTATGCCATCAAACAAAATTTTTTTCAGGAAAAAAAAGTGTAACTCAAGGATATGTGGATTTCTCAAGTGCCTCTTTTCCGCCTCTCCACACTGAAAATACTGTATTCTCTTATTTACAGCACTTTTCTCAATTTCCTGCATGGGTGTTCACTCAGTTGTTCAAACCTGGGGAAACCAGAGTCAACTGCAGAACCCCCTGGCCCTGACCCGGTCACAGAGCTGGTGGCAGGGCTCACCTGTGTCCGTGGAGGCGGGGAGCAGGGCAGGGAAGGGCTGTGTGGAATGACTGCAGGTATCTGGGGCTCTCTCTCTGATGGTCTAACAGCAGCGGGCAGGGTTGTTTTCCAAGAGGTCTTAGGAAATCAATCTCCTAGTCATCTGCAGGCAGAGGGTTGGTCCTGTCATGAACTGTGTGGCCTCGGCTGAATTGCTTAGCCTTCTGAGCCTCTCTCCTCATCTGTAAATATGGAATAATAGTGTATATTTCTGGGGTACTTCTGAGAATTAAATGAGCTAATTCATGTAAAGTCCGTAGAATAACGGAGAGCTCACGGTAAGTGCTCAACAAATGTTGACTATTATCATCACCGTCATCATCATTATTTCTCCTCATACTGATATAAAACAATTTTATTTTATGTTGTGAAGGCAAAAAGTGGTATGGGAATTCTGAAAAGAATATAACGGTTTAGTGCTTCCCTGGTGGTGCAGTGGTTGAGAGTCCGCCTGCCGATGCAGGGGACACGGGTTCGTGCCCCAATCTGGGAAGATCCTACATGCCGCGGAGCGGCTGGGCCCGTGAGCCATGGCCGCTGAGGCTGCGCATCCGGAGTCTGTGCTCCGCAATGGGAGAGGCCACAACAGTGAAAGGCCCGTGTACTGCAAAAAAAAAAAAAAAAGAATATAACGGTTTCACCAAGTAATTTACAAAGGCTTGTTGAAGGAGGCAAGAACATGAAGAAATATAAGTAGTGGCATATGATTAGACAGAAGAGCATTCAGAGAAACTCAATTTAATTTAGTTTAATGGTTAAAGAGTACAGGTTCTGGAACCAGATGCAATTGTAAGATTACTAATTTTGCTATTTACTAGCTATATAATATCATGTGTGTTACTCAAATTCACTATGCCTCAGTGTATTCCTTTGTAAAATGGGCGTGATTATAATATCTATGTCAGAAGCTGTGATTATGACTAAAAGCACTTGAAAGCACTCAATAGTGTTAGCTGAGATCATTAATAGTGTGCCTACTATGTGGTGTCCGACATGATTTTCGATACTTTGGGGACTGAAAGGCAGGTCACAATATCTGTTCTGAGCTGTTCATTGTGCGTTGGAGAAAGTAAAACATTTAGAGAGAGATAACAGGTAACCATTAACACAAAGCAGTGTCTGAAAGTGCCCCAAGTGGCAGAAGAATTTGAGAAATATTGTTGATGTGGTACTCTTTTTCTAGAACCAGCAGGAAGTGGCTGGGGGGTGTGGCCCTTGAACTCTGCTGCTTCCCATAGAACAGCCTCTGATTGCAGGCTGAGGACTGTCCCCAGGAACTGCCCTCGCCAGGAAAAGGCTTGGCCTCTCCAGGCTCCCTTCAGTTTCCTCACCAGTAACATGAGGACAAAATCCAATACCTCACAGCACTCTAGGAGAGAACTCAGTGGGGTGCCGTATTTGAAAGTACATACTTTGAAAAGTTAAATGAAGTGGTTTACAAGTTTTCGATACCATTACTAATCCATTTAACACTTCTACCTCTCTCCTCGGCACTGGCATCACTTCCGCTTAATCTGTATCTGGTCTGCCCTTGTTGTGCACCCCATTACAGGCTCATCCCCCCTCACTGGAGCAGCTCTGAGCTTGGGGTGTTTCCTACTTTGAGCCTTTAAGGGTGTGCTATCATGTGTACCTCTGCATATGGTCTGCTCTGAGGGGCAGGCTTATCCAAGTTTCATGGGAAATTTAGAAAGAATTACATCACTTAGAGTGATAGGAAGCTGAACAGGAAGCAACAGACAAAGGAACTTTTTTTTTTTTTTTTTTTTTGCGGTACGCTGGCCTCTCACTGTGTGTCCTTCCCTGTTGCGGAGCACAGGCTCCAGATGCACAGGCTCAGCGGCCATGGCTCATGGGCCCAGCCACTCCATGGCATGTGGGATCCTCCTGGACTGGGGCACGAACCCGTGTCCTCTGCATTGGCAGGCAGACTCTCAACCACTGCGTCACCAGGGAAGCCCAGGAACTTTATTTTTTGAGCCTGGTATATTCCTTACTACACACACACACACACACACACACACACACACACACACATGTTTCTTCTTTTATTGTGTAATTTAAGATATCCCAAACCACATAAGACACATGTACAGTTTCTAAAATATAGTTATGAAGCAGGCACCCATGTAATCACCACATGGGCCAAGAAACAGGCCTTGCCGGCCCTCCAGAAGCCCCTGTAAGCTCCTCCCCAGTCTATTGTGATTGGATGTTTAATTTTATAATTTAAAGCTTCTTTAAAACAGAAGCTTTTCTATCTGCATCTATTGGTGTGATCATATGCTTTTTCTCTTTTAATGTTATGTTACATTACATTAATTGTTTTTCTCGTATTTAGTCAACGTTGCCTTCTTGGTATTAACCCAACTTGGTCATTATGGATTTTTTTCTTACTATATTGCTGGATTTGGTATGATGATACTTTGTTTTACACTTCTGCATCTTTGTTCATATATGAAATTGGTCAGTAATTTTTTATTCTCATTAATGTTTTTGCAGGATTTTGAGATCAGTAATGTATTAACCTTATAAAATGAATTGACAAGTGTTACCTTTTTTAAAAAGCTTCTGAAATAGACTGTCTAAAATTTTGATTACTTATCCCTTGAATATCTGGTAAAAAATGCTAAGGAA
Organism: Delphinus delphis; assembly: GCF_949987515.2. Classification (NCBI taxonomy): domain Eukaryota; kingdom Metazoa; phylum Chordata; class Mammalia; order Artiodactyla; family Delphinidae; genus Delphinus; species Delphinus delphis. Next base: position 112,112,055 of record NC_082689.1, on the reverse strand, counting down.
GTTTCCTTTGTGGAAAAAAAATTAGTACTGATTCAATTCCTTTAATGGTCATTGAGGTATTCACAATTTCTATTTCTTTTTGAGTCACTTTTGGTAGATTATTTTTTCCTATGTGGACATACAGTGTGTCCAGCATCCTGTGTTGAAAAGACTATCCTTTTCCCAGTGAGTTAGCTTGGCACCAACAAAATGGTCTATTTGTAGGTCCATTTGATTTAATCCTTTGTCTCTATTTGGTTCCATCAATCTAGTATCCTTATACCAATATCACACTGTCTCGATTACTGTGGCTTTAGTCTTGAAAGTCTTGAAATCAGGCCGTGTAGTACCCCAATTTTGTTCTTTTCCAAGACTTTTTAGCTATTCTAGGAAATTTGCATTTCTGTATAAATTTTAGGATCACATTACGATTTCTATAAAAAGCTACTAGAATTCTGAGTGGGATTACACTGACTACAGATCAATTTGGAGAAAATTGTTATCTTAACAATATTGAGTCTAGTTTTATTAAATTATATTTTTCTTAGAATTTTTTCCATTTCATCTAACTCTTCAAATTAATTTGCTTTTTTTCATAAAACATTATTAATACCGTTAAGGTCTGCAATATGTGTGACAACAGCCTCCTTTTCATTCCTCATTTGTTATGTGTATCTTCGCTTTTCCTTGACCAAACTTATCAGAGGTTTGTGAGTGTATTAGCTAAGGTATTCCTGGCTTCTGAAACAACAACAAGCCAAAATGTGATATTATAGTTTATTTCTCTAAATAAGTGTATGTAGTCGGCAGTGGTTTTCCTCTAAGTAGTGATTCAAGAACCCAGGCCTTTTCCATATTTCTGCCGTCTTCATGACATTGTTTCCAGGGTTGCTTTGCTTGCCTCTATCACACTGGGAAAGAGGATGAAAGACACTCATGGAGGGTTAATGGGCCAGGGCTGAGAAGGGTGTGTGTCATTTCAACTCACATTCCATTGACCAGAACTCAGTCACAAGGCCATAACCACTCAGACAGTGCTGGGAAATGCTACTGCACTGTGAACCTGGAAAGAAAAGGAATAGGTTTGTACAGCTATCTTACGTATTCTAGAGTGATTTTTAATGGTATTTTAAAAAGCTTATTCCTTTGCTGGATCTCGCTGTTATGTACTGGTTTTCTATTTTATTAGCTGTTGCTCGTAGCTTTGTTATATTCATTCTTATACTTAACTCTGTTTTATTTTTTTATTCATCTTCCAGCTTCTTGAAAAAGATGCTTAATTTATTAGCGTTCAAGCTTTCTTTTGTAGTATTTAAGGCTACAGATTTTCCCCCTAAGTAATGCTTTGGTCGCATCCCATGAGTTTTCATCTGTGGTATTTTCTGATTCTTCCAGTTCAAAACATTATCTAATTTCCATTGGTATTCCTTCTCCAATCCTTGAGTTATTATAAATTGTTACTTACTTTTTTTTTTTTTTGTGGTACGCGGACCTCTCACTGTTGTGGCCTCTCCCGTTGCGGAATACAGTCTCCAGACACGCAGGCTCAGCGGCCATGGCTCACGGGCCTAGCTGCTCCGCAGCATGTGGGATCTTCCCAGACCGGGTCACGAACCCATGTCCCCTGCATCGGCAGGCAGACTCTCAACCACTGCACCACCAGGGAAGTCCTGTTACTTATTTTTAAATATATGGAGATAAACCTTTATTATTGATTTCTAGCTTAAGTGCATTGGAAAAGAGAAAGTACACTGAATTATTTCAATCTTCTGAATTTTATAATTATTATAATACTTTTCTCTACTCTTTTTGGAAGATGCACACTCTGTCTCCATTCTTTAAATATTCATCCAAGATTTATAATATGCGTATTTAACTTACCAAATTAAGTGATTCAATTTCTTTATCTTCTTCAAGGTTAATACAATGATCATTAATTTTTTACCTTTACTGACTTCTTTGATATTGTTATCCTGTATTTTACTGCTATGTTTTCTTTTTTAATGCTACTAGATGTTATTATTTTTATTTTATATAGTGCATGTGCATTTTTTTTACCCACTTATTTGCTTTTTTTTTTTTTCGGTATGTGGGCCTCTCACTGTTGTGGCCTCTCCCGTTACGCAGTACAGGCTCCAGACGCGCAGGCTCAGCGGCCATGGCCCACGGGCCCAGCCGCTCCACGGCATGTGGGATCCTCCCGGACCGGGGCATGAACCCGTGTCCCCTGCATCGGCAGGCGGACTCTCAACCACTGCACCACCAGGGAAGCCCTTTTTTTCCTTTTTTTTTAATTGAGGTTTTGTTGATTTACAATGTTCAGGCAAAGTAATTCAGATCTATATCTATATTCTTTTTCAGATTCTTTTCCATTATAGGTATTACAAGACATTTAATATAGGTCCCTGTTCTATACAGTAGGTCTTTGTTGGTTATCTATTTTATATATAGTAGTGTGACTCTGTTAATAATCCCAAATTCCTAATTTATCGCCCCCAAAGGTTACCCTTTGGTAACCATAAATTTGTTTTCTACGTCTGTGAGTCTGCTTTGTAAATAAGGTCATTTCTATCATTTCTTTAAATTCCACATATAAGTTATATCATATGATATTCGTCTTTCTCTGACTTACTTCTCTTAGTATGATATACTCTAGGTTCATCCATTACTACAGATGGCATTATTTCATTCTTTTTTATGGCTGAGTAGTATTCTATTGTGTATATATACAACTTTTTCTTTATCCCTGTGTCTGCCAATGGATGTTTAAGTTGCTCCCATGTCCTGGCTGTTGTAAATAGTGCTGCTATGAACATTAGGATACATGTGTCTTTTCGAATTATGATTTTCTGTGGGTAAATGCCCAGTAGTGGGATTGCTGGGTCATATAGTAATTCTATTTTTAGGTTTTTTTTTGTTTTTTTTTTTTTTGCGGTACGCGGGCCTCTCACTGTTGTGGCCTCTCCCATTGCGGAGAACAGGCTCCGGACGCGCAGGCTCAGCGGCCATGGCTCACGGGCCCAGCCGCTCCGCGGCATGTGGGACCTTCCCTAACCGGCGCACGAACCTGTGTCCCCTGCATCGGCAGGCGGACTCTCAACCACTGCGCCACCAGGGAAGCCCTATTTTTAGGTTTTTAAGGAGCCTCCATACTGTTCTCCATAGTGGCTGCACCAATTTACATTCCCACCAACAGTGTAAGAGGGTTTCCTTTTCTCCACACCCTCTCCAGCATTTATTTGTAGACTTTTTTGATGATGGCCCTTCTGACTGGTGTGAGGCAACACCTCATTGTACCTTTGATTTACATTGCTCTAATAACTACGAATGATGAGCATCTTTTCATGTGCCTGTTGGCCATCAGTGTGTCTCCTTTGGAGAAATGTCTATTTAGGTCTTCTGCCCATTTGGGGGGTGTTGTATTTTTTGTTGTTGTTGTTGTTATTAAGTTGTATGAGCTGCCTGTATATTTTGGAAATTAAGCCCTTGTCATTCACATCATTTTCAAATATTTTCTCCCATTCCATAGGTTGTCCTTTCATTTTGTTGATGGTTTCCTTTGCTGTTTAATTAGGTCCCATTTGTTTATTTTTGCTTTTGTTTCCATTACTCTAGGAGACAGATCCAATAATATATTTATGTAATTTATGTCAAAGAGTGTTCTGCCTATGTTTTCCTCTAGGAATTTTATAGTATCCTGTCTTACATTTAGGTCTTTAACCCATTTTGTGTTTATTTTTGTATATGGTGTTAGAGAATGTTCTATTGCATTCTTTTACATGTTGCTGTCTAGTTTTCCCAGCACCACCTGTTGAAGAGACTCTCTTTTCTCCATTGTATAGTCTTGCCTCCTTTGTTATAGATTAATTGACCATAAGTGTGTGGGTTTATTTCTGCGTTTCCTATCCTGTTCCATTGATCTATGCGTCTGTTTTTGTGCCAGTACCATACTGTTTTGATTCGTGTAGCTTTGTATTATAGTCTGATGTCAAGGAGCCTGATTCCTCCAGCTCCGTTCTTCTTTCTCAAGATTGTTTTGGCTACTCAGGGTCTTTTGTGTTTCCATATAAATTTTAAAGAGTCTTTTTCCAGTTCTGTGAAAAATGTCATTGGTAATTTGATAGGGATTGCATTGAATCTGTAGATTGCCTTGGGTAGTATGGTTATGTTAACAATATTGATTCTTCCAATCCAAGAACATGGTACATCTTTCCATCTGTTTGTGTGGCCTTCAATATCTTACATCAGCATTTTATAGTTTTCAGAGTACATGATTTTTGCCTCCTTAGGTAGGTTTATTCCTAGGTATTTTATTCTTTTTGATGAGATGGTAAATGGGATTGTTTCCTTAATTTCTCTTTCTGATATTTTGTTGTTAGTGTATAGAAATACAACAGATTTCTGTATATTAACTATTTTCTTGCAAATTTGCCAGGTTCATTGATGAGCTCTAGTAGCTTTCTCGTGGCATCTTTACGAGTTTCTATGTATAGTATCATGTCATCTGCAAACAGTGACAGTTTCACTTCTTCCTTTCCAATTTGGATTCCTTTTTTTTCTTTTTCTTCTCTTACTGCTGTGACTAGGAGTTCCAAAACTATGTTGAATAAAAGTGGCAAGAGTGGGCATCCTTGTGTTCTTCCCAATCTTAGGTGGAATGCTTATAGCTTTTTGACATTGAGTGTGATTTTAGCTGTGTGTTTTTCATATATGGCCTTTATTATGTTCCCTCTATGCCATTTTCTGGAGAGTTTTCATCATAAATGGATGTTGAATTTTACCAAAAGCTTTTCTATATCTATTGAGATGATCATATGGTTTTGATTCTTCGATTTGTTAATGTGGTGTACCACATTGGATGATTTGTGGATATTGAAAAATCCTTGCATCCATGGGATAAATTCCACTTGACCATGGTGTATGATTCCTTTAATGTATTGTTGGAGTTGGTTTGCTAGTATTTTGTTGAGAATTTTGGTATCTATGTTCATCAGTGATATTGGCCCATAATTTTCTTTTTTTGTGATATCTTTGTCTGGTTTTGGTGTCAGGGTGATGTGGCTTCACAGAATGAGTTTGGGAGTGTTCCTTTCTCTGCAATTTTTTGGAATAGTTTCAGAAGGATAATTGTTAACTGTTCTCTAAATGTTTTATAGAATTCACCTGTGGAGCCATCTGGTCCTGGACTTTTGTTTGTTGAGAGTTTTAAAATTACTGATTCAATTTCAGTACATGTAATTAGTCTGTTCATATTTTCTGTTTCTTCCTGGTTCTGTCTTGGGAGATTGTACCTTTCTAACAATTTGTTCATTTCTTCTAGTTTGTCCATTTTATTGGTGTATTGTTGCTCATAGTAGTGTCTTATGATCCTTTGTATTTCTGTGATGTTGGTTTTAACTTCTCCTTTTACATTTCTGATTTTATTGTCCTGTCCTTTTTCTTCTTGATGAGTCTGGCTAAAGGTTTATCAATTTTGTTTATCTTTGCAAAGAACCAACTTTTAGTTTTCTTGACCTTTTCTATTGTTTTTTTAGTCTCTATTTCATTTATTTCTGCTCTGACGTTTATGACTTCTTTCCTTCTACTAACTTTGGGTTTTATTTATTCTTCTTTCTCTAGTTGCTTTAAGCATAAGGTTAGGTTGTTTATTTGAGATTTTTCTTGTTTCCTGAGATAAGCTTGTTTTGCCATAAACTTTCCTCTCATAACTGCTTTTGCTGTGTCCCATAGGTTTTGGATCATTGTGTTTTCATTTTCATTTGTCTCTAGGTATTTTTTTATTTCCTCTTTCATTTCTTCAGTGATCCATTGGTTGTTTAGTAGCATATTGTTTAGCCTCCATGTGTCTGTGGTTTTTGCTGTTTTAATTTTTTTCTTGTAGTTGGTTTCTAGTCTCATAGCATTGTGGTTGGAAAAGATGCTTGAAGTGATTTCGGTTTCCTTAAATTTACCAAGGCTTGTTTTGTGACCCAGCATGTGATCTATCACGGCGAATGTTCCATGTGCAATGGAATGTGTATTCTGATGCTTTGGGGTGGAATGCTCTATAAATATCGATTAAGTCCATTTGGTCTAAAGTGCCATTTAAGACACTTTTTTCTTATTGATTTTCTGCCTGGATGATCTGTCCATTGATGTAAGTGGGGTGTTAAAGTCCCCCACTATTATTGTGTAACTGTCAGTTTCTCCTCTTATGTCTGTTATTATTTGCCTTATATATTAAGTTGTTCCTATGTTGGGTGTATATATATTTACAACTGTTATATCTTCTTCTTGTATTGATCCCTTGATCATTATGTAGTGTCCTTTTTTGTCTCCTATAACAGTCTATTTTGTCTGATCTAAGTATTACTACTCTGGCTTTCTTTTGCTTTCCATTTGTGTGGAATATCTTTTTACATCCCCTCACTTTCAGTCTGTATGTGTCTCTAGATGTGAAGTGAATCTCTTGTAGACTATATATACATGGGTCTTGTTTTTGTATCCATTCAGCCAGTCTGTGTCTTTTGGTTGAAGCATTTAGTCTGTTTACATTTAAGGTAATGATCAATATGTATGTTCTTATTGCCATTTTGTTACTGTTTGGATTTGTTTTTGTATGTCTTTTTTTCCTCTTTTTTCTTTTGTTCTATTCTCATGATTTGATGACTGTCATTGTGTTTGGATTTCTTTTTCTTTTCTGTGTGTATATGTATTATAGGTTTTTGGTTTGTAGTTACTTTTGTATAGCAGTGTGTGTGTGTGTGTGTGTGTGTGTGTGTGTGTATTTAAATTGTTTTAAGTTGCTGATCTCTTAATTTCAATTGCACTTTAAATACACTGCATTGTATTCTCCTCCTCTCAGTATTATTGTTTTTGATGTCATGTTTTACATCTAGTAGTTTTGTGTATCCCCTAACTCCTTATTGTGGATACAGATGATCTTACTATTATTTTGTCTTTTAACCACCCTAGTAGCTTTGTGTGTGGGTGATTTCCTACCTTTATTGTATGTTTGCCTTTACCGGTGAGCTTTTTCATTTTGTAATATTCTTGTTTCTAGTTGTGGCCTTTTCCTTTTTGCCTAGAGAAGTTCCTTTAATATTTGTTGTAAAGCTGTTTTGGAGGTGCTGAATTCTTTTAGCTTTTGCTTCTCTGTAAAGCTTTTGATTTCTCCATCAAATCTGAATGAGAACCTTGCTGGGTAGAGTATTCTCGGTTGTAGGTTTTTTCCCTTTCTTCACTTTAAATATATTGTACCACCCCCTTCTGATCTGCAGAGCTTCTGCTGAAAATCAACTGATAGCCTTATGGGAGTTCCCTTGTATGTTATTTGTTGCTCTACCCTTGCTTCTTTTAATATTTCTGCTTTATCTTTAATTATTTTCATTTTAATTACAATGTGTCTTGGTGTGTTTCTCTTTGGGTTAATCCTGTATGGGACTCTCTGTGCTTCTTGGACTTGGGTTGGGTGACTGTTTTCTTTCCCAGATTAGGGAGGTATTCAGCTATTATCTCTTCCAATATTTTCTTGGTTCCTTTCTCTCTCTCTCTCTTCTCCTTCTGGTACCCCTATAATGTGAATATTAGTGTGCATGAGGTTGTCCCAGAGGTCTCTTAAACTGTCCTCACTTTTTTTCATTCTTTTTTCTTTTTTCTGTTCAGTGGTAGTGATTTCCACTACTTTGTCTTCCAACTCACTGATGCATTCTTCTGAATCATTTAATCTACTATTGATTCCTTCTAGTGTATTTTTCATTTCAGTTATTGTATTCTTCATCTCTGTTTGGTTATTCTTTATATTTTCTAACTCTTTGTTAAAAACTTCTAACTTCTCACTCTGTGCATCCATTCTCCTCCCAAGATCTTTGATCGTCTTCACAATCATTACTCTGAACTCTTTCTTGAGTAGATTGCCTCTCTCCACTTCACTTAGTTCTTCTTCTGGGTTTTTATCTTGTTCGTTCATCTGGAACATATTCCTCTGCTGCCTCATTCTGTCTAAGTTGCTATTTGCCTTTTTAGGTATTTGGTAGGTTAGTTATGTCTCTTGACCTTGGACAAGTGGCCCTCTGTAGGAGGCATCCTGTGCATCCCATGTGTGCACTCCCGTCTTATCACCCAAGCTATATGCTCTAAGGGTTCCCCCTAAGAGGGCTGAGTGGGTCCTGTTGTGGCAGGCTGACTCTGTGGGTGGTCTGATAGGCTTTGTTGGCCCCTAGTCTGTTTGGTTGCCAGGTCCTGCCTTGTACATATGTTGCTGGCTGCTGTTCAGCAGTGCCTGGTCATAAAGTGACTGGTTACAGAATCCTAGGTTTCCCCAGGGCTAGTGCTGGCTCACTAATGGGTGGAATCGGGGCCCCAAAGATTCTGGAACTATTGCCTACCCACTTGGCAGGTGAAGCCAGATCCTGGGGTTAGTGCCAGACTACTGGCAGGTAGAGTTGGTTCCTGGAGTCTGGCTGCAGGGCCCAGAGATCTCAGAGCTCATTTCAGATTGTGGGGGGTGGGGTGCTGTTTCCTGACACAGTCAAGTATGGGGTCCAGGGTGTCCTGAAGGTGGCATTGGTCTGCTAGTGGGAAGGACCAGGGCCCAGCTGGTCCCTGGGTAGGGTCTTGCCTGTGTTGCGGTTGTTTTCTTGCTTCTGGTATCATCTGTCTCCTGGTTAGTGAGGCTGGTCTAGAGGCTTGTGTGGGCTTCCTGGCAGGAGGGGCCAGTGCCTGCCTACTGGTGGCTGGAACTGGGTCTTGGTCCTCTGGTGGGCTGGGCCATGTCTGGAGGGGTGTGTCAACAGGAACATGTCACCTCTTTAGTCTTTAGACAGCCTGTCTGCTGATGGTTGGGACTGTGTCCCCACCCAATTAGTTGTTTGGCCTGAGGCGTCCCAGCACTGGTGCTTGCAGGCTGTTGTGTTGTGCCAGGTCTTGGTGCTAATGAGCCAAGATATCAGCCACCAGCAGCACCAGTGTTCACGTGGCTGAATGTTCCCCAATATGTCTGCCACCAGTGACTATGACCCCAGGGTAAGCCACAGCCACCCCCAGTCTCCCCAAGAGATTCTCCAAGGCTAGCAGGTAGGTCTGGTCCAAGCTCATATCAAATTACTACTTTTACTTGGGTCCCAGCGTGCATGAGATTTTGTGTGCCCTTTTAGAGTGAAGTCTCTATTTCCCCCAGTCCTGTGGGGCTCCTGCAGTTAAGCCCCACTGCCCTTTAAAGCCAAATACTCTGGGGGCTCATGTTCCTAGTGCCAGACCCCTGGGCTGGGGAGCCAGATGTGGGGCTTGGTACTCTTACTCCTGTGGGAGAACCTCTGCACTATAATTATTCTCCAGTTTGTGGGGTGCCCACCCAGGGCATATGGGATTTGATTATATCATGAGCCTGCCCCTCCTACCCATCTCATTGTGTTTCCTTCTTTATGTCTTTAGTTGTAGAAGATCTTTTCTGGCAGGTTCCAGTCTTTTTCATCAATGGTTGTTCTGCAGAGAGTTGTGATTTTGGTGTGCTCGTGAGAGGAGGCGAGCTCAGGGTCTTTTTATTCTATCATCCTGGACACTCTCTGTACTTATTATTGAAAAGTGTTTTCACTGGAAACATGTCGTTCTGGTTTAGCAGCTATTTTCTTTCATCCTATTGTATTCTGGCTTCTCTTGTTGCTCTTCTCAGTCTAACTCTTTGCAGTTATTCAGTTCCCCCTCTCTGGCTGCTTTTAATATATCTCCATTCCCCTTATTTGGAGTTTTTCAGTTTCACTCTGATTTGTCTAAGGGTATATTTCCCTTTTTATTTATTGAACTTGAGATTTATTGGAGATGAGCGTATGGATGGGTGTCTATCAGTTCTACAAAATTCTCAGCCATTAATTGTTCAAACATTGTGTCTTTGCCATCTTCTCTCCCTTTCCTTTCGGAACTCTGGCTTAAACATATGTTACACTTTCTCACATTATCCTTCATGTCTCTTAACCTCTGTCTCATAATTTCCATCATTTTATCTCTCTGCTGTATTTTTCTAAATTTCTCTTGATCTATTTTCTGATTCACTAAATTTCTCTTTAGCTGTATCTAATTTGCTGTTAAAGCTGTTGAGTTTTTAATTCTTTTACTATAGTTTTAATTTCAAAGAGTTTTAATTTCTAGGAATTAATTTCTAGTTTCCTGTTCCCTTTATGTACTTAAGCTGGCCTTTTGATTCTTTAAACACAGTAAATGTACTTGTTTTTGTTTCTGGCACTTTGCATTTGTTGTCTCCTTTAGTCCTCAGGACCGTTCTGTGGGATATCATTACATCTGTCACAGAGATAAGAACACTGAGATGCTTGTCTCAAGGTCTGTTATTTCCTTTTCTACCATCTACCTTCAGCTAGAAACCAAAGCTCAGAGAAATTGCTTCGAGGCAGAGAGAAGTTTGGGGTTGCATCCCTGCTGGGGATCTATAGAGAAATTGCCTCTGCCTGACAGACCCTCCCTCAACATATAATAAAGGGACAGGGCCATTGATTATGGAATAAGGTTTTATGGAGCTAAGACTTATGTCTCCATGACACTGTGGGCAGGGACTGTGTCAAATACATCCCTGTAACTACAGGGCTTAGGACAAGACTCAGTAAATATTTGGTGATTGCATGATCCAGTGTTCTGGGTGCATAGCTGGGATGCAAATATTTTTACTTGCAAGAATGAATTAATAAAAGACTAAAATAGCAATACAATTAAAACAGACAATCAAGTGGCATTTACTTGTTGAGTGTTTATCAATATCTGGCTGTAAACTTTGAGATCAGGTGTTCACAAGCTTTTTCTATGAAGGGCCAGATAATAAATATCTTAGATTTTGCTACTATATGGCCTATTTCACAACAACTCAGCTCTACCATTGTAGCCTGGTGTTAGTTGGCTAGGACTGCCACTACAACAAACTACCACAGACTGGCTGGCTCCAATAACAGAAGTTTCTTTTCTCACAGTTCTGGAAACTAGAAGTCCAAGATCAGGGTGCCATCAGGGTTGATTTCTGGTGAGAACTCTTTTCTTAGCTTGAAGATGTGGCCATCTTCTCGCTGTGTCCTCACATGACCTTTCCTTTGTGTGTCTGCAGAGAGGGAGAGTTTTCTGGTGTCTCTTCCACTTATTATAAGGACATCAGTCCTATCAGATGAGATTCCCCCTTATGACCTCATTTAACCTTAATTACCTCCTTAAAGGCCCTATCTCCAAATACAGTCACATTGCGGGGTCAGGGCTTCAACAGTGAATTGGGCAGGGAGACACAATTTAGTCCATAACAGAGCCTAAAGCAACTATAGACAACATATAAATTAATGGCCAAGGCTGTGTTCTAATAAAACTTTATTTATAGAAACAAGCGGCAGGCTGGATTTGGTTCATGGACTGCAGTTTGCCAACGTCTTATCCATATATATAAAGATGATTAACTTGTAAATGTGACAAAACTTATTTGGAATAATATTTCTTCAGGGCACTCACTCTTGGCTCTAGTGGCTCTTCGAGGCTCAGTGGGAAGAGCACAGCACCAGGGTAAAGCCAGGGTCAGCTTGCCCCCACTGACCAGCTGTGTGTTCTGACCTTCCTGGCCTTCCCTGGAGGGTGCTGTAAGCCTAACTTATCAAAGGCACCTAACGCAGTGACTGAGAGTAAGTAGGCCTTTAACAAATTTTATTTCATTGCCCTATCTTTAATTTCCTATAGAATGAGACACAAAACCTCAGTTTAAATGCAGTTGGTGCAGTGTATGTATGTGAGACAAGCTGTATCATGCCATTCGTTCATTCATTCAATCGTTCAAACGTGTATTGAACAGCTTCTGTAAGAGTTCCAAGTGCTGGGCATGCAGACATGATTAAGACAGACAACACCTTGACTTCTCCTGGTGTGTGTTGCCAAAACTATAGCACCGTGTAAGAAAGACCATTAATCTTCTTGACTGTGCCTCTTTCACAAACGTTTACCCATTTCTACTCATGTCTATTCTTTGCAAGGTGCCTGCTGTCAATCAGCTCACCTTAGTGAGTGGATTCTCTGGGTTGCTTCCCTCTTCTGTGCAATAGGGACAGACCTTCCAAGTCTAGGAAGTCAGTAAGACCTCTGCAGAGTTAGGGCTTGGAGGGAGAAGTGTTTTTCATTTGGGGCGCAAAGCTACTTGGATAGACCAAGAAGGAAAGTTGGCAAAGTCAGCCTCGGTGCTTCTTCCCACCATGAGAGATGGTCCCCTTGTACCACCCCACTTCCTGATTTTGGCATTCTGGTGGGTTTCATGCACAACTGCTGGTTTCAATGACAACCTGGGGCCATGCTGGTGTGATGGGAGGGCCTAAGAACTGTCCCATGAGGATGTGATGGCAACTCTTAAGGGGAGGCCTGACCGACCCCGTTACTGGGAAAGCATTTCTGAGAGAAGAATGGGATGGGTGACCTGATGAGCAGCTCCAATGCACTATGACAGGAGATAGCACGGCCAGTTAACCCCCAGCCAACCAACAAGAATGCACTGGACCCTGCCTTGGTATCTGGCCCCATACTGGTGTAGGAGAAGTGGGTCATTAGGTCACAGGGGTCAATGTCATTGAGATACAGTGGGAAGATCAACAGCTTAATGAAGAGCTGCCTTTTCTTCCCAGCTACTATTAGCTACATGTTTTTGAGCAAATCACTTTTCCAGGCTTTACCAAGTCTTCTCTCCAAGTATAAAATAAAGGTTATTGAGTATGACCTCTTCTAGACCATTCCTTTCAGGAAAAAAGCAAGGCTTGGTACCTCTAAACTTTGCCCAATGGCAAACAAGCTCACTGGTGGCAGGCTGAGGACTACAGCCAGGAAGAACAACTTTCCAGTCCTAGGTTAGCTCTCCATCATCCCCGCGGGAGCAGTACACAGACATGTACACTGCCAGGTGCATCTGTGCACGGGTTCCCCTCTGCTGGACTTCCAGCCTCCTCCCTCATGTATGGCCTGTGCAGATTCTGCTTGCATGCACAGCTCACTCCAGAACCACCTCCTTCAGGAAGTCCTCCGCAGCCAGTGAACCTGGCCTCTAAGGTCCACGCACAGGCAACACTGTCCCGGCTTCATTCCCACCTTCTAGTGCTCATTCCCTACATTGCTGCCAGAGTGGATTTTTTCACTCACAAATATGTTGGTTTACTTTGCTATTTAAACGCAGTGGCTTGCAGGTGAAGGCCAGAGCCCTGAGCAGGGCATGCACTACCCTTTGCAGCCTGGTTCCTGCCTAACTGGTGAGCCTTATTATCACATTCTTTTTCTAGTGATTTATAACCTTTTATTAGTGAGGGTGTCCTTAAATACAGTTGGGGTGCATATAAAACAGCGTGACATTCCTGCTCGTAGCCGTTTGAGCGACGTCTCCTTTTTAATTCACGTGACTACAGAAGGCACTTGGTCTCGGTGAACTGTGTGCATCTGATGTGCGGGAGGCAGAGGGAAGAGGAATTCTCAAACCAGGGCGCACCAGGACAACAGAAGGGTCCACAGGGCAGGAAGGGCTGGGGTGGGGGCAGTGGCAGCCATCACGGTGACTTTCTCCCCAGTTCAGTGATTAGTTACCGTGGATATATTTTTCTAAAAATTCAAAATCTCTGCTAAATTACTCATAGCTTCACACTATATGTTCCCTTGCAAGTACATTTTAAAAAAAATTTTATTTTATACTGGAGCATAGTTGATTAACAATGTTGTGTTAGTTTAAATGATACAAATGAACTTATTTACAAAACAGAAACAGACTCAGGCTTAGAGAATGAATTTTTTTTTTTTTTTTTTTTTTTTTTTTTTGCGGTACGCGGGCCTCTCACTGCTGTGGCCTCTCCCGTTGTGGAGCACAGGCTCCGGATGCACAGGCTCAGCGGCCATGGCTCACGGGCCCAGCCGCTCTGCGGCGTGTGGGATCTTCCCAGACCGGGACATGAACCCGTGTCCCCTGCATCGGCAGGCGGACTCAACCACTGCGCCACCAGGGAAGCCCGAGAATGAATTTATGGTTACCAGGGGGGAAGGGTACAGGGGAGTTTGGCATTGACATGCAAATCCATCTTTAACACCAAATATCCCCTCTGTCGTGCCTTTCTCTTTCTACCTGGCAGGACTTCCACGGATCTTCCTCCAGGAAGCCTTTCCTGCCTGCCCTGGGCTTACCTGGAAGGTCCCACCAAATTTCTAAGTTCAGCTGTGCTCGTCATGGTCACATGACCTTGTAATTTTCCACTTTCTTATCTGCTTCATCTTCTGTGCTGACCTCCCTGAGCATCAGCACAGAGCTTCTTTATATCTGTATTCCCCAGTGTAGAACCTGGCACACAGTAGGTGCCCAACAAATAAATGTTTGAATAAATTATTGAATTCTGGAGAATGAATAAGTTCCACTTGACCGTAAACTCTTTGGCAGTGTTTTCTAATAATTCACGCTGGGCCAGGCTTGACTCTCTCTGGCTTTGTTCTGGCTGCTCCTAGAGCTGGTGTGGCACAGGAAACAAGCATGACCTCAGGAACTATGAGGTTGAATTGCGCTGAGCTGCTCAGTCCACCCGTCAGCCAGTGTAGCCTAGGCAGGGTGGGGAGACACAGCTTCACTCAGTCCCACGGAGCAGGAGGGTAGAGCTGAGAGAGGAAAGCCTGCGCTTCAGGGGTTGTGACCCCACCTGGTGAATCAGCCCAACTGCAACAGGCCTAGGGAAGCATGTGCGGTATTGCAAACACCCAGAGGCTCTTTCTCGCCTCTTGGGGCCTCCCTCCCTCCCCAGTCCAGGCATGTTCCCCAGTTTTCTGGAGGAGGCCACACCTCACATTACTTGTGCTCCAGGACAGCTGTACCTAGCAGGTGAGAAGGGTCCCAAGCATTTCTAAGAGGGGAGGCTACTCTTGTGTCTGGGAAGGGAATTTCTGATGAGGTCTGGATGGCAGAGTAGGTTTAGAAAGTTTAGGCGGTCCTGTTACTGTTCTCAGGACCCGGTAGCCAACCCTGCCCGGCCCTGCCCTGCCTGGCTGGGAGGGAGATATTCCAAGCACAGTTCTCTGGGGCTGTGGCAGGGCATGGAGAGACCCTCTAAGGACAATCTGATCGGTGGATATAGTGTCAGAATTTGAACCTGGGCCTGTGTGTTACAAACTGTGGACATACCTGTCAATTTGCTATGGATGTGATTACTTTCTGTGAAAGCAGTTTATTGAGCTAAACTAAACTTTAACAACAGAGACACAGAAATTGTAGTAATGATGTTTACCCACATTTATTCAGGCTCTTTGTCTCACCAATTGCCCACCCAGAACTGTTGCTTGGGTTGTACAACCACAGTAGTCAGGGAGGCCTTCTTCACTTTAAATATCTAAAAATCTCAAACCTAATGTCCCTGGAGAACATTAGGTTTGAGATTTTATGAAGAAGACAAAGGACTATTGAATGAACTCTGAAGCCCTGGGCTGCAAACTCAGTCCAGTAGTTACTTTTGTCCTTTTTCAGTGAAGGACCACTGAGACAACTGGAAAGGAAGCAGCGGACAGTGCAGGTGAGGGGTGTGCCCTGCCCACAGAAGTCACCCCTGGGAGGGGGATTGGGGAAGGGTGGGGATGGAGAGGAGATTTTCCTACCATTTCAGGTCCTTCAGCATTCTTGGCTCTGTTTGCATAATGAAGCATCTATTGCCTTTCTAATTTTAAGAAAAAACCAGCTTTTTTCTGGAGGGGGGGAGAGCTGGTGAGAATCCCTAACAACTTCACGTAGTCCGGGTTTGCCCCGTCCCCCATGCCCTGCTCTGCGGCTCCCTGGGTGGCCTCCCTCCCCCACCCCCCCACCCCGACCCCGTCCCTACACTTGCAGTTGTTCAAGGTACCCTTCCCCCCCAACCCCCATTAGCTGCTTCTGTAATTCTTTTCCTGGAGATTTTTCCTAGAGATTACAACTTTTTTTTTAAATTAGTTTTACTGGGGCATAATTTACATACAGTGGCATTCACCACTTTTAAGTGTACAGTTCGATGACTTTTGACAAATGTGTACACTTGCATAACTATCACTACAATCATCGTATAGATGATCGCATCCACTCCCTCTGCCCCTGCCTAGTAAACCCCCACCCCACGTCCTGTCACTAGTCTCCTCTTATTCTAGAGTTTCACATAAATGAAATGGTGGTGTGTGGAGCCTCTCGCGTCTGACTTCTTCCACTTAGTAGGACTGCTTCTGAGATTCAGCCATGCGTGTGAGTGTGAGAAGCCTGTTCCTTTGCCGCCGCTGAGTTGTGTCCCATGGGGTGTCACTGTTGTTTGCCATGCACCAGTCCGTGGACATTCGGACTGTTGCCAGTTTGTCTGTTATGAACACTTCTGTTATGAACATTTGCTTACAGATCTTTGTGTGGACATGTGTCGTCCCCCCCACCCCGACCCCCCGCCTTTTTTCTTTATAAGAAACTGCCAAACTGTCTTCCTACGCTGTGCCGTTTTACATTCCCACCAGCAGCGTGTGAGAGCTCCAGACTCTCACCTCGCTTGGTATTATCAATGTTTTGGATTATAGCCATTCCAGTGGGTGTAAAGTGGTATCTCATTGTGGTTGTAATTTATAGCTCCCTGATGATTAATGATGCTGCAGCATTTCATGTGCTCATTTGCCATCTGTATAATCTTCTTGACGAAGTGTCTGTTCAGACTTTTTGTCCATGTTTTTATTGGGTTGTTTGTCTTATTACTGAGCTGTAAGAGGTCTTTGTATAGTCTGGCTACAATTCCTTGTCAGATGTATACTTTTCAAATATTGTCTTCCAGGCTGTGGCTTACCTTTTCGTTTCTTTAACAGTGACTTTTAAACACCAAAAGTTTTAAATTTGAATTAAGTCCAGTTTTCGCTTTTGTGTGTGTGTGTGTTTCAAGTGTTTTGCATCCTATTTGCTTAATCCAAGATCATAGAGATTTTCTTATATTTATTTCTAAGAGTTTTATGGTTTAGGTCCAACACTTAGGTGTATGATCTACTTTGACTTAACTTTGTATGTGGTATAAGGTAGGGGTTTTGTGTATATTTTGCATTTGGCCTATGGTTATAGTTCCAGTACCATTTATTTAAAGGCTACTACTCTTCATATTGAATTACAGGATTTGGTTTTTATATAGTCTTTTCAATTATTTTTAATCTACGGCACTATAAAAATGTGGTACTTCATATAAATGTTAGTAAATGACCTTTTGTTCTTTCTCTTTTACTGGGATACTTGCAATGGCATGAACTTAGCATCACTTGTGTTTTACGGAGCTGTCCAAGCAGATGAATGGGAGAGTTTTTATGTAGAGTAGACCCTATTCGTTGGGGTCCAAGCAGAAACTATTCTCCTGGCAGTGATGGTTCATGACCATTACAGTTATTTGTGCAGTGCCCACGACATGTGGACTGTGTGTGTATATGGGAAGGAGACTCCTGTTCAATGAGCACATACTATCTTCCAGGTACCTAATTTAATCCTCATAACAGCAGCCTGAGATGAGAATCTCATTTTGCAGAAGACAAATAGGGGGCTCAGAGAGAATGATTAACTGACCTACAGCAAATACAAACCTGAGCTTGGATATGAACCTTTTTCTTTCTGTTGCACTGCCTCTACCCTACTGGCAATCTTCACATTTTTTACCATATTAATTGTATTAGCCAGGGTTCTCCAGAGAAACAGAGCCGATAGGCTATATGAAGATACATATAGGAGGAGATTTATTATAGGAATTGGCTCATGTGGTTATGGAGGCTTGAGAAGTCCCACAGACTGCTGCCTGCAATTGGAGAACCAGGATGGCCGGTGGTTTAATTCAACCTGAGTGCAAATCTTCAAGAATTAGGAGGCTGAGAGTGTAAATCCCAGTCTGGGTCCAAATACCCAAGAACCAGGAGCACAGATAACCGAGGGCAGGAGGTGGATGTCTCAGCTCAAGCAGAGAGAGTGAATCAGCCCTTCCTGTACCTTTTTGTTCTGTGCAGGCCCTCAACAAGTCGGAATCTCCCTGTCCAGACTGGTGAGGACAGTCTTCTTTCCTCAGCCTACCTATTCAAACGCTAATCTCTTCCAGAGCCACCCTCACAGACGCACCCAGAAATAATGTTTCACCAGCTATCTGGGCATCCCTTAGCCCTGTCAAGTGGACACATCAAATTGACCACCATACTAATGATATTTTAGAACGAAGTATCACTTACCAAATGAGGGCACATTTGGCAAACAAAGAAAACCCAGGCCTCGTGGTAGAAGGGCTCAGGTGTGGGTCTTGGAGACTGTGAAGAGTGTCTGCATCTAGGATTGTCCACAGCCAACAGAGTTCTCACCTCCTGTGTGTCCACACTGCAGATGCCCACACCAGGGCCTGTCTGCTGGTTCAGTGGAATTTAAGTCTGTGTGGGAATAGGGACAGCCATCTTCCAGGGTGGTGTGTAAAATGCCTGGCATGTAGTAGGTGCTAAATTATTGTTACTCTGTTGGTCCTGATCACCAGGCTAGAGAAGGAAAGAGGAATATACTGTTGGCTCTGAACAACGCAGGTGTTAGGGGCGCCGACCCTCCAAGCAGTTGAAGATTGACTCTAACTTCACAATTGGCCATCCATCCGAGGTTCCGTGTCCACGGATTCAACCAACTTTAGTACGCATTTGGTGGAAAAGAATCCACATATAAGTGGACCCATGCAGTTCAAACTCATGTTGTTCAAGGGTCAGCTGTAGTTCCTGTAGGATTTAAGTGAAAGGAGGAATGTAAGGCACCCACAGTAAACCCCATAAATGCCGGTTCCCATCCCCTAATGCCACCAGGAGACAAAAATCCCTGTGGCAGTATACTTCCTGTCTGTCCTTGAGAATGGCTTTGTTTTTTAACCAACAGCACACTCAGTAAAACATGTGTGCCCTTTGCCTCCTGTGAAACAAAGGACCAGCCGTGTTTGGATAAGTGAACTGCAGCAGCTTAGGTGGGCTGGCTGCAGTTTGGGAGCGCAGGGCCTCCTGACACCCAAGGGCTTGCTTTCCCGCGTGGGTGTGCGGGGATGGAAGGAGACGGTCTGTACAGAGCAGCATGAAGATCACTGAGCTTGGAGGCAGGAGATGAAGATTGGAGCTCTGGCCACCCTGGCAACGTGCTAACTTTTCCCCAGCTTCAGTTGTGTTAGTTTTAAAATAAGAGGGAAAGATCCAATATTACTGAATGTCTACTATTTGCTGCACATTTTACACCTACTATTTCATTTGATGCCCAAACGTACGTACGTGGTCAAGCGTGTTTTCCTTCTGCCATACAGAAAAGGAAACTGAGGTTCAGGCAAGTCAAATGCCTTCCTCTTCTGACTACAGAGTCTTTTAATTTTTTTTGAAACACCATGCGGCTACTAATTCAAACTAGAGGGTAGTAATAATACACAGAATAATTGTGAAGATCAAGTGAGATCATGAATACACAGGTTGCAAACTGTCAGGTACAACAGACCTGTTTTAGCTGTGTTTGTTTTTTTAGGTTTAAGAAACTAAATGAAACACTCTGTTAACTGTATGGTGAATGTGCCAGGAGAAATATACAAGTCCAGGCAGAATAGAGGATTTTGCACATCCTGAGATTAATATTTAAATATCCAAATAGGAAAAAAATGCATTTTCTTTTATTTCTAGGGTAGTCGTTTCATTCTATGCACACTTTTACCCTGTGTCATGGACATAAAAATGTTATTATTATGCCCCCAGGTTAGAGCTGTAGCTGGGCCAGGAACATGGATAGATTTCCTGAATATTGCCCTGGGTTGAAGGTAAGATGTAGGTGTAGCCAAGCCCTGGGAAGCAGGGCTGATGGGGCCAGAGCACATCCAAGGACAGGGCGCTGTCCTGCACGTTTACACACACTATTTCAGTCTTTACCGGAGGCCTGGTAGGGGGCCATCCACAGGTATGGGCCAGGATGAAGGAAGTTAAATAATTTCCCGGGTCAGGGAGCCAACAGGGGAGGTGTGTGTGAACCCTGTATTTGTCTGCACATCCCTAGATCCCTAGTGCTGAGCTCAGAGCCCAGCGTGGGGTAGAGACTCAACTCTAGATGGTGAATGAATAAATCGGAAAAGGAAGGAAGGAAGCATAACTGTGAATTTGGGTCTGGGAGAGCTTCACGAAGTGGCAGTACTGATGAGGCTGATGGGTCGACGGTGGGAGAGGCGGCTGGATTCTCAGGCACTATGGGGCACTGAGGGGACAGACCCTTCAAGGCCGGGATGCACCCCAGAGAGGAGGGTGGCAGGTGTGAGAGACAGGAGAATGACAGGCAGATGAGAAGCTGCAGGCTGAATCTGCTCCTTTCTCTGGACTAAACCAGAGTCAAGAGTCGGGGAGCATTCTGCAGCTCACACAATCCACTCCTGTTGGAGCCAAGCAGAGGCAACAGGACTGATGGACGCGGTGTTTGCTTGCAGCGTGCCATGGCCTTCGTGGTGTGACGGTGCCCCAGGGCAGTCTCCCCCCACTCTCAACATATGCGTGTAAGAATACTCACAGTTTCTCTGAATTCATAGAATCCTCTACACAGCTTCCTTGCTTACATGTAGCCCCCTCCAGCTCAGAGCCAGCAAGGGAGTGTCAGAACTTTGTCACATTTGGAATCTCTCTGACCTCTACCCCAAGTCACTGCCTTCCTCTTTGCTTTTTTTTTTTTTTTTTTTTGCAGTACACGGGCCTCTCACTGTCTTGGCTTCTCCCATTGTGCAGCACAGGCTCTGGATGCGCAGGCTCAGCGGCCATGGCTCACGGGCCCAGCCGCTCCACGGCATGTGGGATCTTCCCGGACCGGGGCACGAACCCATATCTCCTGCATTGGCAGGCGGACTCTCAACCACTGTGCCACCAGGGAAGCCCCCTCTTCTGCTTTTAAGCATATGATTACTTTGAGCCTGTCCAGATAATCTCTGTACCTAATGTCAACTGATTAGTAATCTTAATTATGTCTGCAAAATCCTTTGTGTCCTGTAACATGACATATTCATGAGCATAATCCTGGGTCCAGAATTCTGCCTAACACACTGCTCTTGCCTTCAGCTCTAACGGGGGACTCAGAATGGGGGACTCAACAGGCAGTGTGATGCAGTCCAGGGAATGCTACAAGAAGAGTAACACACAGTGCTGTGCAGCACTCAGGAGGTCTCTCTAAGGGAAGCAGGGGCAGCTTCCTGGAGGAAGACTATCTGAGTTGAGCCTGGTGCGATAAGTGGAATTTATTTAACAAGGGGGGAAAGGTCCCAGGCAGAAAGAATAGCATGTGTGTCTGCGGTGCAGGAGTTCATTACTCCTGACCTGTAGAATTCACTTCAGGGAGCCAGAGAGACAAGAGGCCTTGGAAAGACCGATGCGAGCCCACAAAGGTTCTTAGCAGGGAGCTGGAATGCTCAGGTCTTCATTTAGAAAGATTGTCTGCTGGCACTATGGGAACGGAGAAGCACACCAATCAGGAGGCTGTTCTGGTAACTCAAGTAAGTTGATGATGGCTTGAAAAGTGGAAATGCCAGTTGGAGGGAGAGAAGTGAATGTGAGACGGCTAAGGATTGAGTGTGAGAGGATAATGAGTTATGAGTGAGTCCCAGGCTCCTGGCTATATGACTAAATGCAGAATGGTACCATTCACTGAGACTGGAGGAGGAACAGGGTGATGGGAGACATGGGTTCCGTTGTAGAGATGTCTAATAATTTGAGATGGCTGTGAGACACCGACTGGCAATTCCTGTACACAGACCTAGGATAGTGATCACAGTTCGGGAGTCATCAGTGAATGACTGAGATCACCTTCCAGAACCAAAGTGTGGGAAGACCAGAGGACCTGAAAAACAACTTTTAGGTGGTGGGAGGGAGGAAGAACAGCCAGCAAAGGGGGGAGAAACAGCAGGGGTGGAAGAAAGAAATCCAGGTGGTGTGGTGGCTCAGAGTCAAAGGAAAAGAGTGTCAAGAGAGAAGTTGTAGTCAAGTACTTTTGAGAGGTCAGGTGAGATGAAGACCAAAAAATGTCCACTGGATTTAGCACCAGTGAGGTCACTGGTGGCCTGTTAAGAGTAATTCCTGTGGATGGTGGGTGGGGTCAGGTCGCAGTGCGTTAAAGACTAACATGCAAGGTAAGCGTCACAGCTGGACGGAATCACGGTCAAGAAAGCTGGGAAGGGGCTTCCCTGGTGGCGCAGTGGTTGAGAGTCCGCCTGCCGATGCAGAGGACACGGGTTCGTGCCCCGGTCCGGGAGGATCCCACACGCCGCGGAGCGGCTGGGCCCGTGAGCCGTGGCCGCTGAGCCTGCGCGTCCGGAGCCTGTGCTCCACGGCAGGAGAGGCCACAGCAGTGAGAGGCCCGCGTACCGCAAAAAAAAAAAAAAAAAAGAAAGAAAGCTGGGAAGAGGGGTTTATTTTATTTTATTTTCTCTTTGCACATGGCACTTTATTTTATTTTTCTTGGGTTTTATTTTAAATGAAAGAACAAAGATTATGTTGAAGTGCTATTGGGAAGAAGCCAGTGGAAAGGTGGACATACAGAGAAGACAGGATAAGCAGTGGAGTTAGGAGGGCCTGGGTGGGCAGGAGACGATGTGATCTGGACCACAGACAGGAAGAAGGGAACAGGACTAAATTTGTACCAGGAAGGAGAAGGGGGTGGGTGAAGCTTCAGGAAAACGTAAAGGATTGGAGACAAGAGTTTGAAGGTATTCCTGAGTGACCAGTTTCTAGTCCCTGTGAAGGAGGAGGTGAGTGTGTCGCCTGGAAAAGATGAGGAGAAGTAGTAGAGCAGGAGAACTGGGCAAAGAGAAGGTCTACGAGCCTGTGGAGGACGGAGGGGAGAGTGCTTGTTGGGGAAACAGAGAATCACAGAGCAGCTGTGAGCGCCCAGGCCTGTGGATCCCCAACGTTCCTGTTCTTCCCACCATATGAAAAAACTTTTTAATGCAATAGAAACAGATTTTCAAGGAAGTTTCAATATAAACCACATAGGCAATATATTTCCCCCTTGCTGCATATTTAAATTAGAGTAAGGGCTGGGGTGAGGGATAGATGATATCTTCCTCCCTCATCCCAGCAGACCTTGCTAGGTGAGCATGGCACTCATTTCTTCTAGAGGCCTTACGTCCTTCTCCTCAATATATTTCTGGCAGCCATTACCAGTCAATGAGAGTTGAAATGTGATATGAAATAAAATTTGCTCTCCTTAAGCCACTGAGTATCTGGTAGGTGCATTTATTTATTAACCAAACAAGGATTTCCTAGGCATTAGATCATTTTAAGCAATAATATATATTTTATTTGAAATTTGAAAAAGTATAATAATCAGTCCCTTCATGAAGATTTCTTTTTAGTACCTTCTATTTGCCAGTCACAATGTAGTCAGGATTAAAACAATGAACTAGAAATAGACCCTTTTAACAAAGAGTTTATGGGGACAGAATATATATAATAAATGAAATAACCATTAAAGGTCATTAGCAATGTAACCAAAAACAGATGCCCTACAATGATATATAATTTAGGCTATAAAGTGGTATCATTTTTATATATGTTCAAAGGATGAGGAGATCAGGTGAGTCTCCCGGTATTTATATAAACTGGTCTGGGCTTTGTAAAGATAGAATTTAAAAAGAAAATTCATAAAAAATGGTGAATTTTATAGATACCAAAACCAAGAATAGTCTCCCAGTAGGAGGATCAGACATTGCTGAAGGGTCACTCATTCTGATTTAGCTCAATCGTTTCTTCCACATCTTTGGTGATATTCTGGAATCCTGCCATTCACAGGGTGGGGAGATGGCTCATAGCATTACTAACTCACCACATTAAAAGCCATGAATCAGTGCTTGGCCAAAGTGTGAAAAATTCATAAGTATAGATTATTTCTCCATTTATATGTCTTCTCTAGTGTCCTTATTTCCTCTTTGTTCTTGAAAGATATTTTCTCTGGATGTAGAATTCTCAGTTGACAGGTTGTTTTCTTTCAGTGCTTGAAAAATACCCACTTCCTTCTCACCTCCATAGTTTTAGATGAGAAATCCACTGTCATTCAATTTGTGTGGCCAGCTGTAAAAAGTGTCATTTGTCTCTGGCTATTTGCGGGATGTTTTTCTTTGTCTTTAGTTTCTATAAGTTCAATTATGCTGTGACTTGGCATGGAATTCTTTCTGTTTATCCTACTTAAAGTTTTCTCTGCTTCCCAAATCTGTAGGTTTATGTCTTTTGCCAGATTTGAGAAATCATCAGCTATTATTTCTTAGAATAATTTTTCAGTCCCATGCTCTGTCTCCTCTCCATGTGAGACTCTGATGATACCCTTTTACTAGGATCCCACAGCTCCCCAAGACTGTTAATACTCTTGCAACCTAATTTCTCTCTATTGCTCAGATTGGGAAAATTCTGTTGATCTGTCCTCAAGTTTATTGATTCTACACTGTGTCATCTCCACTCTATACTGAGCCTATCCAGCAGATTTTTCCTTTCTGTTATTGTGTTTTTCAGTTCAGTAATTTCCACTTTGGTTCTTTTTTATTAAAAAAAATTTTTTTTCTATTGCCGAGGTTTTCTATTTTACATTAGTGTCAAGAAAATTCATAATTGCTTATTGAAGCATTTTTATGATGACTGCTTTAAAATCCTTGTCAAATAACTCTGACATCTGATTCATCTTGGTGTTGGTATCTGTTGATTGCCTTTTCTCATTCTTGTAGTGATTTTCTCATTCTTGGTATGACCAGTGATATGCAGTTGTATCCAGGACATTTTAGGTATTACAAGATTCTGGATCTGATTTAGTCTTCTTTTTGTGGCAGGCATTCCCCAGTTGAAATGTTCTGTTAGGGCAGGGTGGATGTATATGTCAACTTCCCACTGGGCCTTGGGAACAGCACCCCAGTGAAAACAGAGCACTGACTGACATTGCCTCCTTGCCTGGAAGGGAAGGGGAAGCAGAGGGCTGACTCATACTGCTTTGTTGCTGCAGGGAGGGGTGGAAGCTCATCTCCCAGCTGGGCCATGATGACACTAAGGGAGAGACGCAGGGAGGGGCAAGCAGAGTGCCCCTGAGCTGGCCTTTCAGCACCCCTTCCACCTCACTGATGCTGGGGCAGAGTGGAGGCTTGGCTGTGGGTGGGAGGGAGGTGGTGGTGAACCATGGTGGTGATTACCTCTTCCTCACACTGCCTTGCTAGGTCTGATTGCTGCTGGCCTGGGGTCGAAGCTCAGCTCCATGCTGTACCCTGCTGGCCCTCCACTGGCAGAGCAATCAGAGCTCTACCTGCTCCCACTGAGCAGGAAGTCTGCTTCCCACTGGGGCCACTGACACTGCCCACAAGGGGGATCCCCCAGGTGAGGGTATCTGCTTCCTGGGCACCCGGCCCTGCTGAAACCCTGAGGTGGGGGGACATGGTTTTGGTTGCTGTTTGGCAGTAGCAGAGCAGGTATTGCCAAAAAGGTGTCCTGATGTGAGGCTGCCCTTTCCCTGGACCTTTGACTGGGAGGAACAGGCTTTTCTTAGGGCCTATTGTTGGTTCAGGGCTGGAGGATCTCTGATATGTGGGAGGAAGTAAGGAAACCAATGGATTCACATCCTTCTTCAAGTACAGAGGCCTTCTTCTTCCCACTTTCCAGAGACTTCCTGTGCTTGTTTGTTGTGTCTACAGTTTTTTGGTTGTAAGAGAAGGGATGTGGGAGGAATGGGTCTGCTCTGTCTTGGACAGAACCAGAAGCCCTTTAATGTCTTTCAGTAAAATTTTAAATTGAAATTGAGGGACTTCCCTGGTGGTCCAGCAGTTAACACTCCACTCTCCCAGTGCAGGGGGCCCCTGTTCCATCCCTGGTCAGGGAACTAAAGCCACATGCCACAACTAAAAAAAAAAAAAAAAAAAGATCCCACGTGTCACAACAAAGATCCCATGTGCTACAACTAAGACCCAGTGCCACCAGATAAATAAATAAATATTTAAATTGAAATTTCACATTTAAAGTTTAAAACTTTTTTCCATGAAGATCTTGGACATATTTTTACATATATTCTTAGGTACTGAGGTGTGTTTTTTATTGCTTTTATTAAAAAGTATCTTTTAAAATTGCACTTTCTACCCATTCTTTGATAGATTGTAGAAATATAGTAGATATTATTAATGCTTATAAGTTTGCCTAAAGATTCTTTTGGAATTTCTATCAGAACGTATGTAAATGACAATAAGTTCATTTCTTCCTTTGCAAGTCTTATGTATTTTATTGCATCTTTCTGTCTTTTGTGCAGGATAGGATCTTTAGTACAGTGTTGAAAGTGTCATAGCAACCATCCTTGTCTTGTTTCTAATTTGAAAGGGTGTTTTCAGAGGTTAATTGAGTGTGATATTTTCTGTAGGCTTTTTCGAATACCCTCCGTCAGATCTTTCAAAGTTTCTTTCTCTTTCTATTTTGATATGAGGACTGGATGGTGAATATTTTCATATACTTTTTCTGAATCTATTGAGATGACCATGTGTTTTCTTTCCCCTTTAATCTAGTTTTGTGGTAAACTTAATCTATTTATGTGGGAATAATTTCAACAACTGGTCATGAAATGCTATTTTTTTTACATCATTAGACTCATTTTGCTAACATTTTGTTTAGAAATTTTGCATCTATATTTGTGGGTGAGATTAATGTGTCTTGTGCTGCCCCTGTTGAGTTTTTGTGTCAGAATTATACCATCTTCATTCAAGGAGCTTAGAAACAATTCCACTTTTTCACTTCTTTGGTGAGACTGGAATCGTGTTCCTTGAATGTTTGGTAGGATGTTCCTTTTTTTTTTTTAATTTTTAAAGTCTTTTTTCTCTCATTTTGGATAGCTTCTGTCATTACATCTTCAATTTCACTAATCTCTTCTTTCAGAATGTCTAATCTTCCATTAATCTCATCCAGTGTACTTTTTAAAAATATTTATTTATTTAGTCTGCCCCAGGTCCTAGTTGCAGCACGTGAGATCTTCGTTGCGGCATGCGGACTCTTAGTTGCGGCATGCTTGTGGGATCTAGTTCCCCAACCAAGGATCAAACCCGGGCACCCTGCATTGGGAGCCTGGAGTTTTACCCACTGGACCACCAGGGAAGTCCCAGTACATTCCTTTAAAACTATCTGTGTGTGATACTTTCTTTATAAGACTTTTTTCCTTTTTTGAAAAGAATTTAACATGTTACTGAGTGCGTTCTAGTTCTCAGGAACTGTACTAGATTCTTATACAAGAGCTTGTTAGATCTGCACATCAGCCCTGTAAGTAATCACCCCTGTCATTGGAGATCAAGAAAGTGAGGTTAAAAGTGTATGCCATTTCTCACGGTCCCTCAGCCAGAAAGTAATGGACCAGGAATTTGAATCAAATTCCAGATGTCCAAAAAATGTTATTGATTCTTTTCACACATTGCCAGACAGAACTTATAAAAGACAAAGACAACTTGCAGTGTCATCATATCCTCACAGCCTGGGCTCAGGGTCTGTGAAAGTACTGCTACATGCTAGTAGATAGAGCCATCTCTATTTGCACATCTTTAGTTGATGGTAAAGCTGTGCATTTCGCAACATATTCTTTATTTATTTTTGTTTTGAGTGTTCATTAATTATGCTTTTTAATGTAATTTAAGTGTAAGTTTATAGAATTTAAGTGTGTAGATTCAGGGCTTCCCTGGTGGTGCAGTGGTTGAGAGTCCGCCTGCCGATGCAGGGGACACAGGTTCGTGCGCCGGTCCGGGAAGATCCCACATGCCGCGGAGCGGCTGGGCCCGTGAGCCATGGCCGCTGGGCCTGCGCGTCCGGGGCCTGTGCTCCGCAACGGGAGAGGCCACAACAGTGAGAGGCCCGTGTACAGCAAAAACAAAACAAAACAAAACAAAATGTGTGGATTCACATGCAGTTGTAATAAATAATAAGAGAGATCCCACAGAAACTGCACAGTTTCCCTCAATAATCATATCATTTTTTAAACATCTTTGTTGGAGTATAATTGCTTTACAATGGTGTGTTCGTTTCTGCTTTATAACAAAGTGAATCAGCTATACATATACATATATCCCCATATCCCCTCACTCTTACGTCTCCCTCCCACCTCCCTATCCCACCCCTCTAGGTGGTCACAAAGCACCAAGTGGATGATCTCCCTTGCTATGCAGCTGCTTCCCAGTAGCTATCTATTTTACATTTGGTAGTGTATATGTGTCAATGCTACTCTCTCACTTCATCCCAGCTTACCCTTACCCCTCCCCGTGTCCTCAAGTCCATTCTCCACATCTGCGTCTTTATTACTGTCCTGCCCTTAGCTTCATCAGAACCATATTTTTTTTAGATTCCATATATATGTGTTAGCATACGGTATTTGTCTTTCTCTTTCTGACTTACTTCACTCTGTATGACAGATTCTTCGTCCATCCACCTCACTACAAATAACTCAATTTCGTTTCTTTTTATGGTTGAGGTGTCCAGCACTGGATTTTTCAGGCAGTTGGGTGGAGCTGGGTGTTACTGCCGAGATGAGGACCTCTGGGAGAGCCCACACCAATTAATATTCCCTGGGGCCTGAAGTTCTCTATTAGTCCAGTGGCTTGGACTCGTTGCTCCCACCACAGGATCTCAGGCCCAACCCCTGGCCTGGGAACCAAGACCCCACATGCCACGCAGCATGGCAAAAAAAAACAAAAGAAAGCAACAAACAGAAAAGAGCAGAACCATAACGAAGAATAAAATGTGAAGTAAAATTGGAAAAATCTTAAAATATATTAGAAAACATAACAATAAAAATGAAACAACGGCAAAACAAAACAGAACCACAACAGCAAACATAATAATAATAATATGAATATAAATAAATAAAAACACAATTGAATAAAAGATAAGAATAAAAAAAATTTTAAACCTTAAAAAATTCCCTGTGCCTCCTCTATCAGTGTCCTTGTCCCCACAGTGAGCCACAGCCAACCCCCACCTCTCCAGTAGAGCTCCAAGACCTCTAGGTAGGTCTCTGGACCTGCCGTGTCAGCCCCACTTCTGCGTGTGCTCCTCTTACCAGCATCTGTTCCTGAAGCTGGCCCGGAGCACATATGCCCACGCAGGCCAGCTGGGGCCTGCCTCCATAGGCGTGCCCACAGACGTCAGCACAGCTGAAAGAGGCCTTGGAGGGGGAGCTGCATTCGTTCTGCCTGGACCTGCACGGCCAGAGGCGGCTTTGATGGGGGGCGGTGCTCAGGCCCACCAAAACCCGCTTGGCCCACGGAGGCCTTGTGGGTGGCAGTACTCAGGTCTGCCAGGACCCATGCGGCTGGAAGAGTCCACGGCAGGGGCAGGACTCAGGCTCAGGCCTCGCATGGCCAGAAGAGGCTTTGGCAGTGGCGGGGTTCAGGTGGGACCCATGTGGCCAGAGGGGGATCAGGGGGGCCTCAGGCCTGGGACCTGTGTGGCCAGAAGAGGCCTTGGTGGCGGGGCTCAGGCCCGAGACCCACACAGCTGGAAGAGGCCTTGGTTGGGGGGCTTAGGCCTGGGAACCACGCAGCCTGTGGGAGCCCCAGGGTGGGGTTCAGGCCCGGGATTCCAGCAGGATTGCCAGGGCCCAAGTGGGCAGGGGTGACACTGGCCTCATTCCCCTCCCATCCCCCAGTCCCCCAAAGGTCCCTGTCCGTGCCTGCTGATCCCCTCGCCGTGAGTGGGCCCCTCTGAGCGTAGGAACCTCTCCTCTCCCCCAGCCCCCACTCAAGGGCGCTGGTCCCGTCCCACCTCCACTTTTCTTCCATCTCTCCTTCCCTCCCATGTCCTACCTGGTCACACAAGGATTACTCCCATCCCCTTAGGTGTCCGAGGTCCCCCATAAGCACCTAGCAGGTGCCCTACTTGTGAGGAGACATGAACTCCACACCCTCCTATGCCACCATCTTCAGGAAGAGCCTCATGTTAAGAGACTCTTGATCCTATTTAAATCTCTTTTAGCAACAACTTGCGCTATTTAGTTTTTTTTAATTAATTAATTTATTTATTTATTTATTTTTTTTGGCTGTGTTGGGTCTTCGTTGCTCTGCACAGGCTTTCTCTAGTTGTGGCGAGCGGGGGCTACTCTTTGTTGTGGTGCACGGGCTTCTCATTGCGGTGGCTTCTCTTGTTGCAGAACACAGACTCTAGGCAACAGGCTTCAGTAGTTGTGGCACGTGGGCTCAGTAGTTGTGGCTTGTGGGCTCTAGAGCACAGGCTCAGCAGTTGTGGCACAAGGGCTCAGTTGCTACATGGCATATGGGATCTTCCTGGACCAGGGCTTGAACCCGTGTCCCCTGTATTGGCAGGTGGGTTCTTAACCACTGCATCACTAGGGAAGCCCCCTGCCCTGTTCAGATTTAGTATGTAGGTCTGGCCTATTTTACTGGCTGCAGTTCCAATGACAGTTTAGTTTTCTGAGCTTTCGCAATGCTATTCTGATTTGCTTCATTCTTCTGCTTGAGCTCTCCCTTGATCCCTATTAGTGCTGCCCTGGGCTTCCTGGCATTGTTAGGTGAGTGTGGGAATCCCAACCCATAGAACAGAGAGCACTTCCCCTGGCTGTTCTCCAGCTACCCAGTGCCAGTGGGCTTCTCACTCTCTCTCTGCCATTGCCATTGGTAGAAAGAAGTGCCTGCCTGGGACACCTTCTGCCCCTGGGAAGGGCTGAAGCCATGGGGTCTGGGAGGTTCTCTGCTGTTGGGTGGGGGATTGGGAGATACCAGAGCTGTGTTGCTTTCTGGTGCTGGGTAGAGGACCAGAAGACACCAGGACTGTTGACACCACCTGCGCAGGCAGAGGGTACACCTGCTCCTGGCCGTTGTGTGGCAGGGGGTGGTTTGGCTTGCCCAGGTTCTGCTGTTGACACATTGGCCTGTTCTTGCTGATAGTTGAGGGATGGGGAGGTCATGGCTTGGCATACCTGGGATCTTTTGTGGCTACTGTTGTAGGCAAGTCAGGACGCTGCTGCCACTGGGGATAGATTTTCCTGCTAAGACCCTGCTGGGCTTTCCCTTCCTGAAACTTTGGACAGAGAGTGTCCTGTGTTTTCTTAGATTCTGGATTTTTCTATTTGGCATCCATTAATTATAGGACCAAACTAATGGCCAAAGTTGTATACACCTTCCCTAAGATCCAGAGCCCATGCTCTGGACCACCTCCTTACCAAACTCTCACATACTAAGCCAATATTCTCCCTGCCCTAAATCACCTCAGGGCCAACCACTATCCCAGAGCCTGCTGTAATTATTCAAACTTGCCAGTCCTAAGCTGTTTATTTTGTCCTGTCTTTCTCTCAGAAGCCTCAGTAAAGGCTCTAGCCTAGGCGTTCCCCTTGCTCCTTCTGCCTCCTGACCAACACTGGTGCTTCCCCATGTGGCCCTCTGTGGCATGCTGTGCCTCTTTCTCTTGGAAGCTGTACATAATCTAAATCTTCTTTCAATGGCATTAGCCTCTCTGTGCCATCACTCAGTCACCTCCACGAACACACAAATGAAGCAGAGCAAACTTTTCTCCTTCTCTTCCTTCATCCTTCTCTCCTCCCCATCTCCCTCCCTCCCTTCTTTCCTTCCTTTCTTTCTGCCTGTTGATGGTTCCAGGTTCCCAGCCCAGAGTATTTGGGAGATAAAAAGAAAACTCAGGAACAAACTCTAGACCTTATTTAAACCTTGTGACTTAGCAGACCTCCTTTGGCCCTACTCTAGCAGGGGATGGAGAGATCCACCTCATTACTGCCAGGCGGGGTTGGGAGTCCTGGTTCCCCACTGTTGAGATCAAAGCTGTCACCTGAAGAGAAACAAGCACTATACACTCTTGAGGTGACACCTATAGCTATGAATATTGGAAATCAATCAGTATGCAAATATCGGTTGAGATTATTCTGCATATCAGGACTTGCAACTAAGCACTATGGGGAAGGTAGAAGGCCCTTTCTACTGGAGCTGAAGGTCTATTTGAATTATTAACAACAGAATTACCTATAATTCATATTACATAAAGGAATCAAATTTTTTCCAAATATTTTAAAATTATAAAATGGTAATGTAACCAACTTGATGTGACAGTTTTGAAGAAGAAATAATTTTGACTGTAACAAAAATGTTGTTTCTTTGGTATATTTCATTTCAGGGTTTTTTTGTTTGTTAGTTTGTATTTTTTTAATGATTTATAATCATATAATACATAAAATTCTAGCCTGCATTATTATATATTTCTTCTACTATTCAATAGCCTTTATTAATTAAATTTTTATGGCTGTGTAATTTTCCATTGAGTGCATATTGTTTAATTTGATTAGCCATTTTCCTATTGTTGAACACAAATTATTTCCCTTTTTAAATTTTCTAAATAGCACTTCCATGAACATGTCGCATTGCAGAATCTTTCCTTAAGGTAGAATCTCTCAAGTGAGATTACTCAGTCAAAGTATGACCCTTTTGATCGCTTCTTACACATAATTTTAGTGTTCATTGTAGATATTCCCTGACGCAACTCTTACTGGTGCTGTAATAGTGATTTTCTATTTTCACCATTCCTTCCACATTTATTAATTGGAATTTTTCTGCAAGGAAGAGCTTGCTCTTCTCCCCTGATATTCAGTCACTTATTCACATCAATATGGGCTTATGGGTAATTATTCTATCCTTTGGGTTATAATTCAATAATATGGTTATTTATTTTGTTACTCAGATTGTTCCAAATTGGGGAGAATTGGCTTCTTAATAATAGCAATATTACTTAATATTAAGTAATTACATTAAGTAATATTAAATCTTGAAATCCATAAACACCATATTCTCTTTATTTATTCAGGTCTTCTTTGATTTCTTTCACCCGTGCTGATTAAAAAGCCATGCTGATGAAATACCAGTATATAGATCCTGAATATATTTCATTAGATTTATAGCTAGGGATATAATTTTTGGCTACTATTGTAAATGCAGTTTTTTAATTTCATATTCTAATTGCTCACCCCTAGTGTATAGAAATGCAATTTATTTTGTTTCTTGATCTTATATCTTACCACCTTGCTAAACTCACCTATTAATTCTAGGAGGTTTCTTTTTTAATTTCTTTGGGATTTTCTATATAGAAAATTACACATAGACTGTTCAGTTTCTTCCGTTTTAATCTGCATTCCTTTTATTTCTTTTTATTGTCTTATTACACTGGCTAAGATTTCAACATTCAATGTTGACTAGGTGTGGTGAGAGAAAGCATCCTGCCTTGCTGAGGTCTTAGGGAGAAAGCACTCAGGTTTTAACACTAAGTATGTTTTTTGTAGTTAACCTTTATCAGGTTAAGAACGTTCTCTCTATTCCTGATTTGCACTCTTCATTCCTTTGTGTAGATCCAGGTTTCAGTCTGCTATCATATTCCATCTGCCTGAAGAACTTTTACCATTGCTTATACAGTGGGTCTGCTGGAAATTAATTCCCTTGGTTTCAGTTAGTCTGAGAAAGTCTTATTCATATTTGAAAGATTCTTTTGCTGAATATATTTTTTTCTTTCAGCTGCTTAAATATGTCAATCCATTGTCTCCTGGCTTGCATGGTTTCTGATAAAATTTTTGCTTTAATGCTTATCTTTTTTTTTCTCTGTGTATTGTTTCTTTTTACGTTAGCTGTTTTCAAGATTTTCTTTTTGACTTTTGTTTTCAACAGTTTGAGTATGATATGCCTAAGTGTGAACTTTTTTTCTTTTGTGTTTATCCTTTTTGAACTGTATGGATCTGTGGTTTTAATATCTATGGCTAATATGGGGAAATTATTGGACTTACTGCTTCAAGTATTTCTTCTGGCCTATTCTCTCTCTCTTCTCCTTCTAAGATTCCAATTATGCCTATGTTAGATCACTTGATACTGGCCTTGAATGTCTGGGTTTCCCCTCTCCCTGCAGATGCCTGTCTTTCTGCATATTTTGGGACCAGTAGTTTGCTCTGCAACCTCAGCTCTGTGATGGCTCCACAATAGTTACGAATGTGAGACTAATTTGGCTTTTTCATTATAAGGGTAGAGTGATGCTCCTTTGAACTCACTTTCATATCAGGGCAGAAGGTGCAGTCAGAATGCAGTTTTTAAGATGCTAATCTACTCGTGTGCCTTCCTTTACAAATGAGGATGGTTAGGTGCAGAAAGAGGACGTAAGCCACCTAAAGTCACCCAGGATGTCAGTGGCAATAGTTTGTCACAACTGCAAATTCTCATCACAAGGAGAGTCACTGATTTTTTTTAACCCCTCAAAGTTGTGATTAAATGCCCTCTTCCCACAGGGGAGGGAATCTGGGCTACTTTCTCACAACTTGGGTTACTCAGTGGTGCAAGAGTTTGGGGGCCCACCTGTCCTTGAGACACCAGAGCATAATAGAATGACTATGGTAACTTTCTGACTGGCCTCACAGCAGCCAGGGTGACTTTAAAGACATTCCGCATCATGGTACTCCCTGTTTAAAACTCTTTATTGGTTTCCTCTTTGAACTCAGAACAAAATCCAACTCCTCAACCCATCTACGAGACCCACAGTACCGGCCTTTGCCTCTTTTTCCCCTCACCATGAGGTCACAGTGGCCCACTCTTTTGGTTCCCTCGAGCTGAGGTGTCTGGACCTCAGAGTCTTCACACAAGCCTGTCCCCCAGTCTGGAATGTTCTCTTCCCCACCCATTCCCAGGGCTGGCCCTGCTCAGTTTAATCATTAAGCGTGACTCTGCTTAATCACCCCTGCAGAGCCCTTCCCTAACCTCTTGGGCTTTCTCGCTTCCTAGCCCGCCTCTCGACTTGTAGTTACACATGTGTGTGTCCTTGTTTGGTGTTTGTGTGTGTCATGGGAGCAGTGACGACGTCTGCTTGGTTCCCTGGGCACCTCCAGCCTTTGATATTATTAAATGACACTGATGAGTACAACGCGATGTGTTAAATGATAAGAAAGAGGTGTGGTAGCAAAGACTTGACTTAGAAAAAATGGAGAGCCCTGAGGACCAGTGTTTGCGACTTGGCCCCGTGGTGGCCTTACTCATCAACTCCCCATTTCACACTTCTCCCCCTGGTGCCCATGAAACGTCATCGCTCACATCACAGCTCAAATGTACACCCTTTGAGACCCTCCTCACCCTGAAATTACTCATTTGCCTATGTGTGGACAGTTCTTGTTTGTACCATTGCACCCTTGCTAGTTGTGTAGTGCTTGTTCCCTTGTTAGTTCACAGCTGCTCTGATAGGAGGGCCTTTGTTTTGTGTGTCTTTTATTGATGCAGTTTCTGGCCCGTAGTAGTTCCTAGTAAACGGCAACTTCTTAAGCAACCCTGAATCCAGAATTTGGCAAATGCATCCGTGCTCTCCCAGAAAAATCAGACAAAGCAGCAGATAACTACAGGACCTTTGAAAATAGTTTCTGGTGTATGTGGAAATCCAGGCTGAGAGTACAGAATTGGGGCTACTTAAGGGGAAAGGCCACTTGGGATCTAGAAATATTCTTAAATAAACATAATAGTAATACTCCCAGGATCATATTGTAACTCATATTGACTGCCTGAAAGGACTTCCAGGTAGAAGTCCTGTCACCTTGTCTAACAAATGGGTGAGACGTATGTGCTTTAGGTGCAATGAGGTAGAGACTGCCTGAGTCCTTGGACAGTGTAGGGAATAATACATCCTCCTTGGACCCTTGTCAGTGTGAATAATTGACCTGGAAACCCGCATCTTTCAAAGAGTGAAA
This sequence comes from Delphinus delphis, assembly GCF_949987515.2. Lineage (NCBI taxonomy): Eukaryota > Metazoa > Chordata > Mammalia > Artiodactyla > Delphinidae > Delphinus > Delphinus delphis. Next base: position 112,076,384 of record NC_082689.1, on the reverse strand, counting down.
GATAAACCTGATTAGCTCAGGTTCAAATGTCAGACTTTTGTGAGGAGTGAGGTTTGCTAAGTGAGCGAATGTGACTGTGGGTAATACGGAAACTTGCTCCGAAACTAAGGCAAGAAAAAAGCTTCTGGGTACCTCTGACCTCCTCAACTTTCCTCTGGTTCTGCTTTAGCCTCTCCCCACCCCACACCGTGTAACTGTCACTGCCCTATGTTTCTTTATTCACCTGACAAACATTTACTGGAAAAATCTTACCATTCGTGTGCCATGCCCTGAGCTATGCCCTGGAGGGATCACAGTGCCTCCTGAACCACCAGAAGACGACCTTGAGGACAGTCACCCTTCTCGCCAGAGGCTTCAAAGGAACTGCAGTTTAATTCCAATTATTTGAGTGAGTTTCCTAAAGAAAACAAAAAATCAAACAAACAAAACCCACAAAAACAGCAACAAAAACTTCTCAAGTAGAATAATAAAATATTTCATTTCTGTATTAAAATATTCTCACACAAATTGGAAAACTCAAAACAAGAAGATACTGTATCTGTTGGCACAGTTCTAGTGCATACAATAATTGGAAGACGTGCATGTAAATCTGAATGTACCTTTGAATATCACATTTGGGAAAATGTCCTGTGGATATAAAATGCTTATATGCTCACAGCCACAGAGTTATAATAATCATCGTTGCAGTGGTGATTCTGTATAGGTCTAGATTTCTCCAATATTTTCTTTGTGTTTACTCTGTACCAAGCCTCTGCTAGATACTATGGGGGATAACAAGACATATGATAGCAAGATATATAATTTCTGTCCCCAAGGTATTTGTGAGCAAGCTGGTATGAACAGAACTGACAGAATGGGGTGTTTAGTCTCCATGGTTAACATGAGGTGGTCAATATATCTTACAGTTTAGGAGAATATTTAGAATTTTCAGAGGGCTCTGATATCCTTACTTCATCTTCCCCAAAATCTAGTAAGATAAGCACACTTGGTGTTGTGGAGCCATTGACAGAAATGTAGACTAAGGCAAGAGAGAAAAACAGACCTCTGCCCCTAGAGAAGCCCAGGTCCTTTTTCTAGAAGGCGTCATGGTTATGTGTTACACGGGCCTCCTGTTCATGCCACGCTGCTACACACTCGCACTGTCAGACAATCACTTGGGCCACAGTCAAGGTGTCAGTAGGGCCATGCTCCTTCCTGGAGACTCTAGGGGGGGAATTTTCATTTCTTTTTTTGTTGTGATAACATTTGAGATCTAATCTCTTAGGGGAGAATCCATTTACTTGCTTTTTCCAGCTTCTGGAAGCTGCCCACATTGCTTGGTTTGTAGCCCCTCCTTGGGTCACTCTGATTTCTGCTTCCCTCATCACATCTCCTTTCCTGACTCTCCTGCCTCGGTGTTTCTCTTATAAGGATTCTTGTGATTACATTGGGCCCACCCAGATAATCCAGGATAATCTCCTCAAGATTTTTAACATAATCATATCTGCAAAGTCCCTCTTGCCCTAGGCATTCATAGCCTCCAGAAGAGATTAGAACATGGACATCCTTCAGTGAAAAGGGGCATTATTCTGTCTACCACAGTCTAGAAGAAATGACAGGAAAAAGTTAGTGACTTTAGGTTGCAAAGTTTTTAAAATTAGACACACACAAAAAACATGATCTGAAAAAAAGAAATCCATGCATTGGGTTTCATCACAATTAAAACCTTTTGCTTTTAAAAAACATTGTTAATAAAAAGGCAAGCTGCAGGCTGGACGAAGCTATTTGCAAAACATATATCCAACAAAAGACTTGTATCTAGGATATATAAAGAATTCTTACAACTCAATAAGAACACAACCCAGTATTTTTTAGTGGGCAAAAAACCTGAACTGACACTTCACAGAGAAGATGTACAGATAGAAAAAAGCATACAAAAAGATGCTCAACATCATATGTCATTAGGGAAATGCAAATTAAGACCACAATATGATACTGCTTCACACATACTAGGATGGCTAAAATTAACAAAACTGACGATAGCAGAGGTGGGTAAGGGAGTGGAACATGTGGACTGTCATATATTGCTGGGGGTGGTGTAAAAGGGGATGGAGAACAGTCTGCAGTTTCTTAAGAAATTAAACATATACCCCTACCATATGGCCCAGTCATTCCAGTCCTCAGTATTGACTCAAGAGAAATGAAGCACGTGTCTGTACAGAATTGTACAGCATTATTTGAAAAGCCAAAAACTGGGAGCAACTCAAATGTCCCTCAGCAGGTGAGTGGATAAACACATTGTAGTATATCTATACAACAGAACACTACTTAGCAATAAAACCAGTTATTGACACATGCAACATAGACGAATCTCAAAATAATTGTGCTGAGTGAAAAAAGCCAGACAAAAAATACATACTGTATGATTCCATTTATATGGAATTCTAGAAAATACAAATTAATCTATAGTAGCAGAAAGCAGATAAAGATCGCCTGGGGATGGAGGGGAGATGAAAGGGAGGGATTATAAAGAAGCATGGGGGAACTTTTGGAAGCAAGACAAATGTTCACTATCTTGCTCGTGGTCATGGTTTCACAGATGTATGACGGTTTCACACAAACTTTAACTGTACACTTGAAATATGTGCAGTTACTTATGTCAATTATACCTCAATAAGGTTGTAGAAAAGATAGTGAAAGGGAGGGAAGGAAGGAAGGGACAGAAGGAGGAGAGAAGAAAGAAAGGAAGGCAGTGTCAACTTAGAAAAATGCATAAGGTCAGAGCTGTGAGCTAAGTTTCATTTGGGGCAAAATGAGGACTATAGCCCAGGAGCAGTTTCTCAGAGCTCTACATTCCTTGAAACATATGCTCTTAAACAAACCACGGTTGAGTTCACATTAAAAAAAAAAAAAAAGGAAATTCCCAGGGGAAAAAAAGGGGGGGGGTGGAGCTAAAAACAATGAACTACGGTGATAGATAGAAACCCAAATAAATGCTCGCTGGTTAAACTCTCTGGTTAAGTGATTGAAATGTTGGATCTTGAAAACCCAGCTATATGTTAGTTATGAAAAACACACCTAAGGAACATAGAAAGACTGGAAAAAAAAGAATGGAAAAATATATACTAGGCAAATGCTAACCCAAAGAAAGTTGATGTAGGTTTATTAGAGAAGACAGCCTTGAAAGTAGAAACTTTTATTAGGGATAAAGAGAGTTACTAAGAAATAATAAAAAGAGCCAGAACTTGTTTATGCACCTACTAACATAACACTGAAACGTGTCAACTGAAAGATGACAGAATTAAAAGAGGAAATTGACAAACGCAGCACTACAGGGGGTGATTTCAACGTACTTAATAGCAGATGAAAAACTAGTCAAATTATGAGGATTTGACAAGGATTTAACACTGAACACGCTTGATGAGCTATTATTAAATCCTGAATGAACAAGCAGCGAATACACGATCTTTTCAAACACCCATGGAACACTTATGAAACTGTTACAGAACCAGGTCCGTTTTGCCGTCTGCCAGCAAGCCAAAACGCTGACGGGAGGTTTGCAGCAGGAGACTCTTGGTTTTTTTTTTTTTTTTTTTTTTTTTTTGCGGTACGCGGGCCTCTCACTGTCGTGGCCTCTCCCGTTGTGGAGCACAGGCTCCAGACACACAGGCTCAGCGGCCATGGCTCACGGGCCCAGCCGCTCCACGGCATGTGGGATCTTCCCGGACCGGGGCACGAACCCGTGTCCCCTGCACCGGCAGGCGGACTCTCAACCACTGCGCCACCAGGAAAGCCCTAAGAGACTGTTTATTCGTTTATTTTGTCAGGCAGCCAAGCGTGAAGACTGCAGACCAAATCTCAAATCCGCCTCCCGAAAGCGGGCCTCGGGGTATTTAGGGGCTGAAGAATACAGCGTGGGGAAAGGTGATTGGAAAAAGGTGTGATGATCGCAGTTCTGTGCAGCCATAACTAAGCTGCGCCTCTGCAGATTCCAAAGGTCACTGAGCGGACACTGGAGCAGGTCCCGTTGAAGGGTCGGGGTCCCATGCAGTCTTAACCAGCTCAGCTTCAACTAGACAGCTGACTCTGCAAAACAACCAGGCAAACATCTTACTGTTTAGGCTTATTGCCACTGGGAGGAAATGCAAGTCTTTTGTAGAAACAATTAAAATGACTTTGATTAATGAAGGCAGATTACAAGTGACACGGATTTAACTAATGATTACCCGTGGTTTCAACAGGAGCTTGTACTGTGCCATAAAGCCAGTTTCAACTAATCTCAAAGAATCATACAGACCACACTCTCTGATTACAATGTAATTCAATAGAAATCAGAAACAAAAAGATAACCAAAACCTACTTCTAAATAAATTATGCGTCAGAGAGCAAATCATAATGGAAGTTAGAAAAACAATAGAACTGCAAGATAATGCAAATACCACCTATTAAAACTAATGGCTTGCAACTGAATTTGTATTTAGAAGGGATATGTCTTGTCATCAAATACTAATGTTTTTTAAAGACTGAATGGGAGATGAGGAAGTGTGGAGATAAAATGTAAATTGTATTACTGAGGAGTTTGAAAAGGGAAGACAATGGGGTGCTCTGGGGGATGGGGGCAGGAATTCTGATGGAGAGAGGTTTGTTGCCCCGTGACTGAAGGTGAGGGAAGAAGTGAAAGTCAGGAGGGTTGGGGGCAGGGTGCTGGAGCCCATTTGTCAACACCATTCTCAACTCCCTAACGTATTGTCTGGACCCACTTCATCCCTCTGTGCAAACACCCACTGCATGCAGCTCTCTGTTTCTTACAGGAGAAAGTCCAAACACCTTGCCCTAGTGTCTGAAGCCTCACAAAATTATAGAGATAAGACAATTAGGAAGTGCCAGGCCTGTGACAAAATAAAGAGAGCTTTTCTGCTTAAAAACATTCAAATCTGACCCATCTCTAACCCCAGAAATAACTCTGAGCTTCAGCAAAAAGAACACTTTTGCCTGTAGATTCAACCCCCAGACCATCCCTGAGGGATAACCTTGAAATTATATGGATTTGTGCTGAGAAATTACGTATTTGAGAATTACTCCTGAAACAACTCAGGGGGCAAAAAAAAACTTTCTTCATAAGATTTAGAATCTAATATTCAACCAAATCAAATGCTTTTTTAAAAAAGGTACTCTTCATATTCAGCATTTAAACACTTTAAGGAATATTAAAGCTGGATTTCCAGTGATCTTGCACAGACTATACCAATTTTGTAATCTGAGAGAGTTTAGAGGGGTCCCCCCAACCCCGTCCCCATCAAAGGCTTTTTATTTTCGTTGAAACAGAGTGAGACCTCTTGCCAGCATACCTGAAAGTCAAAGAAAGGCTTGACTCTCATCAAGACCGAGGCAGGGAGTACCGTTCCTTTAACTGGCAGTGTCCTGGGTCACCATGCTGAGCAGGGGGTGGGGTCAGGAGTGAGACCTCTGACATCTTGGCGTAGTCAATGTCCAGATCATTGGTCATTTGGAATTTGGGACTTTGGAATTCTCTGTGCCTGAAATGTGAATATTGATGCCCATATGAGTCTGTGAGGTGACATCGAGCTATGACAGAGCTGAGAAAACGCTCTATGGTCAAGGGGTCCCTTCCCAGTTTAATAACAGGTCGGCGAGGTGAGGGAACGGAGGTGCTCTTGACGGCAGGAGTTACTGAGCAGAAGCAGAAGTCTCTGTAGGCCAGAGACTGTTGTTCCTGCCGCAGTGAGGGGCCTGCCACCTGGGAGTTGGACCACGGGAGCACATGCCTGCAGTGGACTTGGGGGAGACCAGGGCTTCCCTAATTCCTCCCTCTTCTTGGATATCACGTGGCCACCACACAGCCCTGCTTTCCAAATGGTTTGACTTTTAATGTTTCCTTTCCTATTCCCAGCTCCTTTGTGCTTTGCGACATATTCGAAACTATAGTATCATATTATTTCCGATTTTCTGAATCTACCCTGTAGCTTAAATACCTCACCCATCACATGCTTTGGTGTTTGTCTGCTTTTCTCCTTTCAGGTAAAGAGGATTAAAAGCAATTTTATTTTGAGAAACCTCTAATGACAAGTCCTCAGAATCTGTGCTTGGGAAGGGCTGGTTGAGTGAACAGCCTCTGTACCAAGTTTGTGCGAAGGAGCCCTAGCTAGACGCAGGGCCAAGTGGTTGTCCTACTCCAGGACTGGGGAATCTTTGGAGCGTCTGAGAACTGAATGCTGGGTACAGTGTTATCACAAAGTTCAAGGTGTTGTTGTATGTATAATACATGCTGCAACCAAGATACATGGATGAGTCTCTAGAGTATTATGCTGAGAGAAAGAAGCCAGCCCCCAAAGACTACATGCTGCATATTCTGGTCATCTGAAACTAGAAAAGGCAAATCTAGACTGTGTGGCAGAAACAGGGCACAGGGAGGAAGAGGGTCTCGGGTGGCCTCGGCCTACAGAGGCTTGAAGCGGGCTTTCTGTTCCCCGCCAGAGTCTGAGGTCAGGCCGCAGCTGTGAGAGCGCTGAATCCTAGCCACTAGACCACCAGGGACCAGTGGCCAGTGACAAGGCCCTGGCCCGTCAGCTGTGTAGAAATGCATTTCCACATAGAGACGGAAAGTAGTGAAGCAAGTGAAGTGTTTATTAGGAGGAAAAAGGGTACGTGTGGATAGACACACGGGCGGGCTCAGAGAGAAAGTCACGCCCTCGTGGTAGTTTGAGTCAATTTTATGGGACATTTCTGCCGGGTTTCCTTTGGCCAGTCATCTTGCTTTGCCTCGTTCTGAGTCTGTATTTGGTACATCTCAGGGTCCTCCCATGAGTGTGGGCACATCTCTTAGCCAAGGTGGATTCTAGCGAAGAGGCCTGTGGGAAGGTTGACATCACCTACTATGGGGTGGCTCCCCCTCCCTTTTTGACCCCCAAGGAGCCTTTCTGCACACGTGTAGTTGGGAAGGTCTCTTTGAGAACGAGGAATATATGGGTTTTTTTAATCTCTTATCTGGGCAGGGTCCAGCCTCCTCTCTCGCTCTGCTGTTATGGAGTTTCTGTCCACAGGGAAGAAACCTCAGCTGTTCAGCCTGGGGCCCATCTATCTCCTGCCTCAAGATGAGGAGGGACTGGGGAGGGTCAGGGACTTCTTTGGGAAAAGGAAATAGGATTTTTATCATGGTGGTAGTTACATGGGTGTATACATTTGTCAAAATGCTCAGAACTGTACACTTTTTTGGCTGCATCGGGTCTTAGTTGCAGCACGCGGGACCTCCGTTGAGGCATGTGGGATCTTTTTCGTTGTGATGCACGGACTCTTCGTTGCAGCACGTGGGCTTCTCTCTAGTTGTGGCCTGTGGGTTTTCCCTCCTCTAGTTGTGGCACGCGGACTCCTGAGCACGTGGGCACGCAGGCTCTTGAGTTGAGGTGCGCAAGCTCAGTAGTTGTGGCACGTGGGCTGTTGCCCTGCGGCATGTGGGATCTTAGTTCCCTGACCAGGAATCGAACCCATGTCCACTGCATGGTAAGGCAGATTCTTTACCACTGGACCCCCAGTGGAAGTCCCCAGATCTATACACTTTAAATGGATGCATATAAATGATATTATAACAAGTTGATTGAAAAATGTGTAATGAGAGAAAGAAACTCTGCAAATACTTGCACAAGTTCTCTCCTTTTCCTCCTGTTCTCAAAGCTGTCTTGGGCATCTATAACATCCCAAAATATGTTTGCAATTTCAATAATTCTTGTGTGTGGGTTTTTTTTCTTTCTTTCTTTTGGCTGCAGCAAACCTAACTCAGAAAACACTTCTAAGTGTAAGAGCCTTGACTTTAACTGGTTACATAACAACAAACAGAACACAAAGCAAGCATATATTCATTTGCTCTTTCTTGCTGAAAACATTAGGCACAGATATGCTTCTCACCATGACTCAGACAACAGTTCGTACTTAAACTGCACATGCTCATTCCGCCTATTCTGATTTTTAATAGGGTTGCTTTAACTATGTGCTACACTTTCTCCCTACTGTTTGGGTTTGGCTCCATCTCTTCTTTTCTGTGCTAATAAAAGGTAGCTCTTGGGCTTCCCTGGTGGCGCAGCGGTTGAGAGTCCGCCTGCCAATGCAGGGGACGCGGGTTTGTGCCCCGGTCCGGGAAGATCCCACGTGCCGCGGAGCGGCTGGGCCCGTGAGCCATGGCCGCTGAGCCTGCGCGTCCAGAGCTTGTGCTCCGCAACGGGAGAGGCCACAACAGTGAGAGGCCCGTGTACGGCCAAAAAAAAAAGGTACCTCTTCATATTTACCACTCTCTTCCTACAGGCGGTGACTGTACAAGGCCTCAGGGGGTCCTCTGGTTTTTCTCTTCACATGGGGAACAAATGAAACATTTCTGAACCTTCTTCCTTCTGACAAAGGCAGGTGCAGTGTACGTGTGTGCAGATGTCCTCAGGCCTTGTCTGTGACTCCTCTCTTCTTGCCCTTCCAGACTCCAGAGCCAAGTGTACACCTGCCAGGTGAAGGTGAGATTGAAGACAAGGAGCTCCCCCCTTCTCCCGCAGAACCAGAGGAACAGGGACGGAGCCGGGAAACAGACCACGGTGATTTTGAGACACTGTCCCACCAGAGTGAAAGTCAATCAGACACAAAAATTGACCCCTTTGAAAGTGCTTCCGACACAGAGCCCCTGCCTGGTGACCTCCTAGGGGGAATCTGCCTCACTCCAGATGGTACCTCTGAGGACAGAGAAGCACGCGGGGGATGCCGTGACACCCCAGCATCCAGAACCCTTCAGGAGCAGCATTCAACTGGTGTCCCTGGGCTTGACCCAGAAGAGGAACTAGATCTGTACCTTGACTTCAAGGAAGAGTCCTGCAAAAGTGGGGTACGAGCCTTTGCTGCAGTTGCTGGAGAAGTGAGGGCTGTGCCCCTTTGGGAGGACGTGGCGAGCCCGGAGCAAGCGTCACTGCTGGCAGGGACTGCTGACCACACACAGGGCTGTGCACAGGGGCCCACGGGCAGCCGCGGCCTCCCGCCAGCGAAGGCGGTGACTGTACAAGACCTCAGGGGGGCCTCTGGTTTTTCTCTTCAGAAATCCAGGTCTGAGAGTTACCTGGGCATCCCAGCAGTCTGGCCCTTTCTTCTCTGGTGCTGTGAACAGGGCCGGAGCTGGCCGAATATCCAGAACAGGGACAGGGGAACCCAGCTGCCTCTCACAGCCCCTCCGGGAGCCAGGACAGGGCAGGGAAGGACTCCGGGCCCCGCGCCGAACACAGGCTTGCTCTGCTCCCAGCCCGGCTTTGATGCCACCTGCCAGCTTCCTTTAGGGACGTCATGCCTCCTACATGCCAAGCTTTGCCATAGCGCCCCAGAAAAGACCGATGACAAGGGCAAGGCATTCCCAAGGCACTGCTGTCGGCACACGACAACGCTGAACAGGGCCCATTCCATAGCAGAGTTTCCCTTAAGATACTCTGAGGGTCCTCTAGGGCAGAACTTTGTGAAGTTTGGGAGCCATCTGAAGGAAGGGACAGAAGCAGAACGGGCTCCAAGAACACAACACCCTCTTTACCCTGTTCCCACCCAACTGTTTCATTTGCTTCCTGCTTCCCCAAGGAAGGCTCCTGGTTTGGAGGATCAGTGTGAACCCAGCGCTCTTAGCTGGAAAAGGGCCTCTCAGGACACGCCCTCTGAAAGTCTCTGGCTGGAAAACCCGTCAGGACAGGAGTCTAGGTCCCGCCCAGTCTCTTCATGCCTTACTTCAGAGTTGGTGAGCTGCAACGCAGAGGAAGTGCTGGTACCAGCCGAGGGCAAGTTGGGACATGGCCCAGAAAGCAGAACAGAGGAACCCCTGAGCGCTGGCCTGGCACCAAATGCTGAAGACGTGAGTGATAAACAGAAGCACCTTCAGGACATTTCTGTTGAGGCAGGAAACCAAACCAGTAATTACACATCAAAGTATATCCTCAGTGAGAAAAGAAAGCCACCTGCTAGGGCCAAGTTCCCACATCATCCCAGCAATAGCAGGTCACAGGTGTGGAACAAAGACTGGGGGGTTTGCTCTGGAGTAAGCAATCGCTCAGATGCTCCAGAGACCACCCTGAAGTCAAGCACGACAGACACTTCAAAGGAAGCAGAAGACGTGATGGTTCCAGACCCCAACTTCACGAAAAATGCCTCGCAGGGTTTTTCAGGAGTCGCAGCTGTCGCCGTGTCTCACTGCCCCTGTGGGGGTGAGGAGTGTGACCAGGGGCACAAGGGTGGTTCCACGCCCTTGGCAGAGGGCCTCCCGCTAGAGCCCAAAGCAGACACGTCTTCTAAGGGCACGCTCGTCATTGTCGCTGTTGAGCAGAAAGGGCTGCAGGCCACCAGGAGGAAAGTGGGTCCTCTTCCAGAAACACAGTCCTGTGAGTTTCTGGAGGAAAGACCAGGGTCTCCCTGCAGTGCTGGAGCGACCCCATGTGTGGTTTCCCGGCCTGGGAAACCACAAACTTACGGCAATGAGTGTGAGCTGCCAGCAGCCCTCGGACTGCGAGGTGAAGACGAGGCTCTTCGGCAGGTGGCCCCAGCCGCAGAGCTTGGGACAGTTCTGATCCTCCAAGCGGCTTCGGAAGAGAGGCCCCCTGGCGGGGAAGAGACGTCTTCCCAAGGGCGCGCCGCAGGGGGCCTTCTGAGCACAGGGGCGCCTGCGGAAGAGAACCCGCCCGGGGCCAGCCAGAGCTCCGGGACCCGGGCGGCCAGGGAAGAAGCTACTGGGGCGCCCGGGGCCCAGGGCCCCGAGGACACGCTAGAAGTGCGCGCAGCAGAGGGCGGTGCGGACAAGCGGCCCGGCGCCCAAGCCCCTGCCCGCACCCGTGCGCTCCGGCTGCCCGGACCGCCCCGCCGGCTCCGCCAGGCTTCTCGGGAGCCCGGGAGGCGGTTGGCGTTTCCCAAGGTGACCTCCTTACGGAAAGGCAAGCCCTCGGCCGCCGAGAGCCCGGGAGGGGGCCGCCCTGGGGGTTCTAACTGCCTGGAGGAGCTGTGCACGGACAGTCTGCCCCCGGTGGCCAGCAGGCAGAGCGCGTCGGGCCGGGTCGGGACTCCACGATGCGCGCACGCCAGCGCCTCTCCCGGGATGGGCTTCCAGGACGCAGGCCGAGGGCTCGCAGGGCTGACGGAAGGGGGCCACGTGGAGACGCGTGGGGACCTCGGTAGCAAAAGACAGTCCTCAGAAAGCTGCGACGCCAAGAGACTCAAAACCCCAGAGAAAAGGCTCAGCGCGAGGTTGGCCTCAGCTCACAAGACCCTTGCAAATTTTTTTGAGTCGAGAGTTTTGGAAAAAGAGAACACTGGTGAATGTTTTCCAGGTTCTTTCAAGGACCAGAAGAAAAAGAGCAGGCTGCACCAGACCTGGCGCACAGTTCTGAAAAGCAAAGATGCTGAGGGCCCCAAAAGGCCCTCCTTAGTGAGTCTGGTTCCAGGACCGGAGATCTTGAATCCCCCCAGACCTTCCCCACTAGGCACCAGTAGCCACCGCGAGGAACAGGCAGAGGACAAAGAGAGCTGCTACGTTTTTAGAGATCACTGGACACTCCCACATTCCCCCACACCTTTGTCATCCAGCAGTTTGGTCTCTTCAGATAACAGGAGAAAAAGTGAACCAACTATTAAATGTACAAGCACTCAGGAAAGTGGTAAATACCTACCTTCAGGTAACTTTCCTGAAAAGTCTTGGCCTTTGTCACCCACCAGTCCTGAGAGGCAGCAGGCTGGGATCAGCCACACCCTTCCCTCCAGCTCCACCTGTTGCCTGGTATATGGAAGCCAAGGTGTGCCCTGTAAGCCCCTGAGCCCCAAGCCCCAGAGCCCCAGGCCTGGTGCCCAGCGGGTGGATTTCCACTACCCTGGCAGGGGCAGGGCCATCTCAGCGGTTTCTCTTGGAAGCTCCAGCCATGTGGATAGCAGCTCAGAGGCCCCTGGAAGCCCCAAGGCCTGGACAAGCCTCCTACTTTCTCTGCAGGCACTAGACCAGGGTGAGAAGGAAGAGAGCAGGAAAAGAGGCCAGCATCCCTGTGGCCTGAGCACAGCACCCTCGCTTAAGGACCTTCTTGGGAGTGAGGTGAGTTATCTGTGACTCACACCAACCTGTTTATTTACCTTCTAAGGCACGAGAAGGAGGGGACCACACATGACATTTCCCTAAGTGAGGGGAGAGGAGGGAAGGGAAGGCCAGTCTGCCTTCCATGGAGACCGTCCCACTAACACACATGAATGCCCCACCTGAATCAACCCAGCCGGACCAGTTTCTTGGAATTTGCCCAACAAGTGGGAATTGGCATTTCATTGTAATCTTGTGTGGTCTCTTTTTTCCCTGTGTAATTCAAGCTACCTGAATTCCCGTTTTGTATCAACTGCCTGTTCATTATCTTTGGCCATTTTGTATCGGGTGATTGAGGCAGGCTTTCTTATGTCAACCTTCATCCTTCCCCGCTGTGACATTTAAAAAAGAAATTTCCCCACGTTGTTTTCTAGTATATTTATGGGTTTATTTTTTAAATCTAAACCTGATCCAGTTGAATTTGTTTCAGTGTAAGGAGAGAGATTATTGGTGCTTCTGAAATTCCTGGTAAAAGAAAAGGGTCTCTCCCCCAAAGCAAAGGCATCCACCGACGACAGGGAACAGGCTGGTGGGTCAGGCACAAGGAAGGGTATACCAGCTTGGGATTTCTCACGAGTCAGGCTGCCCTCGGAAGGAGGTAGCTTTGGGGAAATTCCGGAAAGAGTAGTCTTGGGACTGTGGAAGCAAACCTCCCTTTTCCCTGTCCACTCCTGAAACCATGTGCCCTCTCCCCTTTGCTTCTTTAGACAAATAGGTGTAGCGTCTCCCACGTGCCCAGCGCTGTGCTGGTGTGGAAGAGCCTCAGGTTCAGCGTTAGCCTCCGAGCAGGGCTAAGTGCAGGCGCCCTGCGCGCTGCCTCCCGGGTCCTGGCGAGGCCCCACCTTTGGCGAGCTGGCCACTCTGCCTGCGGCAGGTATCAGCCACCCAGCTGTGCCGAGGTCTCCCTCTCCCCTGAGCTCAGGCTCTCTAGCCTTCCTACGGGTTCTGATGCGCACGCATACGAGGCCTTCTCTCTCGTAAGATTCGAAAGAGAAAGAGGAATAGGAACGAACGTTTATCCAGCGCTAGCTTCGTGCCTGGTCCTTTCCTGGCCCCTTTTCAATCAGCTCACTGCTTGCTAAACACAGCAGGCTGTCCGGGTGTTTGCTGAAGCCCCCGTACCTGCTCCTCTCATAGACGACACCTCCTGAGCACAGGGACAACCTGTGGGCTGCAACCAACAGGCGTGGGGCACTCACTCCGGCCTCCAGGCCCTGTGCGGGCTGCTTAGGAGGAAGCGAGCTGGGAGAGGTGGGAGTTCACAGGGTGTGTTCCCAACACACTGGAATTAGGCGTTAGACATTCAAAAGTGATCGCTACCGGCTGAAATTACGTCACTTTACTCAACATATGTCCTCATCAGTAAAGAGTTAAACTTTAACTTTCAAGCACTTTTTCCCTTGTTGTGTTACTTATTTTTTTAAATTATTATTAGTAAAGTTAAAAATAAAGTCAATACAGATGTAGAAGAGAAAAGGTAACAAAGTCTCTCAATCCCGTTTCACAGAAGGCAATAACGTCAGCAGTCCATGTGTGTGATCTGCATTATCTCCACACATACACAGGATTGTAAGGGGGATTTGGGAAGAGAGGGTTACACGGTGGGATCATACCCACGTATTACTCTGTAACTATCTTGTTTACTTTAATAATACGGCATGGGCTTCCCTGGTGGCGCAGTGGTTGAGAATCTGTCTGCCAATGCAGGGGACATGGGTTCGAGCCCTGGTCTGGGAAGATCCCACATGCCGCGGAGCAACTTAGCCCCGTGAGCCACAATTACTGAGCCTGCGTGTCTGGAGCCTGTGCTCCGCAACAAGAGAGGCCATGATAGTGAGAAGCCCGTGCACCGCGATGAAGAGTGGCGCCCACTCGCCACAACTGGAGAAAGCCCTCGTGCAGAAACGAGGACCCAATGCAGGCATGAATGAATAAATAAATAAATAAAAATTACAAAAATAATAATAATACAGCAAATACAGTCCTCCAGGGGTTTTATATACATTGTTCCCTAGTTGAAAGTCACATGCTATTTCATAGTATGGCTATATAGTATTTTAGTTAACTATTTTTTTATTGATTAACATTGAGGTAATTTCTAGTTTAGGGCCATTGTAAGTAATGCTGCAACACATCCTTGATCAGATGTCCGGAGGTATTGATGCTTTTATTTCTGAAGGATGTAAAAGAGGGATTGCACAATCAAAGGGTACATGTGTTTTTTGTTTTTTAAATTAATTAATTAATGTATGGCTGCGTTGGGTCTTTGTTGCTGCGCGCAGGTTTTCCCTAGTTGCGGAGAGTGTGGGCTACTCTTCGTTGCAGTGCGTGGGTTTCTCATTGCGGTGGCTTCTCTTGTTGCGGTGCACGGGCTTCAGTAGTTGTGGCACACGGGCTCAGTAGTTGTGGCTCATGGGCTCTAGAGCACAGGCTCAGTAGTTGTGGTGCACAGGCTTAGTTGCTCTGCAGCATGTGAGATCTCCCCGGACGAGGGATTGAACCCGTGTCCCCTGCATTGGCAGGTGGATTCTTAACCACTGTGCCACCAGGGAAGTCCCAAAGAGTACATGTGTTTTTAATTTGAATAGATTTCAGGTTACTTTCTGAAATGATTGTGACCATTAACAGATAGCAGGATACAAGAGTGCCCACTTCCTGACATTTCTCCAACTTAGCTGCTCATTGCTCCTTTTAATGTTTGATTATCTGAAATACATAGAGAACTTGATTGAAAAATAAAGACATTATAGTGTTAGTTCACTCAGAGTAAAAGCAAGTAGTAGAAAAAGATTATTAGGACCTAAATAATATAATCATAAAACTGACTTAACAGTGCTATACATACAAATGTATATGTGTATATATGTACACAGTGGAAAACAACATTCCCTTGAGATTGTCCCTGTGTTCAGGAGGTGTTGTCTATGGGAGGAGCAGGTGCAGAGGGTTTCAGCAAACACCTGGACAGCCTGCTGTGTTTAGCAAGCAGTGAGGTGATTGTAAACTGCCCAGGAAAGGGTCAGGCATGAAGCAGGTACTGGATCAATGTTCATTCCTATTCCTCTTTCTATTTCAAATCTCACAGGAGGAGTGAGAAGGCCTCTTATGCTTGTGCATCAGAACACGTACAAAGGAAAGAGAGCGGCCGATACATGAACACAGGAAGGGAAGGTGGGGAAAGCTCTGAAACGTTTGCTCTAGGTGAAGCACTGGGCAGTAATGGACAGAAACGGAACTTAGAGCTAGGGCTGAGGCTCCATCTAGTGGTTGCTCCTGGGAGAGCAGGCTGTGATTGCAGGAGCAATTTGCAAGGAATTCAGCCGTGTTCCCATTTCTTCTTTCCACAATGCTCTTGAGACGCAAGAGTTCTTTTATTCCAAAACAACCATTTGTAACATTTTGTTAAATTTACTTCCAGATTTCACTCTATAAACAAATTTTATGTACTTAACATGGTTATGATCATGCCATCTATAGAGGCTTTAATTTTCCAAGATTTCACATCCTGCACTTTGTTTCTTTAAAGCTCTTTTAAGTTGAGAAATACAGAATCATACAGAAAAGCATAGTACACAAATGTGTAGATAATATATTTCTGTGAAACAAACTCTGAGTAACCTCCACCTCAGTCAAGAAACACCACACTACTACCCATCCTGCTCCGAGAATCCTTCCTCCTAACTGGCCCTAGCCTCTGTGCCAACTTCTATGATATTCACTTCCTTGCCTTCATTATAATTTTACTGCTTAACTTGCACCCCCAATCGATGTAGTTTACTTTTGCCTGTTTTTGAACTTTACATAAATACAACCATATGTATTCCTTTAAACCTTACCCATTCTGTTTGCTCTGATTATGTTAAGACTCATCCTTGTGGTGTGCGTCTAAAGTTCTTTTATTTTCATCATTATGTACAATGACTTCAGATCAGCATACCACAATGTGTGTATCAGTCAGCTGTTGCTGCTAGGACAGTTCGTGCCCAGGTGTCTACTGCACGTGCACATGCATTTCTGTTGGGTGCACCTCCTAGGAGTGAAATGGCTGGGTCATTGGGGCATGCCTATCTTCAGCTTTACTACACACTGCCAAATATTATTCCAAAGTGATTGTGCCAGTTTACACTCCCTCTGTAAGAGTTTCCTTTGCCCCGTATTCTCATTAACGTTTGCTTGATTCTGCTCGGTGGGTAGAGGTGGTCCTAATTTGCATTTCCCCGATGTCTAAAGAGGCTAAGCACCCTTTAAATGCTTTTTGACAATTTGGGTATTCTCTTTGGGGCTGTGTCTGACCTAATCTCTTGTCCATTTGTCAATGAGGTTGTCTTTTTCTTACTGACTGTACGTATTCTGGATACAATTGCATTGTTGGTTAATGTGCCACCGATATCATTTCCCACTCCATGGCTTGTCTTTTTCTTTCTTTGGTGGTATCTCTTGCTGAACAGAAGTTCTTAATTTTAATGTTTTCAAGTGTATCCATCTACTCTCTACCCCCAGGTCATGACTAGAATCCCCTAAATTACCTTTTTTAAAGCTTTCCTGGACTTGTTTTTTACATTTAGGTCTCTGAGATGTCTAAAACTGAACTTTGTGTTCCGTTGGCCTGTCTCTCCATCCCTGTGCCATTTCAGAGTCTTCATCACTGTAGCTGTACGTACTGTTGCCGTCCAGGTGACCACATCCCCTCGCCTTGTTCTTTTTCAATTTGTTAGATATTTATTGAACACCAGCTGTGGGCCAGGCAATATTCTAGGCACTAGCATTGAAGAATCTATAAAGCTCTCTGTCCTCAAGAGAAGGGCAGGTGTGGTGCGAGTGAATAAATAGTTGGGCAAATAAGATTATTTCAGATATTGAAAGGAGTACAAAAAATGAAATGGAATTAAGAAATTGAAAAGGTTAATGAGATGGGGGCTCCCTTGGCTTAGAAGTGTGGAGTCTAACATTAGAGCCTCTCAGGTGGCCCTCTCAAGTCCAGCCCAACTTCTCAGTGTCCTGGAAGAATTCCCTCACCTACAGACAGCCATATCATTTAGCCCTCCACAATGTTGGCTTACACTGGGGAGATCATAGCATACTTGTGTGTGTTTGTATGATGGAGAACAGGAGGAAGCAGTCCTCGGGGGTAAAAGGTGCTGTTTACATGTAGAGATTTCTTCCCTTTTCAATTTCAGGTGCAGGGGCAAAGAGCTTATGATTCCAGGAAAAGCAATTTCTAGCATCTTATTGATAATCTTACCTGTACATAGATTGGTTTGCACTCCTGGCTAAGGGGGCTTAGAAGGAAACCAAGATCAAGGGGAAGCAAGAAGAGGAATAGCTGTGGGAGGGTGAGAGGAACAGGGGAACCTAGAAATTTAGAACACCTGTGCATGTTTTGTTCCCCACCCTGTTACTTACTAACTCTGAACCTTGGAATAAGACCACATCAGGACTCAGTTTCCTTCAATGTAAGGATGGGACTAGGTGATCTCTTAGGTCTCTGCTAGGTATAGCATCAACTTTATGAATGAATGCTGGGTAGTTTTCCTGACCTTCACCCGTACTCTTCTCTGACTGGGGTAGCAAGGATCCAAGGTGCTGTTTCTACTTAGATTTTAAATGAGGGTGGCAGGAGTACATTGTGAACATTTTCCAACCTTGAAAAATCTTTTGTATTCTAAAATTTATATGGAGAGGAACAGTCCCTAGAATAACTAAAACGATTTTGAAAAAACATAATAAAGTGAGAGGAATCTGCCTACTCAATATTAGTTAAGGCTACTCTATAAAGTATTCAAGATATTATGGTATTGGGGGAGGGATAGACACATAGCTCACTAGAAAAGAGTAGAGAACCCCAAAACAGACCAACACAAATATACTCAACTGGTTTCTAGGTGAAACAACAATTCAATGGAAGAACAATAGTCTTTTCAACAAACAGTGCTAAGGCATTTGGACATCCATGGGAAAAACAAACTCAACCTAAACGTCACACATTATTCAAAACAACTCAAAATTAATTAATCACACATTCCAATGTAAAACATAACACTATATAGTTTTTAGAACAGGAGAAAGTCTTTGGGTCTAGAAGATAGTAAAGAGTACATCCATAATGGAGAAAAATGATAAATTGGACTACATTAAAATCAAAAAACTTTTGCTCTGCAAAGACTCTGGTAGGAGGATGAAAAGATAAGCTACACATTGGGGGGACTTTATTTGCCAACCACATATCCAACAAAGGAGTAGTTCTAGAATGTAAAAGAACTCTCAAAACTCAACAGTAAAAATACAAACAGTCCAACTAGAAAACAGACAAAAGACATTTCATCAAAGAGGATATACAGATGGCAAATGTGCACATCAAAAGACTAGTGACATCGTTAACCATCAAAGAAATGCAAATTTAAAACACAATCAGAATGATTAAAATAAAAATATATCAGAATTCCAAATACTGGTAAGGATGTGAAGAAACAGTATCTTGCACATTTCTGGTAGGAATGTGAAACAGTACAGTTACTCTGGAAAAAGGTCTGGTAGTTTATTATGAAGCTACACCTGGGTTTGTCATATGACCCAGCAATTGCACACTCTTGTGTTTGTCTCAGGGAAACGAAACTTAATTTACACATAAACCTAATACATACATGTTCACAGCAGCTTTGTTCATAATAGCCCTAAACTGGAAACAACCCAGATATCCTTCTATGGGTGGATGGTTAACAAAGTGTGGTACATCCATATCATGGAATAGTATTATAATATAGTATAGTAGTAGTATTCCGTGGTATGAATAATAGTGAACTGTTGATTCATGCAACAATTTCAATGGATCTCCAGGGAATTACAATGAGCAGGAAAAAAGACAATACCAAAAGGTTATATATTAGAGAAACCCATCCATATAACATTCTTAAAGTGAAAAAAATAAAGAGATGACGAATGTATTAGTCATTGCCAGAGGTTAGAGGAGAGCCAAGTGGGTGAGGTTATAAAAGGATCCTGAAGTGATGACACTGTTCTGTATCTTGACTGTGGTGGTGGATACTTGAACCTACATGTGTGATAAAACTGCATAGAACTAAATATACCACACACACACAGGCACACACACACACGCACACACACAAATAACTGTGAAGGAAACAGGGAAATCTAAGTAAGGTCTGTCAGTTGTATCAGTGTTTCATCCTGGTTGTGATATTGAAGTGTACCATTGTGAGAATCTGAGTACAAAGTACACAGGATCTCTCTGTAGTATTTCTTACATCTGCATGAGTATCTACAATTATATCAAACTTAAAAGTTTAATTAGAGAAAAACATTTATACCATTAGTTTAATAGTTGCGTGGTATTCATTTATATGTAGGCATCATAATTGCTAACCAATTTTCTACTGTTATGAACAGTTAGGTTGTTTACAACTTTTTAAATAATGCCACATTGAACATCCTTGTAAATAAGCTTTGGGGAATGCCTTGTTCTCCCTGTTTTTGAGGGTAGGGTTTTTTGCCTTTTACTTTTAAAAAGTTATCAAAATTATGCATGCACATAGTTATAAAATGGTGCTAAGATAGTGCTTCTTAGAGTTTAAAGTGCATCTAGATCACCTGCGCTCTGTTGGGATATGGGTTCTGACTAGGTGTATGGGCGAGACCTGAGGACGCAGTTCTAACCAGCTTCCATGTGATGTGACACTGCTGATCTCCTCCACCCCCAACTCGGAATAATGAAGGGTTAGAAGACTTCCTTTGAAAACAAGATAGCCGCTTGGCTCGTCCCTCCCCCACCTAGAGACAATCAAGTTAGGTTTTAATAATAATTTTAAACTGCTGTTTTGATTTATTATTTAAGATGTTATCTATTAACCTCCAGTCATGGTAGTCCTGAAGAATCAGCATCTCGAATTTCGTCCCCTCTGCATTCCTATCCTCCTAATATCTTTCCCACTTTATGGCTAAATCAGCAGCAAGTGTTTATATCATTGTGGGCGTGCAAATATTATTCAATGTAAAGCCAAGTAGTGGACTATAGTGACACTTCTTTTTTTTTTTCTGGAGTTAATAATGGTTGCATTTTTCAAATGTGTGATTTTCTGTAAGTCTGTCCTTAAACTTAACTCTCTCTCAGATCACCTATAACCCATTTTCCAAATGTTCAAACATGTCAGTATTCTATCAAGTCTCTCCTTTCTCCTAGAGGCCTTCCTCCTGAAACCCTCTGACCTACTGCTGTAATTCCGATGACTTGTTCTCCAGGAATTCTGCATAACTTTCTTCTCTGATTTCCTGTTTCTTGGATCCTGTGTCTACCTTTACTCCTATATTGTGCTCAAAAATATCTCCCTGTAGCTTCCTAAGAAAAAGCACATAGGAGGTATAGATGTAGAGTTTTTCGCATGTCTGAAAAAAAAATCTTTTTTTTTAACTTTTATACTTGGTGGATAGTTGGGCTTTGTGTAGAACTCCCAGTTGCAATTACTCTTCAAAAACCTGAAGGCACTGCTTCACTGTGCTCTAGTATCAAATGCTGCTGGTGAGAAGCATCATGATGTTGTTCCCAGCCATTTGTGTATGGCCTGGGTTTTTTTTTTTTAATTTAGAAGCTTTTAGGGGTTTCTCTTTTATCCCTATTGTTGTTAAATATCTTATTGATGATCCCGGATGTGAGTTCCTTTTTATTCACTGTACCCATTCAGTCTAGATACTCAACCTTTACTACTGGGAAAAATATGTATTATTTACTTGATAATTTCCTTTCCCCCTGGAATACCTGTTAGAGGTTGTAACTCCTTGACAAGGCTCTAATATTCTTCCCATTTCCACATTCCCTCTCGTCATCTTTGATTTATTTATTTTTTTTGGAAAGATTTTCTCAAGTTTATTTCCAACCCTCCTATTGAATTTTTCCATTGTTCATTGTTCTCTAATTTTATTTTGTAATAAAAAGGCTTTTTTCTGATTATATTAATTATCCATTCTCATTAAAAGGATTCCAACAATACATAAAAATATAGAGAACGTAAAAAATTCCCTGTAGGTTAATATTCAGAATATACAAACAGCTCATACAACTCAAAGCCAAAGAAACAAACAACCCAATCAAAAAATGGGCAGAAGATATAAATAGACATTTCTCCAAAGAAGATATACAGATGGCCAAGAGGCACATGAAAGGATGTTCAACATCACTAATTATTAGAGAAATGCAGATCAAAACCACAATGAGGTATCACTTCACACCCGTGTATACTCATATGCTGTTGGTGGGAATGTAAATTGGTACAGCCACTATGGAAAACAGTATGGCTGGCTGTTCCTTAAAAAATTAAAAATAGAGTTGCCATATGATCCAGCAATCCCACTCCTGGACATATATCCAAAGAAAACTCTAATTCAAGAAGATATATGCACCCCAGTGTTCAGAGCAGCACTATTTACAATAGCCAAGACATGGAAACAACCCAAGTGCCCATCAACAGACGATTGGTTTAAAAAGATATGGTATAGCTTTGTGACCACCTGGAGGGGTGGGATAGGGAGGGTGGGAGGGAGGGAGATGCAAGAGGGAAGAGATATGGGAACATATGTATAACTGATTCACTTTGTTATACAGCAGAAACTAACACACCATTGTAAAGCAATTATACCCCAATAAAGATATTTAAAAAAAAAAGATATGGTATAGGTATACAATGAAATATTACTCAGTCATAAGAAAGAATGAAATATTGCCATTTGCAGCAACATGGATGGACCTAGAGATTATCACACTAAGTGAAGTAAGTCAGATAGAGAAAGACAAGTACTATATGATACCACTTATATGTGGAATCTAAAAATAATCCAAATGAATCTATATACAAAACAGAAAGAGACTCACAGACATAGAAAACAAATTTATGGTTACCAAAGGGGAAATGGAGTCGGGGGGGAGGGATAAATTAGGAGTATGGGATTACCGGATACAAACCACTATGCATAAAATAGATAAACAACAAGGATTTACTGTATAGCACAAGGAACTATATTCAGCATCTTGTAATAAACTATAATGGAAAATAATCTGAAAAAATATATGTATCTATAACGGAATCACTTTGCTGTACACCTGAAACTAACACAATATTGTAAACCAGCTACACTTCAATAATAATTTTTTTTAAGCTCTGTAGTCATATGCCTTTGTGGTAGTCAACCTAACATTTAGGTGACCATCATTTTATTCTTCCTTTCATACAAACACACTGTAGCAAAGCCACACATACGATTTGATATAAACAGGCTCTCATTTGTGTTGTTTTATCACAGATGCTCTTCCTGCCCTCCTCCCACCTCAGTGTCACCGCACAGTGGCCTCCATTAGCATGTGCCTACCACCTAGTGAATGGCCTCTAGATTTTCTCCGTAGTCTATAATCATAAACAGATGCATATACACGTGTACATGCATACACGCCTATACTAACACCGCAGACGCCCTTTCTGTGTCTTATACTCACCGCCTGACAACAATCACATTCATGAATGTGAATATCTCCACAGTACTTGTAGTTCTAAGTAATAGCTGCATAATATTCCATGGTGTGAGTGTATCAAAATTTGCTCATTTCACCTGTAGATAGCTACACACTTTTTTTCCAGTTCCTGGCAGCTACAAATATTAATTTAGTAAACCCCATTTTATATAGAACCCTATAGATTGGTATATTTTAGTGAATACAGTCTCAGGAATGGCATTGCCAACGATTATAAGAATTTTAATAGGTTCCAGATTGCCTTCCAGAAAGGCCATACTAATTCATATTTCCAGTAGCTTTTTATATTTCTCCTCATCTCCATCAGTAATGAGCATTATAATCTTATAATTCTTGGGTTTGGTTTGATATTGCTGCTTATGTTTTAAATTCTTATTTTGATTCAATTTTTTAGCACATATTTATTCAATTAGAGTTGCTTTTTCTTATTCCCTCTTATTCTTTTTTAAACTTTTATTTTAAAATAATTAGAGTCACAGGAAGTTGAAAATTAATACAGAGAAGTCCAGTGTACCCTTTACACAGTTCCCCAAAGGTAACATCTTACATAACTACAGAACAACATCAAAGCCAGGAACTGACATTGGAAGAACATGTGTGTGTGTGTTTCTGTGCCATTTGATCACATATGTAGATTCATGTGACAACCACCACCAGCCAGATACATACTATTCCACCAGCCTCATGCTACTACCCTCTGCAGTCAAAACTTACTTCCCCTCCCCTAAGCAATTTCAACCACTAATCTGATCTCCATCTCTATGATTTTGTCATTTCAAAAATGTCACCTTTTGAGATTTGCTTTTTTCACTCAGCATAAATCCAGTGATTTTCATTGAGTTGTTGTGTGTATCCATTCCTTTTTATTGCTGAGTACCATTCCATGGAATGGCTTTACCATATTTTCCTTAACCAATTACCTGTTGAAGGACATTTGGGTCATTTCCAGTTTGGGGCTATCACAAATAAAGCTCCTATAAAGATTTTTGAACAGGTTTTTTTGTGGACAAAGGTTTTCATTCCTCTGGGGTAAATGTCCCATCAGTGTGACTGCTGATTTGTATGGTAAGTATATGTTTAGTTTTTTAAGAAAGTGCCAATTTTTTTCCAGAGTGGCTGTACCATTTTACATCCCCACCATCAATATATGAGAGATCTGGTTTTCTGCATCCTTGCCAACATTTGAAATTTTAGATGTATTTCATTTTAACTGTACTAATAAGCATGTCGTGATCTCATGATTCTGACATACATTCCATGAGGGCTAGTGATGTTGAACATTTTTCATGTACTTATTCACTGTCTTAGCTCGGGCTGCTATAACAAAATACCACAGACTCCAGCTTAAAAAACAACAGAAATTTATTTCTCACATTTCTGGAGGCCAGGAAGTCCAAGATAGAGGTATTAGCAGATTCAGTGTCTGGTGAGAACTCTCTTCCTAGACAGCCTCTTCACTGTAATGTCACATGGCAGGAGAGGGAAGGGAGCTTTCTGGGGCCTCTTTTATTAGGGCACTAATCTCATTCAAGAGGGCTCTACCCTCATGGCCTAATTATCTCCAAAGGCCCCGTATCCTCTATACCATCACCTTAGGGAGTTAGGATTTCAACATGTGAATTTGGGGGGACACAAATATTCAGCCTATAGCATTTGCCATACCCGTATATCTTCCTCAGTGAAAAGTCTTTTCATATTTTTGCTCATTCTCTAATTGAATTGTTGATTTTTACAGTGGAGTTTTGAGAGTTCTTTTTTATGAGGTATATTGGACATATAACATTGTGTAACTTTAAGGTGTACAACATGTTGATTTGATAGAATTATATATTGCATTTTATATTGCAATATGATTACCACTGTTAGCTAGCATCTCTATCATGTCACATAATTTTCATTTCTTTTTTGTTGTGATAACATTTAAGATCTAATCCCTTAGCAATTTTGCAATTTATAATACGGTATTGTTGACTATAATCACTATGCTGTGCATTAGGTCTCTAGGACTTGTTCATCCTCTAGTTGCAAGTTTGTACCCTTAAACAAAATCTCCAAAATTACCCTGCCCCCTAGCCCCTGGGAACCACCATTCTACTCTCTGATTCTACAAGTTCAGCTTGTTTAGATTCCACATGTGACTGATACCATACAGTGTTTGTCTTTCTCTGTCTCACTTATCTCACTTACCCTAATGCCCTCGAGGTCCATCCATGTTGTCAGAAATGGCAGGATGTCCTTCTTTCTCATGGCTGAAATATATACCACATCTTCTTTATCCATTCATTCATTGATGGACACTTAAGTTGTCTCCATATCTTGGCTATTATGAATAATGTTGTCAAACATGGGAGTGCAGATATCTCTTTGATATCCTATTTCCATACCCTTTGGCTATATACCCAGAAGTGGGATTGCTTAATCATATGGTAGTTCTACTTTTAATTTTTTGAGCAACCTCTATATTATTTTTCATAGTAGCTGAACCAATTTACATTCCCACCAATAGTGCACAAGGGTTCCCTTTTCTTCATATCCTTACCAACACTTGTTATCTCTTATCTTCTTGATGATAGCTACTCTGATAAGTGTGAGGTTGTATCTCACTGTGGTTTGATTTTCATTTCCCTGATGATTAGTGATGTTGAGCATCTTTCCATGTACCTGTTGTCCACTTGTATGTCTTATTTGGAAGAAATATCTGTTCAGTTCCTCTGCTTATTTTTCAATCAAATTGTTTGGTTCTTTGGTTACTGAGTTGTGTGAATTCTTTACATATTTTTGATATTAACTCCTTATCCAATATATGGTCTGCAAATATTTTCTACTCTTTTGTAGGTTGCCTTTTCATTTAGTTGATTGGGTTTTTTGTTTGTTTTTGCTGTGCAGAAGCTTTTCAGGGCTTCTCTGGTGGCGCAGTGGTTGAGAGTCCGCCTGCTGATGCAGGGGACACGGGTTCGTGCCCCGGTCCGGGAAGATCCCACATGCCGCGGAGCGGCTGGGCCCGTGAGCCGTGGCCTCTGAGCCTGCGCGTCCGGAGCCTGTGCTCCGCAACGGGAGAGGCCACAACAGTGAGAGGCCCGCGTACCGCAAAAAAAAAAAAAAAAAAAGCTTTTCAATTTGATGTAGCCCAGTTGCTGACTTTTGCTTTTGTTGCTTATGCTTTTGGTGTCATATCCCAAAATCATTACCAAGACCAATGTCAAGGAGCTTCTTCTTTGTTTTCTAAAAGTTTTACTGTATTCAGACTCATGTATTTTTGTTTTTGGGGTTTTTATTCTCCCTCACAGTTCTGGAGTCTGGGAAATCTAAGATCAAAGTGCCAGCCCATTCAGTTTTTGGTGAGGGCTCTCCTCCTGGTTTGCAGGCAGTCACGTTTCCAGTCTTATGTTTATGTGTTTAATCCATTTCAAGCTAATTTTGTGAGTAGTGTAAGATGGGGTACAATTTCATTTTTCTGCATGTAGTTATTTAGTTTTCTAGATAGATATCCTTTATTGAAGTGTATCAGGGTAATTCTGGCCTTGTAAAATGAATTTGTAAGTATTCTCTCTTCTTCGATTTTTTGGAAAGTTTAAGAAGAATTGGCATTAATTCTTATTTAAATGTTTGGTAGAATTCTCCTTTGAGACCAACTGGTTGTGACCTCTTTTGTGTTGGGAAATATATGATTTGGTCTGTTTAGATTTTCTATTGCTTCGTGATTCAGTCTTGGTAGGTTGTATGATTCTAGGAATTTATCCATTTTCTTTAGGTTATTCAATTTGGTTACATATAACTGTCAATAGTAGTCTCTGATGATCCTTTGTATTTGTGTGGTATCACTTGTAATATCAACTCTTTCATTTCTGATTTTATTTATTTGAGTCTTTGCTCTTCTTTTCCTAGTTAGTCTAGCTAAAGGTTTGTCAATTTTGTTTATCTTTTCTAAAAAATAACTTAGTTTCGTGACCTTTTCTATTGTTTTTCTGGTCTCCATTTCATTTATTTATGTTCTTATCTTTGTTATTTACTTCCTTCTGATAATTTGGGCTCAGTTTGTTGTTGTTCTTTTTCTGGTTCCTTGAGGTATAAAGTTATGTTGTTTATTTGAGATCTTTTTTCTTATTGTAGGTATTTATCACTGTAAATTTCCCTCTAAGAACTGCTTTTGCTGCATCCCCTAGGTTTTGGTGTATTGTGTTCCATTTTCATTTCTTTCAAGATATTTTTATTTCAATTTTTATTTCTTCTTTGACCCATTGGTTGTTCAGGACTGTGTTGTTTAATTTCCACATACTGATATGTTTTAATTTTCCAGTTTTCCTTCTGTCATTGATTTCTAGTCAAACTATTGTCTAGAAAGATATCTGGTAATATTTCAATCTTCTTAAATTTCCTAAGACTTTTTTTTGTGACTTATCATATGATCTATCCTGGAGAATGTTCTGTGTATGCTTGAGAGCAATGTGTATTCTGCTGCCATTGGATGGAACGTTATGAATATGTTTGTTTGATCCATTTGGTCTAAAGTATAGTTCAAGTCCAAAATTTTCCTATTCATTTTATCTTTTCTAAAAAGATAAACACTGGAGTCTCCTATCCTACTATTGTATTATTTTCTACTTCTCCCTTCAGATATGTTACTTATCGCCTTAGTATATTTAGCTACTCCAGTGTTGGGTGCTTTATACTTATGACTGTTATATCTTCTTCATGAATTGACCCCTTTACCATTATAATATGACCTTCTTTATCTCTTATTACAATTTTTAGCTTAAAGTTTATTTTGTCTGATATAAGTATAGCTACCCTGCTCTCTTTTGATTTCCACATGCATGGAATATCCTTTTTCATCCCTTCTCTTTGAGCCTATGTGGCCGTAAATCTGATTGAGTCTCTTTTAAGCAGCATATATTTCTTTCTTTTTTAATCCATTCAACCACTCTCTGCCTTCTGATTAGAGAATTTAATCTATTTACATTTAGAGTATTTACTGATAGGAAAGGACTTATTAATCCAATTTTGTTAATTGCTTCCTGGCTGTTTTGTAGTTCCTTTCTTCCTTTCTTCCTCTCTTTCTGCCTTCCTTTGTGAATGGATGATTTTTCATAATGGTATGCTTTGATTCCCTTCTCTTTATCTTTTTTGCATCTACTATAGGTTTTTGCTCTGAGGTTAACATGAGGCTTACATAAAACATCTTATAGGTAAAACATTCTCTTCTATGCTGATAACAACTTCAATCATATACAAAAACTCTACGCTTTTATTCACTCCCCCTTTATGTTTTTGATATCATAATTTACTTATTTTTATATTGTATTTTTATTAACAAATTATTGTAAATTTAGTTAATTTTTATACTCTTGTCCTTTAACTTTTATACTGGATTTAAATGGTTAATACACCACAATATTACAGTATTAGAGTGTTCTGAATTTGACTATATCTTTAACTTTACCAGTTAAAGTGTACCAGTGTGTTGTACATTTTCATATGTTTTCATATTACTAATTAGCATCCTTTCATTTCAGCTTGTGGAATTCCTTTCTACATTTCTTATAAGGCAGGTCTAGTGACGATCAATTCCCTCAGCTTTTGTTTTTTGTGGGAAAGTCTTTATCTCTCCTCCATTTCTGAAGGATGACCTTGCCAGGTAGAGTATTCTTGCTTGGCAGTTTCTTACTTTCAACACTTTGAATATATCATCCCACATTCTTCTGGCCTATAAAGCTTCTGCTGAGAAATCCGCTAGTAGCCTTTTGGGGGTTCCCTTGTAAGTTACAAACTTCTTTTCTCTTGCTTCTTTTAAGATTCTCTCTTTGTCTTTGATTTTTAACAGTTTTAATATAATATGTCTTGGAGAGCTTCTATTTAAGTTGACTTTGTTTGGTGACTTGTAGGTTCATGAATTTGGCTATCCAAATCTTTCCCCATATTTGGGGAATTCTCAGCCATTATTTCTTTAAATAAGCTTTTTGCCCCCACTCTCCCTCTCTTCTCCTTTTGGAACTCCAATAATTCACAAATTGGTTCTTTTGAGGTATCTGATGGATCATATAGTTTTCCTTCATTCTCCTCTAACTGGATAATTTCAAAGTTCCTGTCTTCTGTCTCACAGATTCTTTCTTCTGCTTGATCCATCCTGCTGTTGATGCTTTCTACTGCATTTTTCATTTCATACGTTGTATTTTCCACTTGGAATTTCTGTTTGGTCCTTTTTATTTTTTTAGATATAACTGACATACAACATTATATTAGTTTCAGATGTACAACATAATGATTCAATATGTGTATATATTGTGAAATGATCACCACAATAAGTCTAATTAACATCTGTCACCATACACAGTTACAGAATTTTTTTCTTGTCATGGGAACTTTTAAGATCTACTCTCTTAGCAACTTTCAAACATGCAATACAGTATTATTAACTGTAATTGCCCTGGTGTATATTATATCCCCATGGCTTATTTATTTTATAGCTGGAAGTTTGTACCTTCTGACTCCCTTCACTTCTTTCACCCACCTCTCCATCCCCCACTTCTGGCTACCACCAATCTGTTCTCTGATTCTATGAGCTTTTGTTTTTAGATTCAACATATAAGTGAGATCATAAAATAAATCATAAATCTTTCTATGTCTGACTTATTTTGAAAATTTAGTATAATGCATTCAAAGTCCATCTATGTTGTCACAAATTGCAAGATTTCATTCTATTTTATGGCTAAATAATATTCCATTGTGTATATACATATAACACATTTTCTTTATCCATTCATATATCAATGACACTTCGGTTGTTTCTATATCTTGGCTATTGTGAATAATGCTGCAGTGAACACAGGGGTGCATGTATCTTTTCAAGTCAGTGATTTCATCTTCTTCGAATACCCAGAGGTGGAATTTCTGGTTCAGATGGTAGTTCTAATTTTAATTTTTTGAGGAACTTCTATACTGTTTTCTGTAGTGACTGTACAAGTTTACATTTCCACCAACAGTGCACAAGGGCTCCCTTTTCTCCACAACCTTGCCAACACTTGTTATTTCTCATCTTTTTGATGATTCTGACAGGTGTGAGATGATATCTCATTGTGGTGTGGATTTGCATTTCCCTGATGATTAGTCTGTTGAGCATCTTTTCATGTACCTGCTGGCCATCTGTATGTCTTCTTCGGAAAGGTGTGCATTCAGGTCTTTAATCAAATTGTTGTTGGGTTTTTTTTTGTTTGTTTTTGAGCTGTATGAGTTCTTTATATATTTTGGATATTAACCCCTTATCTGGTATATTATTTGCAAATACTTTCTCCCATTCAATAGGTTACCTTTTCATTTCATTGATGGTTTCCTTTGCTGTGCAGAAACTTTATAGTTTGATATAGTCCCACTTGTTAATTTCTGCTTTTGTTTCTTTGCGTTTGGTGTAAAATCCAAAAAAATCTTCACCAAAACCAATGTCAAGGAGCTTACTGCTTACGTTTTCTTCTAGGAGTTTTATGGTTTCGGGTTGTGCATTCAAGCCTTTAATCCATTTTTAGTTGATTTTTGTGTATGGTGCATGATATTCTTTTGCATGTGGATGTCCAGTTTCCCAACACCATTTATTGAAGAGACTGTCCACCCCACCATATATTCTTGGCTCCTTTGTCATAAATTAATTGCTCATACATGAGTGAGTTTATTTCTGAGCTTTCAATTCTGTTCCATTGATCTATGTGTCTTTTTTTATGTCACTAATGTTTTGATTACAATACTTTGTAATATAGTTTGAAATTAGGAAGCACAATGCCTCTAGCTTTGTTCTTCTTTCTTAAAATTGCTTTGGCTATTTGGGGTCTTTTGTTGCTCCACACAAATTTTAGGATTATTTGTGCTATGTCTGTGAAAAAAGCTATTGGAAGTTTGATAGGTATTGCATTGAAACTGTAGATTGCTATAAGTAGTGTGGCCATTTTAACAATATTAGTTCTTCTAACCCATGAGCACAAAACATCTTAACATTTATTTGTGACATTTATCTTC
Source organism: Delphinus delphis (assembly GCF_949987515.2). Lineage (NCBI taxonomy): Eukaryota > Metazoa > Chordata > Mammalia > Artiodactyla > Delphinidae > Delphinus > Delphinus delphis. Next base: position 112,045,746 of record NC_082689.1, on the reverse strand, counting down.
TTTGATTTCATTCATCAAAGTCTTATAGTTTTCAGTGAACAAGACTTTCATCTTCTTAGTTATATTTATTCCTAGGTATTTTATTCTTTTGATGCAATTGTAAATAAGAATGTTTTCTTAATTTCTCTTTCTGCTAGTTTGTTTTTAGTATATAGAAATGCAACATATTTCTGTATATTTTGTATCCTGCAATTTTACTGAATTCATTTATTAGTTCTAAAAGTTTTTGGTGGAGTCTTTAGGGTTTTATATATATAACATCAACTCATCAGCAAATATGACAGTTTTACTTCTTCCTTTCCAATTTGAATGCCTTTTATTTCTTTTTCCTGCCTAATTTCTGTGGCTAGGACTTCCAATACTATGTTGAATAAAAGTGATACAAGTGGGCATCTTTGTCTTGTTCCTGATCTTAGAGGAAAATCTTTCAACTTTTCACCATTGAATGTGATGTTTACTGTGGGCTTGTAATAGATGGTCTTTATTATGTTGAGGTATGTTCCCTCTATACCCACTTTGTTGAGAGTTGTTTGGTTCCTTTTTAAATTAATGATTTTTATCTTTGTTAAACTTCTCATTTTGTTCATGTACTGTTTTCTTGATTTTGTTGAATTATATTTCTGTGTTTTCCCGGGGCTCATTGAGTTTCCTTAAAAACTATTTTGAATCTTTATCAGGTAAATTGCAGACTTCTATGTCTTTGGGATAGGTTACTGGAATATTACTGTGACCTTTGGTGGTGTCATGATTCCTTGATTTTTCATGTTCCTTGATTTTTTGTGTTGCTATCTTCAAGTTGAAGTAGCGGTCACCTCCTCCAGTCTTTTCTAACTGCCCTCAGGAGAGAAATACCTGCTGTCAGGCCTGCTAGTGATTCTGAGGTTTTCTCAGACCTTCTATGAACATACCTATTCCATGCTTCTACTCCCTCTTCTGGAAGATTTCGTAAGTTTTTATGCCTTCTACTGATCCTGCAAAACACCAGCTGGTGTGACAGTCTCCCTTTTGTTTTCTACAAGGTGACACTAAAACTCAAATTTGTGTTTTCTTCCAGACCTACAGATTCAGGCTGGTTTTACTCAGGTGCTCACTAGCCAACCACTTTTTCCATCCTTTTTATTTCAGCCTACCTATATCATTATATCTGAAATGAGTTTCTTATAGCCTGAATATAGTTGGCTGTTGTTTTTAATCCATTTTGCCCTTCTCTGTTTTTAATTGATCTTTTTATATATACTATTTACCATTTATATGTAAAGTAATTGTTAGGGCTTAAGTCTGCCTTTTTATTTTTCATTATTTTTGTTTCATATTTATCATTTCTGTGTTCTTTTTCTGCAGTTTTATACACTGAGTATTTTTTAGAATTCCATTTTTATGTATTATAGCTTACTTGAGTCTCTTTTAATAATTTTTTTAGTGGTTGCTTTAGGTATTACATTCTACATATACAACTTATCATGGTCTACTGGTGTGGACACTTTACCAGTTCAAGTGAAATGTAGGAACCTTACCTCCCTTTAAATCCCTTTACCTTACCCTGTTTATAATTGTCTTAAATATTTCCTCTAAATAGATTGAGAACTACATCAGACAATGTTATAATTTTTGCTTTGAGCAGCAAACATAATTTAGAAATCTCAAGAGAAGGAATGTCTGTTGTTTTTACCCATATTTTTACTCTTTACATTGTCCGTTTTTTCCCAATGTTTGTTGCAAGATGCTTTCTTTTATCATCTGTTTCAAAACTTCCTTTAGTCATTTTTTAAAGGTATATCTGATGGCAACAAATTCTCTCAGTTTCCTTCCTCTGAGAGTGTCTTGATTTTTTCCTTCATTTCTGAAGAACATTTTCACTGGATATAGGATTCTGCATTAACAATTGTTTTCTTGATGAGTGACTCTTGAAGATGTTGGGCCACTTCTTTCTGGTCTTCATGGTTTCTGATAATGTCATTTAAATAGCTTTTCCCTTACAGGAAAGGTGTCTTTTCTATCTCGCTGCTTTCAACATTTGTCTTTTTTGTCCTTAGATTTCAGAAGTTTGATTATGAAGTTTCTTCATGTAGATTTCTTTGAGTTCATCTAATTTCAGATCTGTAGTTTCATGTCTTTTGCCAAATTTTGGAAATTTTTAACTATTATTTCTTTGACTACATTTTCACCCCCACTTACTTTCTTCTCTCTTTTTTGGATTCCAGTACCCTAGTGTTTGATCTTTCTTTATCTTTCACAGGGCCTTGAGCCTTTTTTTTTTCAGTTTCTTTTCTCTTTTTTGTTTATATTGTGTAATTTCTATTGTTCTATCTTCAAGTTCAGTGATCCTCTGTCCTCTCCATTCTCCCATGAGCCCATTCATTGAATTTTTAAATTTCAGTTATTGCATTTTTCAGTTTTATAATTTCTAGTTAGTTATTCTTTATATCTTCTATTTTATTGTTAAGATTTTCTATTTTCTGAGATCTTCTATTTTTCCATTTGTTTTAAGAGTATTTGTATTTCTTGTTGAAACATTATTTGATGGCTACTTTAAAACCTTTGTCAGATAATTCCAGCATCTTCTCAGTGTTGGCATCTGTTGACTGTTTTTTTTTATTCAAGTTGAGATTTTCTCTAATCCTGGTATGACTAGTGAATTTCTGTTTTATTCTGGATATTTGGGGTAGTATGTTTTGAGTCACTGTATCTTATTTAAATCTTCTGTTTTGCAGACCACTTCTAACAACCACCCCAGTGGGGAAAAGTGGGCACTGCTTCATTACTGCCAGGTGTAGGTGAAATACCAGCTTCTTTTTTTGGCCTCTATTGACAACCTGTTGCAGGAAGGGGTGTCTCATTACTGATGGGTGGGAACAGGAGTTGAGGTTCTCTACTACAACTCCACTGACACCTCCATGGTTCAGAGGGAGACTTGTTAATGTTCCCCATGGGGTAGGAAGACTTTGTTAATGCTAGATGGTGGTGAAAGTCCTGGCTTTCTACTAGGTCTCCTCCTACATCACCCCAGTGGGGCAGGGGAGGGATGCCTCACTGCCCTGCATGGAAGACACCATGGGAGAGAGCCCCATTACCACTGGAAGGGGATCAACATCCCAGCTACCCTCTAGGCCTTCCTGACACCATTTGGCTGGGAGAGAATTGTGCCTCATTATAGATAGATGAGGTCAGAAGTTCCCACTTGTGCTTTGGTGAGGAAGGCAGGGAATGAGGGGATGTTGCATGCTAGAGTAGGGCAGTTCTTATCTAAAAGTTTTCTGTCTTGCTAGTCTGCTCCTCTGGGTAGAGAAAGCAGGCTTTTGTTGGGACTTTATGCCTGTGCCTAGTGGTATTTCCAGGTTGCAACTTTCTCCAGGACCTATATATGAGGACCTATATATGAAGTGGAATATATGATGCAGAGAAAACTTAGGGAACTCACTGGTGTGTTGTTCCTTGCATTCTAGGATCCCTAGCTGGTGTACCTTCTTCTCTCTACCATTCAGAGTCTTCATTTTTTTTTTTTTTTTTTGTGGTACGCGGGTATCTCACTGTCGTGGCCTCTCCCATTGTGGAGCACAGGCTCTGGACGCGTAGGCCCAGTGGCCATGGCTCATGGGGCTAGCCGCTCCGCGGCACGTGGGATCTTCCCGGACCAGGGCACGAACCCGTGTCCCCTGCATCGGCAGGCGGACTCTCAACCACTGCACCACCAGGGAAGCCCCAGAGTCTTCATATTTTTGTTTCATATATAATGTCTCAAGATTTTCGCTGTACTTAGTGAGACAAATAGGGAGAAGTATGTCAGCCAGTCTGCTACCCCAGAATCTGGATCTTCTTGTTCAATTAGTTGAAATTATAAGTGTCTGGTGTTTTAAGTTGGCTGGCAATTTGAGGAGGAGAGAGGGGAAATGCAAAAGAGAGTATGCATAGTAACTAGGCTGAACCTGCTAAGGGAGGTTACCTGAGGGCCACAGTTTCACACACAGACTTTAAACCAAAACCTCTGTGTGTTTCCCTAGGACTTGCCCCTGTCCTGCATAGTCTCTGATAACTCCTTTCCTTTAGATAGCATCCTATGCTGGGCTAAATCATTTGCCCTTTCTGCAACCACTTACCCTGTGCTATACAGTAGGTCCTTATTGGTTATCTGTTTTATGTATACGATAGTAGTGTGTATCTGTTAATCCGAAATCCCTAGGTTATCCCCTGCCCCTTTCCCATTTGGTAACCATGTTTGTTTTCTATGTCTGTGAGCCTATTTCTGTTTTGTAAATAAATTCATTTGTACCATTTTTTAGATTCCACATATGAGTGATATCATATGGTATTTGTCTTTCTCTGTCTGACTTACTTCACTTAGTATGATAATCTCTAGGACCACCCATATACCGTCTACTTTTAATCTATGTAAAGAAAGCTTATGCATTTATATGTCTTTATCATCTGGAGAGCTGGGACTCTGTTTTGTACATCTTTGAGTTCCCATTGCTTAAAAAATTCCATGGCAGCAAGCTTCGTTCTGTTCTATGCTGAATCTCTAGCATTTGCAGTGCTGTCTGGCATATACCATGTGCTCAAGAAAGGCTTGAGAAAGTCAGGAAGTTGACTACCTATTGGAACTCTTCTTTATTCTGAAAATTCTCATTTCATAAGACAATGTATACATACCTTGCACTATGTGGTAATGGATTTTGATCTGCCTTGCCTGTGTTGGCTGATGGAATGACATTAAACACATTAGGAGAACACCTTGTTCATTTGTGGGTAACAAGGTTACTTTACCAGGATGCAAGCTGAATAAACTGAATCTGTGTTGCCCAACACTACAAAGAGAATTTGTAGAAATTTTTCCCAATAAAAATGAAAAAAGCCTCCCCCAAATAATGAAAAATCATAGAATGAGTTGAATGCTAAGTAGTATTTTTGTAGTGACGTTCTCAGGTGGGATCTGAAAATAAGTCATTCCGGAGAGATAGGACTCCATCACCACCTCAGCCATCTCAGCCCTGTCTACTTATTAACAAAAACAATAATATTGGCTACTATATATTGATGTATCGAATGTGACAGGCATTATACTATGTGTTTTATGTGCACTATCTCATTTAATTCTCATAACACTTCTGAGGGTATTAGTATTCCCATTTTACAGATGAAGAAACAAAAGGGGATTAAGGAAACTTACTTGCCCAAAGTCACACTGCTGGTAAGAGCCAGAGCCAGGATTCAAACTCAGCTTACCTAACCCCAAAGTCTGCTCCCTGACCCTCCACCCTAGGACACACAGGAGCACCAGAACAGCCTGATCACCTTGCCTCTCTCTTATTTGCCTGTCTCTCCAGCACACTGATTCTCAATCGGAGGATTCCACCTTGCATCAGAATCCCTTAAGTGGGCATTTCCCACCCCCAGAATTTCTAATCTGCAAGTCTTGATGGGCTTTCTAAGACTGCAGCTCTAGCAAGTTCCCAGGAGTAGGAGTTACCTGTTGCTGTAGAACCAGCTGAGTAAGCTTGGGCTCATGGTCTCTCACAAGGCTGTAGTCACTATGTTGGCAGGGGCTGTGCACAGCTCAAGGTCGGACTGCAGGATGTCTTGCTTCCACACTTGCTCAGGTAGCTGTTGACAGGCCTCAGATCCCCGCTGGCTGTTGGCTAGAGACATCAGTTCCTTGCCACATGAGTCCTTCCATGGCCCTGTTTACAGTATGTCATCTGGCTTCTCCCAGAGCAAGGGGTCCATGAGAGGCACCCCCAAATGGAAGCCACAACCTTTTTATGACCTAATCTTGGAAGTGACGTCCCGTCATTTCTTCCAAAGTCTATTCATTAGAAGTGAGTCACTACGTCCAGCTCACACTCAAGGGGAGGAGCTCATAAAAGGGCCCCCATCAAGGTGGTGAAGTCTTTTGATGGCCATCTTAGAGGCTGCCCACCATACTGGGTGCTGCTGGTGGCTTTACAAATACTGCTCTAATTAATGGCCTTAGAACAAAGACCTTTTTTCCTGAGAAAATCACAGTTCCTTGGTGAGTAAACAGATATATTGCCCTAGTAGCACCCCCAAGGTGGAGAAGTTGGAAGAGAGGAGAGCTCTTTTCCATCAGAAAGGCAGAAAATAAAGGACACTTAGGACACCATTCACCAGCCAGAATTCTCTCTAAAGGCCCATAAGCAAGCTATGAAAATGATAATGTTCTAAAATTCTGATAAAGAAAAAGTTGAGGATAAAACTATCCCTGATGGCATCAAGAGGTCCCAGCCAACAACTCTGGTATAGGCTGGCAGAAACCTAGGGGATGGTGCATTGAAAAAGTCCAAGTTTTCTTTTGTTTGAAAATAAGTGAGCTCATCTCTAGTGGCAGTAAGCACGTTCCTGTGGAAGCCCCAGCTTGAGGTGGCTTGGCTTCCTTCCAGGCAGCTCTATGTCATTTACTCACTGAAAGCCTTAGGAGGACAGCTTCTTTACGTACTGTACATAAAATGCACCAGAGAGTCTCGCATAAAGATGCGCTCATTAACATCCATTCCCTCTGCGGGGACTTTGAGAGTTATAAACGAGTCTAAGGTGTGGTCCTTGCTTAGCTATGGAGTTGTTATTTCCACCTATGAAACAACAGGAATTTTTACAATGTAGAAGCGTGAAAAGGACATGGGATTTAGAATCAGAAGAATACAGCTGACCGTTAACAACGTGGGGGTGAGGAGCGCCTACGCTCTGTGCAGTGGAACATCTAAATATACAGTAACTTAACTGTCAGCCCTCCATATCCACAGTTCCACATCCAGAGATTCAACCATCCATGGATCCTATTTGCTATTGAAAAAAATCTGCAAGTGGACCCATGCAGTTCAAACTCATGTTGTTCAAGGGTCAACTGTATAATGACACACAGAGCTGTGTGAACTCAGGCAATCACTTAAGCTCTCTGAGTTTCTATTACCTTATTTATAGGATATGGATAATATGCCAGCTGTTTCTAGCTCACAGTGGAGTTGAGGGGAGGGAACTAAGTAAAAGCACTTTTTAAACTTAGAGCAATATTTGGGTGCTAAAAAAAATACACAGTGATTCTCGACTTTGGATGCATATTAGAATCACCCAGCAAGCTTTGAAAAGTCCCAGTTCCCAGGCTGTACACCAAACCATTATGTACTAATTATGTCTCCCCTTCTTCCTCTGCCTCCTTCTCTTGCTCCATATATGTGTGTGTGTGTGTGTCTGTGTGTATGTACATAGCCTCTTGAAATAGTCAAGAGAAATTTCACTTGTGTTTCCACCAAATCGTTTCCACCAAAGTGCTTGGGAATGACATTCCAAAGAGGTGCTGTGAAGGAGGTGTCCACTGGGGTGGGACTGGGGATGGAGGGTTGTTAAGACTCGAAGAACACATGGGAAGAAAGGTTTCCTCTCCCAGGGTGATGGGTTGATTTCAAAGGACAGAGAGATGGATGGTTGTGCAACACGAAGACAAAGTATTCTGTTAGAGTGGACAAATTTTACTTTGAAATTCAGTTAGGTTGCCTGAGTGGATAACTGCAACCCGGGACAAAGTGAAGGCAACACAGGCGCCTAAGGAAGGTTCAGCTTGAGTACATCTAGGTAATGTCCGTGCCAAGACAGAAGGAGTAACAAGTGCCTGAGTGTGTTTCTGTTCAAATTCTGTTCTCAGGCAGTATTGTTTAGGCAAGAGCTTTTTGCCCCAGCCACTGACCCTTAAAAAGTGTTTCTAATGAGCATGCCAAGTTCAGTAATTACTTTCAAGACCTAATTCTTTGATCAAGGTAGAAGACTTGATTTTTTTGAAATAGTCTTGAAAGTAGAAATTTTAACAGAAACAAGGTTTGGTTTGTTTCTAATCTTCACATTTTCCAAAATTACTGTGAACAAAGTACTTCACTGGCATCTGTATTTTAGGGATTAACCAAAACATGGGTTTATACCCAAAAGAAACTAAACAGAGAAAGGACACTGTGCTCACTTGCTATGCTCTCCTCTCTGTTCTATAGAACCACATGCCGTGGGAAGAACAACCAGGCAAGAAGCCCAGTTGCTCCCGCAGTCTGAAAGCTTTTCACACTGAGCCAGCTCAGGGGCCATTCTCTACTGCTGAGACGGGGACATGGAGCCTCCCCTTCATCTCTGCAGAGGACGTCCCCAGGGAGACTCCTTCACAACCCAGGAGCACCTCTCAGCACTCACACATCAGTTTAGATGACCTGTGGCTGGAGAAGATGCAGAGGAGGAAGTTGAAGAAGTTGGCCCAGTTTGAAAGGAAGATGCATGCATGTCAAGATGGAATCCAAGTAAGCTGCTCACATGCCATCGTCATCAGACTTGGTCTGGTACCCCCTCTTCCAGTGCAGCTGCTTGCCTTTCCTGTCCCCTGCCCACCTCTGCCCTATACAGCCTGCAGGAGAGACACTGCATAGTCATGTGTCTGAGAGCCACATAGGCTGTGGCTCCCTCTTCCCTCTCTGCAGTCTGGCCCTGTGCAAAGGCAATGGGGCAGAACTGAAGATGGCGGGGCCTGTCCTCAAGCCCTTTCCATAGTAATTACCATTCAGTGAGGACCCACTCACTGAATGTTAGACACTGGACAGCATTAGCTCTAATACTCATAAAGTTGCATGACATTCTGATATAACAATCTTAAATCAATCAAGCAAAATTATATAAAGAGAACTAGATTTTGTCTCTAGGGACATTTTGACACCATGATTTTTACATGAAACTGTCAGCTGTTTAAAAATGACTCAGTAGTTTATAAAGCATACCTTTTACCCAATCCCTAACTCTGTTTCTTGTTCTTTCCCTTTATAAAATAGCAGTATTTTTTATTATCAAGTATTTGTGAAATACACATCCCTGAGTCTCACCTCATCCCTGATACCCACCTTTATTTATTTTTTTGTTTCAGGTACTGTTTTTTTTTTTAAACATCTTATTGGAGTATAATTGCTCTACAATGGTGTGTTAGTTTCTGCTGTATAACAAAGTTAATCAGCCATACATATACATATATCCCCATATCTCCTTCCTCTTGTGTGTCCCCCCCACCCTCCCTATCCCACCTCTCTAGGTGGTCACAAGGCACCGAGCTGATCTCCCTGTGCTATGTGGCTGCTTCCCACTAGCTATCTATTTTACATTTGGTAGTATTTATAAGTCCATGCCACTCTCTCACTTCATCCCAGATTACCCTTACCCCTCCCCATGTCCGCAAGTCCATTCTCTACGTCTGCGTCTTTATTCCTGTTCTGCCCCTAGGTTCTTCAGAACCTTTTTTTTTTAGACTCCATATATATGTGTTAGCATTCGGTATTTGTTTTTCTCTTTCTGACTTACTTCACTCTGTATGACAGACTCTAGGTCCATCCACCTCACTACAAATAACTCAATTTCGTTTCTTTTTATGGCTGAGTAATATTCCATTGTACATATGTGCTACATCTTCTTTATCCATTCATCTGTCGATGGACACTTAGGTTGCTTCCCTCTCCTGGCTATAGTAAAGAGAGCTGCAATGAACATTGTGGTACATGACTCTTTTTGAATTTTGGTTTTCTCAGGGTATATGCCCAGCAGTGGGATTGCTGGGTCATATGGTAGTTCTATTTTTAGTTTTTGAAGGCACCTCCATACTGTTCTCCATACCACTTTTTTTTTTAAATCGAGGTGAAATTCACATAACATAAGATGAACCATGTTAAAGTGTACAATACAGTGGCATTTACTAGATTCACAAGACTTTGCAGGCCTTATCTCTACCTAGGTCCAAGACATTCTTATCATCTCAAAAGGAAACTTCACAACTACTAAGCAGTCACAACCCACTTCCCCTCCCTAGACCCTGGCAAGCACTAATCTGCTTTCCATCTCTATGGATTTACCTATTTACCTATGGATATTTCATATAAATGGAATTACAGTGTGTGACCTTTGGTGTCTGACTTCTTTCACTTAGCATCATGTTTTTAAGGGTCTTCTCTGTTGTAGCATACAGCAGCACTTTGTTCTTTTTTATGACTGAATGATATTCCATTGTGTGGCTATGTTTGTTTCTATTATCTGTTCATCCACTGATAGACATAGGGTTGTCTCCACCTCTTGGCTATTGTAACTAGTGCTGTCAGGAACACTTGTGTATAAGCTTTCGTTTGTATACCTGTTTTCTATTCTTTTGGGTATATTCATAGGAGTGGAATTGTTAGGACACATGGTAATTCTATGACTAACTGTCTGAGGAGCTGCCAAACTGTTGTCTACACCATTTTACATTTCTACAAACAAGGTTGCCAGTTCTCCACATCCTCCCCAACACTTGTTGTTTTGTGTTGTTTTGTTTAAACTGTACCATCCTACTGGGTCTGAATGGTACCTCATTGTGGTTTGATTTGCATTTTCCTAGTGACTAATGTTGAACATATTTTCATACGCTTGTTGGCCATTTGTATATCTTTTTTGGAGAAATGTCTATTCAAGCCTTTTGCCCATTTTTAAATTGGGTTATTTATCTTTTTGTGGTTCACTTGTAGGGGTTCTTATGTATGGAGATACTAGACCCCTATCAAATAAGTGATTTACAAGTATTTTCTCCCATCTGTAGGTTGCCTTTCACTTTCTTGATGGTGTCTACTGCTGCACAAAAGTATTTAATTTTGATGTAATCCAATCTATCTGTTTTTTTCTTTTGTTGCTTATGAATTTATTGTAATGCCCAAGAATCCACTGTCAAATCCAAGGTCATAAAAATTTACTTTTATGCTTTCTTCTAAGAGTTTTTATACCTTTTGCTCTTACCTTTAGGTTTTGTATTCATTTCGAATTCATTTTTGTGCTTTGTGTGAAGAAGAGTTCCAACTTCAAGCTTTTCCATGTGGATATTTTGTCACTCTGCACCACTTGTTGAAGAGACTATTCTTTCCCTCACTGAATGACTTTGACACCCTTGTAAAAAACCAAATTACCTTAGATGTATAGGTTTATTTCCAGACTCTCAATTCTATTCCACTGGTCTATACATCTGTGCTTTTGCCAATATCACACTGCTTTAATTACTGTAGCTTTCTAGTAAGTTTTGAAGTTGGGGTGTGTGAGTCCTCTGTGTTATTTTTCAAGATTATTTTGGCTATTTGCTGTCCCTTGTAGTTCCAAATGAATCTTAGGATCAGCTGTTTCATTTCTTGGGGAAAATAAAGGCCATTGTGATTTTGATAAGATTACATTGAATCTGTAGATCACTCTGGAGAGTACTGCCTTCTTAACAATATTAAATCTTTAAATCCATGAACACAGGGTGTTGCCTGATTTTTTAGGTGTTCTTTAACTGCTTTTCACAATGTTTTGTAATTTTCACTGTACAAGTCTTACACATCCTTGGTTAAATATTTCTTAATTATTTTATTCTTTCTGATGATATTGCAAATGGAATTGTTTTCTTAATTTCATTTGGGCTTGTTCATTGCTAGTTTGTAGAAATACAATGGATACTTGTATATTGATCTTGTACCCTAAAAATTTGCTGAATTTATTATCTCTAAGAATATTTTTGTGTATTATTTAGAAATTTCTATATATAAGATACAGACCCTATACATTTAAAAAATTGATATCTTTGCATTTAATTTTCTTAGGGATTATTATAAGTGGCATTATGTTCTTAATTTTATTTTCCACCAGTTGATTCTTAGTATATTGAAATATTATTGATTTTTATGTGTTGATACTGTAGCCTGTGACCTTGCTGAATTCATTTATCGGTTCCAGGAATATTTTTTAAAGACTCCTTGGGATTTTCTATGTAGACAGTCATATCATCTACAGGTAGGGACAGTTTCATTTTTCCCTTTCTAATCTGTATGCTTTTTTCCCTTGCCTTATTGCAGTGGCTAGGAATTCTAATACTGTGTTGACTAAGAGTGGGAAAAGTGGATATCCTTGCCTTATTCCCTGTCTTAATAGGATAAATTTCAATATTTCACTATTAAGTATGATGTTAGCTGTAGAGTTTTTATAGTATCTCTTACTCAAGTTGAGGAATTTCCTCTCTAATCCTAGTTCGCTGAGATATTTTTTAAAAATCATAAATGTGTGTTGGATTTTTTTCAAAAGCTTTTTCTGTGTCCATTGATGTGATCATTTTATGTTTTCTTCCTTAGCCCCTTGATATGGTAGATTATATTAATTGATTTTTTGGTATGTTGAATCAGCCTTCTCCACTTGGAATAAATCCCACTTGGTCATGCACTATATATGGAATGTATAATTTTTATACATTCCTATATTAATTTGCTAATATTTTGTCCAGATCTTCTGCATCTAAACTCATGAGAGATATTGAGCTGGGGCTTTTGCTTTTGTATTATCTTTCCATAGTTTTGGTATCAGGGTAATATGGACCTCATAAACTGAGTTGGAAAGTAGTCTCTCCTTTTCTATATTCTTAAAAAGATTGTGTAAAATTGGTTCCCTTTGCTCTGAAGTCTACTTTGATATCAGTATAACCACTTCTTTTTTGATTAATGTACCTTTTTTCATCTTTTTACTTTCAACCTGTCATTGATTTAAGTGAATTTCTTATGGCAGCATTGTTGGATCTTCTTATTTTATCCACTCTGATTGTCTTTTAATTGGTATATTTTGATAGTTAACATTTGAAATAATTATTATGTTAGGGCTTAAATATGCCATTTTATTATTTGTTTTCTGATTGTTTCTTCTGTTTCCCAATACTCTTTTCTGTCAGTTACATGAACAATTTTTAGGATTCCATCATAACTTATTTGTGGCATTTTTGAATATATTGTTCTGTTTGGTTCACATAGTCATTGCTAAAAGTGTTCCATATATACATAACTTATCGCAGTCTACTGTTATCAACATTTTACCACTTCCAATGAACTGTAGTAATCTTAGTTCCACCGAGGTTCATTTACCATCGCCACTATTAAAATACAATTGTCTTGTGATTTCTTTACGTACATTTTTTTTTGAAGTATGGTTGATTTACTTCCAATATTATGTTAGTTTCAGGTATACAACATAGTGATTCAATATTTTTATAGATTACGCTGAATATAAAGTTATAAAATAATGGCTATACTTCTCTGTGCTGTACAATATATCTTTGTTGCTTATCATTTTATATATAGTAGTTCGTACCTCTTAATCCCCTTTCTCCTACCTTGCCTCTCCATCCACCCTTTCCCCACTGTTAACGACTCTGGTTTGTTCTCTGAATCTTTGAGTTTCTTTCTGTTTTTTGTTATATTCATTTGTTTTATTTTTTAGATTCCACATATAACTGAAAATAGATAGTATCTTTCTTTCTCTGTCTGACATTTCTCTAAGCATAATACCCATCCATATCATTGTTGCAAATGGCAAAGTTTCATTCTTTTTTATGGCTGAGTAATATTCCAATGTATGTATATGCCACATCTTCTTTATCTATTCATCTGTTGATGGATACTCAGGTAGCTTCCATACCTTACCAATTTTGGACAATACTGCAATGAACACTGGGGTGCATATATCTTTTTCAATTGTTGTTTTTGTTTCCTTTGGATATATACCCAGGAGTGGAGCTGCTGGATCATACAGTAGTTTTATTTTTAATTTTTTAAGGAACTTCTATATTGTTCTCCATAATGGCTGTACCAATTTACATTGCCACCAACAGTGCACTAGGGTTGCCTTTTCTCCACATCCTCACCAACATTTGTTATTTGTTGTCTTTTTGATGACAGCCATTCTGACAGGTCTGAGGGGATATCTCATTGTATGTTTTTTAATTAAATTTTTTATTGGAGTATAGTTGATTTACAACATTGTGTTAGTTTCTGCTGTACAGCAATGTGAGTCAGTTATACATACACATACATCCACTTTTTAAGATTCTTTTCCCATACTGTTCATTACAGAGTATTGAATAGAGTTCCCTGTGCTATTCAGTAGGTTCTTATTAGTTATCTATTCTATATATAGTAGCATGTATATGTCAATCCCAATCTTCCAATTTATCCCTCTCCCACTATTCCCCCCTGGTAACCACAAGTTTGTTTTCTACATCTGTGACTCAACTTCTGTTTTGTAAATAGGTTCATTTGCACCATTTCTTTAGATTCCACATATAAGTGATATCATATGATATTTGTCTTTCTCTGTCTGACTTACTTCAATCAGTATGACAATCCCTAGGTCAAATCTAGAGTATTTTTAATTTCATTTATTGTGTTGTTCATCGTTGCTTGTTTCATCTTTATTTCTTCTAGGTCCTTGTTAAATGTTTCTTCCATTTTGTCCATTCTATTTCCAAGATTTTGGATCATCTGTACTATCATTATTCTGAATTCTTTTTCAGGGAGACTGCCTCTTTCCTCTTCATTTGTTAGGTCTGGTGGGTTTTTATCTTGCTCCTTCATCTGCTGTGTGTTTTTCTGTCTTCTCATTTTGCTTATCTTACTGTGTTTGGGGTCTCCTTTTTGCAGGTTGCAGGTTCGTAATTCCTGTTGTTTTTGGTGTCTGTCTCCAGTGGCTAAGGTTAGTTCAGTGGGTTGTGTAGGCTTCCTGGTGGTGGGGACTAGTGCCTGTGTTCTGATGGATGAGGCTGGATCTTGTCTTTCTGGTGGGCAGGTCCACGTCTGGTGGTGTGTTTTGGGGTGTCTGTGGACTTATTATGATTTTAGGCAGCCTCTCTGCTAATGGGTGGGGTTGTGTTCCTGTCTTGCTAGTTGTTTGGCATAGGGTGTCCAGCACTGGAGCTTGCTGGTCGTTGAGTGAAGCTGGGTGCTCATGTTGAGATGGAGATCTCTGGGTGATTTTCGCCGTTTGATATTATGTGGAGCTGGGAGGTCTCTTGTGGACCAGTGTCCTGAAGTTGGCTCTCCCACCTCAGAGGCACAGCACTGACTCCTGGCTGCAGCACCAAGAGCCTTTCATCCACATGGCTCAGAATAAAAGGGAGAAAAAGTAGAAAGAAAGAAAGGGAGGGAGGGAGGGAGGGAGGGAGGAAGGAAGGAAAGAGAGAAAGAGGATACAATAAAATAAAGATAAAATAAAATAAAGTTATTAAAATAAAAAATAATTATTAAGAAAAAAATTTTTTTAAAAAGAAAAAAAAAAAAAACGGACGAATAGATCCCTAGGACAAATGGTGAAAGCAAAGCTATACAGACAAAATCTCACACAGAAGCATACACATACACACTCACAAAAAGAGGAAAAGGGGAAAAAATAATAAATCTTGCTCTCAAAGTCTACCTCCTCAATTTGGGATGATTCGTTGTCTATTCATGTATTCCACAGGTGCAGGGTACATCAAGTTGATTGCGGAGCTTTAATCCGCTGCTTCTGAGGCTGCTGAGAGAGATTTCCCTTTCTCTTCTTTGTTTGCACAACTCCCGGGGCTCAGGTTTGGATTTGGCCCCGCCTCTGCGTGTAAGTCGCTGGAGGGCGTCTGTTCTTCGCTCAGACAGGACGGGGTTAAAGGAGCCGCTGACTCGGGGACTCTGGCTCACTCAGGCTGGGGGAAGGGAGGGGTACGGATGTGGGGCGAGCCTGCGGCGGCAGAGGCCGGCGTGACGTTGCACCAGCCTGAGGTGCGCTGTGCGTTCTCCCGGGGAAGATGTCCCTGGATCCCGGGACCCTGGCAGTGGCGAGCTGCACAGGCTCCCCGGAAGGGGGGTGTGGAGAGTAACCTGTGCTCGCACACAGGCTTCTGGTGGCGGCAGCAGCCTTAGCGCCTCATGCCCGTCTCTGGGGTCCACGCTGATGGCCGCGGCTCGTGTCCGTCCCTGGAGCTCTTTTAAGCAGCGCTTTTAATCCCCTCTCCTCGCGCACCAGGAAACAAAGAACGAAGAAAAAGTCTCTTGCCTCTTCGGCAGCTCCAGACTTTTCCCGGACTCCCTCCCGGCTAGCCGTGGTGCACTAACCCCCTGCAGGCTGTGTTCACGCCGCCAACCCCAGTCCTCTCCCGGCGCTCTGACCGAAGCCCGAGCCTCAGCTCCCAGCTCCGCCCACCCCGGCTGGTGAGCAGACAAGACTCTCGGGCTGATCAGTGTCGGTCAACACCGATCCTCTGTGCGGGAATCTCTCCGCTTTGCTCTCCGCACCCCTGTGGCTGTGCTCTCCTCCGCGGCTCCGAAGCTTTCCCCCTCCACTACCCGCAGTCTCTGCCCGCTAAGGGGCTCCTAGTGTGTGGAAACCTTTCCTCCTTCACAGCTCCCTCCCACTGGTGCAGGTCCCGTCCCTATCCTTTTGTCTCTGTTTACTCTTTTTTCTTTTGCCCTACACAGGTACGTGGGGAGTTTCTTGCCTTTTGGCAGGTCTGAGGTCTTCTGCCAGCATTGAGTAGGTGTTCTGTAGGAGTTGTTCCACATGTAGATGTATTTCTGATGTATCTGTGGGGAGGAAAACGATCTCTGCGTTTTACTCTTCCACCATCTTCCCCAATCTCCCACATCTGCTTTATCCATTCCTCCTTTGATGGACATTTAGGTTGCTTCCATGTCCTGGATATTGTAAATAGTGCTGTATTGAACATTGGGGTGCATGTATCTTTTTTTTTTTTTTGTGGTATGCGGGCCTCTCACTGTTGTGGCCTCGCCCATTGTGGAGCACAGGCTCCGCGGCCATGGCTCATGGGCCTAGCCACTCCGCGGCATGTGGGATCTTCCCGGACCGAGGCACGAACCCGTGTCCCCTGCATCGGCAGGCGGACTCTCAACCACTGCGCCACCAGGGAAGCCCGCATGTATCCTTTTGAATTATGGTTTTTCTCTGAATATATGCCCAGGAGTGGGACTGCTGGATCATATGGTAGCTCTATTTTTAGTTTTTTAAGGAACCTCCGTACTGTTCTCCATAGTGGCTGCACCAATTTACATTCCCACGAACAGTGTAGGAGGTCATTGTGGTTTTGAATTACATTCCCTGACAATTAGTTGATGTTGTATTTTCATGTGCCTGCTGGCCATCTGTATGTCGTCTTTGGGAAAATGCCTATTCAGGTCCTCTGCCCTTTTTTTTTATTGGGTTGTTTAGCTTTTTTTGGTATAGAGTTGTATGAGCTGTTTATATATTTTGGATATTAACTGCTTATCAGGCATTATTTGCAAATATCTTTTCCCATTCAGTAGGTTGCCTTTTCATTTTATTGATGGTTTCCTTCACTGTGCAAAAGCTTTTAAGTTTGATTAGGTCCAATTTGTTTATTTTTGCTTTTGTTTCCCTTGCCTAAGGAGACAAATCCAAAAAAATATTGCTAAGGCCTATGTCAAATATTATACTGCCTATGTTTTCTTCTAGGAATGTTATACTTTCTGATCTTACATTTAGGTCTTTAATCCATTTTGAGGGTTTTTTTTTTTATGGTGTGAAGAAATCTTTTAATCTCATTCTTTTACACGCAATTGTCCAGTTTTCCCAGCACTACTTATTGAAGAGACTATTTCCCCATTGTATATTCTTAACTCCTTTGTCATAGATTAACTGACCATATTGCATGGGTTTATTTCTGGGCTCTCTATGATGTTCCATTGATCCATGTACCTGTTTTTGTGCCAATACCATTCTGCTTTGATTACTATAGCTTTGTAGTATCGTATGAAGTCAGAGAGCATGACACCTCCAGCTTTGTTCTTTTTTCTCAAGATTGCTTTGGCTATTCGGGATCTTCTGTGGTTCCATACAAATTTTAGGATTATTTATTTGTTCTTGTTCTTTGAAAAATATTATGGGTATTTTGATAGGCATTGCATTAAATCTGTAGACTGCTTTGGGTAGTACCAATATTTTAACAATAGTACTTCTAATTCATGAATATAGGATGCCTTTCCATTTATTTATATCATCTCCAGTTTCTTTTATCAATGTCTTATAGTTTTCAAAGTATGTGTCTTTCTCCTCCTTGGTTAAATTTATTCTTACACATTTTATTCTTCTTGATGCGATTGTAAATGGGATTGTTTTCTTGCTTCTCTTTTTCATAGTTAATTATTAGTGAATAGAAAAGCAACAGATTTCTGTATATTAATCTTATATCCTGCAACTTTATTGAATTCATTTATTCTAAAAGTTTTTTGGTGAAGACTTTAAGGTTTTCTATATATAGTATCATGTCATCTGCAAATATGATAGTTTTACTTCTTCCCATCCAACTTGGATGACTTTTTCTTTCTTGACTGACTGCTATGGCTAGGACTTCCAATACTGTGTTAAATAGAAATGGTGACAGTGGGCATCCTTGTCTTCTTCGTGATCTAGAAAGAAAAGCTTTCTAGTTTTCCCCATTGAGTATGATGTTAGGTGGGTTTGTTATAAATGGCCTTTAGTATCTTGAGAAATTTCCCTCTATACCAACTTTGATAAGAGTTTTTATTGTGAATCGATACTGAATTTTGTCAAATGCTTTTTCTGCATCTATTGAGAGATCATGTGACTTTTATCCTTCATTTTGTTCATTCTTATAGCCTTGGTTGTACAGGAGTCTTTCTGCCAATTTCCAGTTAGCTTTCAGTGGTAATTGTTCCACATGTAGATTTATTTTTGATGTGTTCATGGGGATAGATGAGTTCCATGTCCTCCTACTCTGCCATCTTGATCAATCCCCTTATCCTTCATTTTGTTAATGTGGTGTATCACATAGATTTATTTGCAGATGTTGGACCATCCTTGCCTCCCTGGGATAAAAACCCACTTGATCATGGTTTATGATCCTTTTTAATGCATTTTTGAATTGGTTTGCTAATATTTTGTTAAGGATTTTTGCATCTATATTCATCAGAGAAATTGGCCTGCAAGTTCCATTTTTTGTAGTGTCTTTGTCTGGTTTTGGTATCAGGGTAATGCTGGCCTCATAGAACAAGTTTGGGAGTGTTTTCTCCTCTTCAATTTTTTGGAATAGTTTGAGGATAAGTATTCCATTTTCTTTAAATGTTTGGTAGAATTCCCCTGTGAAGCCATCTGGTTTTGGACTTCTGTATGTTGGGAGTTTTTTGATTACCAATTCAATTTCAATACTAGTAACCAGTATGTTCAGATTATCTGTTTCTTCCTGATTCAGTCTTAGAAGATTATATGTTTCTAGGAATTTATCCGTTTCTTCTAGGTTGCCCAGTTTGTTGGTATGTAATTGTTCACAGTATTCTCTTATGATTGTTTGTATTTCTGTGATACCGGTTGTAAATTGTCCTCTTTCATTTCTAATTTTGTTTATTTGGGTCCTCTCTCTTTTCTTCCTAATAAGCCTGACTAAAGGATTATCAATTTTCTTTATCTTTTAAAAATACAGCTCTTGGTTTCATTGGTCTTTTCTGTTGTGGGTTTATTTTTTGGGGGGGCTCTCTATTTTGTTTATATCTACTCTGATCTTTATTATTTCTGTTCTTCTGCTGACTTTGGGTTTTGTTTTTTCTTATTTTTCTAATTCCTTTAGATGGTGGGTTAGGTTGTTTATTTGAGATTTTTCTTATATATTGAGGTAGGCCTGTATCACTATAAACTTCCCTCTTAGAACTGTTTTTGCTGCATCCCATAGATTTTGAAAAGTTGTGTTTTTATTTTCATTTGTCTCAGGGTATTTTCTTTTTCTTTTCTTTTTTTTTTTTTTTTTTTTTTTGATGTGGACCAGTTCTAAAGTCTTTATTGTTTCTTACAATATCGCCTATGCTTTATGTTTTGGTTTTTATGGCTGAAAGTCATGTGGGATCTTAGCTCCCTGGCCAGGGATAGAACTAGCACCCCCTGCATTGGAAGGCAAAGTCTTAACCACTGGACTACCAGGGAAGGCCCTGTCTCAGGGTATTTTCTGGTCTCCTCTTTGATTTCTTGGTTGACTCATTGGGTTTTTAGTAGGATGTTGTTTAGTCTCTATGTGTTTGTTTTACTTCCTGTAATAGATTTCTAGTTTTATACCATTGTGATCTGAAAAGATACTTTGTATATTTTTTATCCTCTTAAATGTGTTGAGACTTGTTTGGTGGACTATCATATGATCTATTCTAGAGAACATTCCATGTGCATGTGAAAAGAATGTGTATTCTGTTTTTGGATGGAATGTCCTGTAGGTAGCTATTAAGTCCAGCTGGTCTAATGTGTCATTTAATGTCACTGTTTCCTTACTGGTTTTCTGTTTGACAATCTGTCCATTGATGTAAGTGGGGTGTTAAAGTCCCCTAATATTATTGTATTATTGTCAATTCCTCCCTTTATTTCTGTTATGCAATGCAGTATTATTAACTATAGTTGCCCTGATGCACCTTACATCCCCATGACTTATTTTATAACTGGAAGTTTGTGTCTTTTGGCTGCCTTCACCCATTTTACCTACCCCCTACTCCCTGCCTTTGGCAAGTACCAATCTGTTCTCTGTCTCTATTAGCTTGGCTTTTCTTTTTTAAGATTTCACATACAGGGCTTCCCTGGTGGCGCAGTGGTTGAGAGTCCACCTGCCAATGCAGGGGACACGGGTTTGTGCCCCAGTCCGGGAAGATCCCAAATGCCGCGGAGCGGCTAGGCCTGTGAGCCATGGCCGCTGAGCCTGCACGTCTGGAGCCTGTGCTCCACAATGGGAGAGGCCACAACAGTAAGAGGCCTGCGTACCGCAAAAAAAAAAAAAAAAAAAAAGATTTCACATACAAGTAAGATCATACAGTCGTTCTCTTTCTTGTCTGACTTATTTCACTTAGCATAATGCCCTCAAGAGCCATCCATGTAAATTTTCAATTGTAGCTATATTTTTCAGTCCTAATGTTTCCATTCTATTCTATTTTGTATCTATTTCCCTGCTGTTATTTTCCATTCATTGCAAGAGTGTTCACACTTACTTCTTAGAGCACAATTATATGAGCTTCTTTAAAATCTTTTATAATTCCAGCACTGTATCATGTTGGTGCTGGGATCTGTTGTCTTTCCTTTATAAGTTATGGAGATTTTCATAGTTCTCTGTATATCAAATAATTTTGGGTTATATCTTGGAAATTTTGAATATTATGTTATGAGCCTTATTTAGTTTCTATGGAGAATAATAGTTAAGTTTTTCAGGCAGCTGACAGTTTAGGGTACAAGTTCTTACTGGCCTTCAAGGGCTATGTTTCTTATGTCGGTTCATGTTTTCAAGGTGTTTTCAATGCTACTTGGATAATGCAGATCACCCAGTGGCCAGTCTGAGACCTGTAAAATGGTCTACTCCATAATTTGGTTCTCAAAGACTTTAGTATTCTGTTTAGGTCAGATCCACCCAAGCACAGTTTGGGGGTAAGTCCAGTGGCCATAAACAATGTTATGGTGTCATTTTCTTGATCTCTTTCCTTTCTACATTCTTCCAGACACTTCTTGGCTTCCAGGAGTCCCCCCCTTCCTGGACATTTTGCTAGAAAGCTAGGCTTTCGTTTTCCCACTCTGGCATATACTTCCTGCAACTATGTCTGCCTCTGGAGCCAAGGGGCAGGAGGACAGAGACAGGAAAAAAGAAATAGGGATGTTCTCCCTCCCTCAGAGTTTTAGGTGCCTGCCTGGCCATTACTGCCATACTATAATGGGATTTCCTGGGAGTCTAGGGTGGAACTAAATGACAACATAGAGGATTTCACCAATTTGCTCATACACTTGGGGTCCCTTTCCCCTCTCTTCAGACCAGAGAAGGCTTTTTGGAGTACTTTTGGTCCATACCCAGTTTTAAGCTGCTATTGAGTTCAGGCCAGAGGATACTGTAGGGACCACAAAAAAGGTAACTCACTATAGGATTGGTGTAACTTCAAATACTGGCTTCCTTCTCCAACCCACATGCTACCATTTATTTCAGAGCCCTTAGGTAACTGATTTATACATCTGCCCAATGTTTTTAGTTGCATTCAAATGGAAGAGATGGAGTGGGGTATCATACTCCCATCTTAATCCTTGTTTGTATATTTACATTTCCATTAATCACTAAAAGAATTTTCCAAGCACTGTTTACTTAATTTGTGTGGAATACAAAAGAAAATGGAACATTTATTTGAATACATACCAAAAATTTTAAGTAAATTTCATAACTTTATAAAGTAGACAAAATCTGGAGGGGCCAAGTTTATTTCTGGATAATGGAATGATAAAGAAAGGGACAATATCCTTGCCCTCCCAAGACCTCATGCAACACTGGTCCTTACTGTCTGAAGGGTAAAGTCTGTCTTATGATTATGAGGTGTCAGGGACTTCATGGGTTGCATTTTAATTAAGCACCCCTGCAAGAATATAGCTAAAACAAAGCCTTCCTTTTGGAGAAATGTTAGGCTGTGTGGCTGACCAGCTGGTGTAATTTGGGGGTTTGGAGACCTACTGTCAGTCCTCATTTCACATTGTTGAATGACAACCTGTTCTGCCATGGTTGCCACATATGACCATACAGGTTGCAGACTACTGACAACAAGAGAAACTTCTCTTTTTTCCATGGATTTTGAAATGAATGGCACCTCCCAGAGCTGTGTGCATTTTGGCTGCATGTTCTGCTCATGGCAAAGTCCTGTGCAATTAGAAAAATTATAATGTGGCAATGACAACATGTTATCTCTTTTCTTCATTTACTCTTTGCCTCTTTCCTCCTCTCCCAGTGCTGGAGGAAGATGACCATTACCTCTCCAGAGTCTTTGAATCTCCCTAGAAGAAGCCATCCGTTCTCCCAGAGTGCTCCGACAGGACTGAACCACATGGGCTGGCCAGAGCACATACCTGACATTGGTGAGTTACATGCCTCTCTCTTTTCCTTCACACTCCGGTGTCCTGGCAAAAAGGACAAGACGTGAGAGCATGTTGTTGACAGCTGTGTTTACTTGTCTGGCAGAAGTAGCCTGAATGTGAGAAATAAACCATTGTCTTTAACTCCTTCAATTAGGAAGAGGTCCCTAACACTCTGATAAAGGGAATTCTTGGCTTCCGGAAGATTCCATTACTGAATCCCTAAACCTGGCTCCGTTCATTTATTTTGAGCAGAACTACTGACCATTCCGTGAAACTTGTAATAGGGTATAACTTACAGAGAGAGAGTTGTCTAATCTAGTGATGAAACCTGGGTGTTTTCCCTTCTGGGGGGACAAGCCTCTTCCTTGAGTTATATGGCAGCTTGTCTGAGTCCCTTTCCCAAAACTATGGCAAGAAGCATCACATCACATATTTCTCCATAAAAGGGCTGATTTTTGTGCCAGAAGGAAACTGCGACCCAGTGAGGGCCAGGATGGGGTATCCTCATGCACAGCTACCATCCTTCCTGGACTTAACCCAGTAAGGGCTGGACACAGTGAAAATGCTCAAGGCCCCTGGTGCAAGGACAGATGTTGGGTCTCAGGTCTTGAGCAGGTGCAGATTATGTTAGATGGCAACCTTATGGTTTAAAGGCATCCAGCTGGCTGAAGGAAGAGGCCAAATCTGGTGTTTAAAAAGGATAAAGAAGAGTTAAAGCCTTAGACAGGGTTGAAAAAACAAAATAGCTACACCTGCCAAACATGTACTTTTCCAGACTTGGGGATTAGGGACAGGGCTGGCATTCAAGGATGTCTGTAGTTTGATCCTATTGGAGCTAAAGACCTGTAGAAAGCAGGTAAGATTAGCAAAAGATGATATGGGAGACTAGTGGCTGGGCCCTGATCATTAGAGTGTGGCATATGCTGTGCTGAGGAGTCAGCTCTGATACAGACATGAGTCCTGACCTCTGAATCTGACTCAGTGCATACTGGGTGCTGGTCCTGGGGGAGTTGGCTACTCAGATTAGCCAGTAGCCATGATTGTTTTCCATTAGCAAATGTCTGTGCTTATGCTGCATCATGCAGTGGATTTTAATCTTCCCCACATATAGTTGTAATCTTAAATTCACACAAAGCGAAGTCATGAAATGGTGTTTGACATCTGCTGAAAGAATCCTTTCATGGGAAAAGATAGTTCTAACATAAACTCTTCATTAAGTCATGGAATAGTTTAGAGGCTCATGGAAGAGACAGTAATGGGTGGGAGTAGCATTTTTCCTGGAATAATCTTCAAGGCTGATTTTGGCTCTTGAAGTTAGAAACTTCTTACAAATTCAAGCTTAATAATCATATGTTCCTATTATTTCAGAGCCTCATTTGAATTAATTAGTAGATATATTTATTGTAGAATAAGAGATTTTTGAAACCTCAATGTCACATGTCCCTCAGCATGCCTGCATGCTGAGGACACTGCTCTGGAAGTCAAAGGTCAGGGCTCTGGCTTCAGCTGCCCTTCATATGGGGGTGAGAAATTGGGCACTTCTCTCCATTTCTCTATCTCATACTTCTTTTTATTTTAAAAAAAAGAGTATAATTCCTGTATTCATCAGACCAATATGAGGGGCTAGCTTGGGTCTCTGTATTTAGCTTAGGAAAGCTTTCTTTTCATCAATTATTGCTTCCACTCCAACTGCTCTATTCCAAACTTCTGGGGTTTCTTTCTACCGATTTTATTCCCAGGTTCTATCCCCAGAATCTCTCATTATTTTCATTATTTTATCCTTTTCCTCTCTGTTCTGGGAGAATATCTCAGTTTTATCTTCTGCTTTGCTTTTCTGGTTTCACCTCATCTGCTGTTCATTGCCTTCATTAATATTTGTGATTCAGTGATCATGTTTTTAATTTCCATACATTATTTCCAATGTCCTCTAGACGTTCATTAAAAACAGAAAGTTGGGAGTTTTGTAAAATTTTCTCCTGTTCATGTTTTATAAATTCATTTCCAAATTCATATGCTTTTCTTTTAACTGGTAATTTTTTTATAGGTGAAATTTCTCTATTTGCTTATCTTTACAGACATCAATTCTTCGCCAGCAATGGCTTGTTGTCAGGTAGCACTTGAGACAACATCCTTTCAGAGATTGTTACAGGTTCCTCTTAAAATCCTTCAAGCATAGCTGAAGCAGGAAAAGTTAAGCTTTCCTATAATGTGTATCATGGGTTCAGTAACCTTGGTGCGGGAGCTTTCAGCAGTCCCAGCGAGAGGTTTGCCTCTTTCCAGCACTTCTTCTCTACGTTTGGTGGAGTAGTCAAGAATTAGCCTGATGTGGGAGCATGCCACCCTCTGCCCCACAAGTCGGTGCCCAGGATAAATTCTACCACACCCACTCTTCTCTGAGTGGAGCCAGCAGGGCCAGATATGACTCTGTGAGCCCCTAGCATGATGGCTGCACACAGCATCACGTAAAGTCCTCTGCAACTCCAGAACATTTGTTGAAAAGACTATTTTTCCCTTTGAATAGTCTTGACCCCCCTGTTGAAAGTAAGCTGATCACAGATGTATGGATTTATTCCTGGACTGTCAACTGTATTCCACTGATATATGTCTATTCTTGTACTAGTACCACACTGTCTTGTTTACCATTACTTTGTAGTAAGGTTTGAAATCAGAAAGTAGAGTCTTCCTACTTTCCCCTTCTTTTTCAGGAGTGTCTTAGCTATTCTGAGTCCCTTGCAATTCCATATGACTTTTAGAATCAGGTTGTCAATTTCTACAAAGATATCAGTTGAGATTCTGATAAGGATTTTATTGAATCTGTACATGAGTTTGGAGAGCACTGTCATCTTAACAATGTTGAGTTTTCTGATCTATGAACATAGGACTTTTCCCCCATTTATTTAGGTCTTCTTTTGTTTCTTTCAACAACATTTTGTCATTTTCAGAATACAAGCTTTCACTTCCTTTGAAAAATTCATTCCTAAGTACTTTATATAATTTTTGATGCATTGTGAATGAAATTGTCTCCTGAATTCCATTTTCAGACTGGTCATTAAAAGTGAATAGAAATACAATCAACTTTTGTATATTGATCTCGTATCCTGCAACCTTGTTGAACTCATTATTAGTTCTAGTTTTTTAATGGATTCCTTAGGATTTTCTACACACCAGATCATGTTATCTATAAGCAGAGACAGTTTTACTTCTTCCTTTCCCATCTGGATGTCTTTTTTTTCTTGCCTAAGTGCCCTGATTAGAGCCTCCAGTACTGTACATTTGAATAAAAATGGCAAGAATGGACATCCTTGTCTTTCCTGATTTTAGGGGGAAAGCATCCCATCTTCACCATTAAGTATGATGTTAGCTGCGGGGTTTTCACAGATGCCCTTTATTGGGTAAATAAAGTTCCTATATTCCTAGTTTGTCAAGTTTTTTTTGTCGCAAGAGAGTGTTGGATTTTTGTCAAATGCTTGTCCTGTCTATTGAGATAATCATGCAACTTTTGTTCTTTATTCTGTTGATGTGGTGTATTACATTAATTGATCTTTAGATGTTAAACAATCCTTGCATTTCTGAGATAAATCTCACTTGGTCAAGACGTGTAATTCTCATTATATTTTTAATTTGGTTTGCTAGTATTTTGTTGAAGATTTTTGCATCCATATCCATAAGAGATATTGGTCTGTAATTTTCTTTTCTTTTAATGTCTTTGTCTGGTTTTGGCCTCATAAAATAATTTGGGAAATCTTCCCTCATCTCCTATTTTCTTCAATAGTTTGTGAAGAATTGGTATTAATTCTTTTTTCAATGTTTGGTAGAATTCAGGGGTGAAGCCAATTGGGTGTGGGCTTTTCTTTGTAGGTAGTCTTGTTATTACTGATTCAATCTCTACTTGTTATAGAGCTATTCAGATTGTCTATTTCTCTTGAGTAAGTTTTGATAGTTTGCATCTTTCTAGGAATTTGTCCATTTTATCTAAGTCATCTAACCGTTGGTGTACAGTTGTTCAATATTCTCTTATAATCCTTTTTATTTCTGCAAAGTGAGAAGTAATACCCCTTCTTTCATTTCTGATTCTGGTAATGAGTCCTCTTCTTTCACTTGGTCAAACCAGCTAAAGGTCTGTCAATTCTGTTGCTTTTCCCTAAGAACCAGCATTTGGTTTCTTTTATTTTCTGTTTTTTCTCTAGTCTCTATTTCTGTTCCTCAATATTTCTGTTCTCCATTGTGCCTCTACTAACTCCTATTCTAATCTGTATTGTTTCCTTCCTTGTGCTTGTTTTAGGTTTAGTTTTGCTCTTTTTTCCCCTGTGTCATTGCAGATCCAGTTGTTGATTTGAGATTTTTCTTCTTTATTAATACAGGTATTTGCAGCTATAAATTTCCCTCTGAGCACTGCTTTACCTGTCTTCATAACTTTTGGCATATTTTGTCTTCATTTTCATTTATATCAAGGTATTTTCTGATTTTTCTTTTGATTTCTTCTTGAACCCATGAGTTATTTAGGAGTTTGTTATTTAATTTCCACATATTTGTGAGTTTCTCAAATTTCCCTTATTATTGATTTCTAATTTCATTTCATTGTGGTCAAAGAACATATTTTGTATTACTTCCATACTTTGAAATTTGTGGAAGTTTGTTTTATGGACTAACACATGGTCTAGCCTGGAGAATGTTCCATATACACTTGAGAAGAAAGTATACTCTGTTATTGTTGGAAAGTATACTCTGTTCTGTATATGACTATTACGCCTAAATGGTTTATGGTGTAGATCAAATATTCTATTTCCTTGATCTTCTGTATAGTTGCTCTATCCATTATTGAAAGTTGGGCATAAACCTCCAACTGTTATTGTTGAATTACCTATTTCTCCCTTCATTTCTGTCAGTTTTTGCTTTATGTACTTTAGTGCTCTGTTATTAGGTAGGTGGATATATATTTGTACTTATATCTTCCTGATGGATTAACCCTTTTATTGTTATAAAATGCCCTTCTTTGCCTCTAGTGTCTTTTGTTTTTGGTTGTTTTTAATTTTTTAAATTGGAGTATAACTGCTTTACAATGCTGTGTTCATTTCTGCTATATGATGAACTGAATCAGCTATATGTATACATATATCCCCTCCCTATTAAACCTCTCTCCCACCACCCCCCCATCCCATCTATGTCATCACAGAGCACCAAGCTGAGCTTCCTGTGATTTATAGCAGGTTCCCACTAGCTATCTATTTTACGCATGGTAGTGTATTTATGTAAAATCTAATCTTCTAGTTCATCCCACCCTCCCCTTCCCCCACTGCGTCCACATGTCCGATCTCTACATCTGCGCCTCTATTCCTGCACTGGAACTAGGTTCATCTGTATCATTTTTCTGGATTCCACATGTATGCATTAATATACGATATTTGTTTTTCTCTTCCTGACTTACTTCACTCTGTATGACAGACTGTAGGTCCATCCACATCTCTACAAATGACCCAATTTCATTCATTTTTAGGGCTGAGTAATATTCCATTGTATATAGGTACCACATCTTCTTTATCCATTCAACAGTCATTGAACATTTAGGTTGTTTCCATTTCCTGGCTATTGCAAATAGTGCTTAAATGAACATTGTGGTACATGTGTCCTTTTGAATTACAGTTTTCTCAGGATATATGCCCAGTAGTGGGATTGCTGGGTCATATGGTAGTTCTTTTTAATTTTTTATGGAACCTCCATACTGTTCTCCATAGTGGCTGTACCAATTCACATTCCCGCCAATGGTGCAAGAAGGTTCCCTTTTCTCCACACCCTCTCCAGCATTTATTGTTTATTTTTTGATGATGGCCATTCTGACCAATGTGAGGTGATACCTCATTGTAGTTTAGATTTGCATTTCTCTAATAATTAGTGATGTTGAGCATCTTTTCATGTATTTGTTGGCCATCTGTAAGCCTTCTTTGGAGAAATGTCTATTTAGGTCTTCCACCCATTTTTTGATTTGTTTGTTTGTTTGTTTTGGTGTTGAGCTGCATGAGCTGTTTGTATATTTTGGAGATTAATCCTTTGTCAGTTGCTTCATTTGCAAATATTTTCTCCCATTCTGAAGGTTGTCTTTTTGTCTTGTTTATGGTTTCCTTGATTGTGCAAGAGCTTTTAAGTTTCATTAGGTCCCTTTTTTTTTTTTTTCCATTACTCTAGGAGGTGGGTCAAAGAAGATCCTGCTGCAATTTATGTCAAAGAGTGTTCTGCCTATGTTTTCCTCTAAGAGTTTTATGGTGTCTAGCTTTACATTTAGGTCATTAATCCATTTTGAGTTTATTCTTGTGTATGGTGTTAGGGAGTGTTCTAATTTCATACTTTAACATGTAGCTGTCCAGTTTTCCCAGCACCATTTATTGAAGAGGCTCTCTTTTCTCCGTTTTATATTCTTGCCTCCTTTGTCTTAGATTAGGTGTCTGTAGGTGTGTGGGTTTATCTCTGGGCTTTCTATCCTGTTCCATCAATCCATATTTCTGTTTTTGTGCCAGTACCATGCTGTCTTGATCACTGTACCTTTGTAGTATCGTCTGAAGTCAGGGAGCCTGATTCCTCCAGCTCTGTTTTTCTTTCTCAAGATTGCTTTGGCTATTCAGGGTCCTTTGTGTTTCCATACAAATTGTAAGATTTTTTCTCCTAATTCTGCGAAGAATGCCACTGGTAATTTGATAGGGATTGCATTGAACCTGTAGATTGCTTTGGGGAGTATAGTCATTTTCACAATATTGATTCTTCCAATCCAAGAACATGGTATATTTCTCCATCTGTCTGTGTCACCTTTGATTTCTTTCATCAGTGTTTTCTAGTTTTCTGAGTACAGGTCTTTTGCCTCCTTAGGTAGATTTATACCTAGGTATTTTATTCTTTTTGTTGCAATGGTAAATGGGATTGTTTCCTTAATTTCTCTTCCTGATCTTTCGTTGTTAGTGTATAGGAATGCAGGAGATTCCTGTGCATTAATTTTGTATCCTGTAACTTTACCAAATTGATTGATTAACTCTAGTAGTTTCCTGGTGGCATCTTTAGGATTTTCTATGTATAGTATCATGTCATCTGCAAACAGTGATGGTTTTATTTCTTCTTTTCCAATTTCTATTCCTTTGACTTCTTTTTCTTCTCTGATTGCCATGGTTAGGACTACCAAAACTATGTTGAATAATAGTGGTGAGAGTGGACATCCTTGTCTTGTTCCTGATCTTAGAGGAAATGCTCTCAGTTTTTCACCATTGAGAATGATGTTTGCTGTGGGTTTGTCATATATGGCCTTTATTATGTTGAGGTGGATTCCCTCTATGCCCACTTTCTGAAGAGTCTTTATCATAAATCGGTGTTGAATTTTGTCAAAAGCTTTTTCTGCATCTATTGAGATGATCATATGCTTTTTATTCTTTAATTTGTTAATATGGTGTATCACATTGATTGATTTGCATATACTGAAGAATCCTTGCATTCCTGGGATAAATCCCACTTGATCATTGTGTATGATCCTTTTAATGTGCTGTTGGATTCTGTTTGCTAGTGTTTTGTTGAGGATTTTTGTATCTATGTGATATTGGCCTGTAATTTTTTGTGTGTGTGTGTGACATCCTTGTCTGGTTTTGGTATCAAGGTGATGGTGGCCTTGTAGAATGAGTTTGCGAATGTTCCTCCCTCTGCTATATTTTGGAAGAGTTTGAGAAGGATAGGTGTTAGCTCTTCTCTAAGTGTTCCATAGCATTCGCCTGTGAAGCCATCTGGTCCTGGACTTTTGTTTGTTGGAAAATTTTTAATTACAGTTTCAATTTCATTACTTGTGGTTGGTCTGTTTATATTTTCTAATGCTTCCTGGTTCAGTCAGGAAAGTTGTACCTTTCCAAGAATTTGGCTATTTCTTCCATGTTGTCCATTTTATTGGCATATAGTTGCTTGCAGTAGTCCTTATGATCCTTTGCATTTCTGCAGTGTCAGTTGTAATTTCTTCCTTTTCATTTCTAATTTTGATTTGTGTCCTCTTCCTTTTTTTTTAAAAAAATAAATTTATTTATTTATTTACTTTTTGCTGCATTGAGTCTTTGTTGCTGTGCACAGGCTTTCTCTAGTTGCAGCAAGCAGGGGCCACTCTTCGCTGCAGTGCACGGGCTTCCCATTGCAGTGGCTTCTCTTGTTGCAGAGCGTGGGCTCCTGATATGCAAAGCCCTGGCATGTTGGGCTTAGTAGTTGTGGTGTGTTGGGCTCAGTAGTTGTGGCATGTTGGGCTCAGTAGTTGTGGCGTGTTGGGCTCAGTACTTGTGGCATGTGGGCTCAGTAGTTGTGTTGCACAGGCTTAGTTGCTCCACAGCATGTGGGATCTTCCCAGGCCAGGGCTCGAAACCGTGTGCCCTGCATTGGCAGGTGGATTCTTAACCACTGTGACACCAGGGAAGCCCCTCCCTTTTTTCTTGATCACACTGGCTAAAGGTTTATCAATTTTGTTTATATTCTCAAAGAGCAAACTTTTAGTTTTATTCATCTTTGCTATTGTTTTCTTCATTTCTATTTGACTTATTTCTGCTCTGATCTTTATGATTTCTTTCCTTCTACTGACTTTAGGTTTTTTTTGTTCTTTCTCTATTTGCTTAGGTGTAAGGTTAGATTGTTTGAGATTTTTCTTGTTTCTTGAGGTGAGATTGAATTGCCATAAACTTCCCTCTTAAAACTGCTTTTTGCTGCCTCCAGTAGGTTTTGGGTCACCACGTTTTTGTTGGCATTTGTTTCTATGTATTTTTTTGATTTCCTCTTTCCTCTTCAATTTCTTCAGTGATCTCTTGGTTATTTAGCAGTGCACTGTTTAGCCTCCCTGTGTTTGTTGTTTTTACAGGTTTTTTCCTGTAATTGATTTCTAATCTCATAGCATGTAGTCAGAAAAGATGCTTGATATAATTTCAATTTCCTTAAATTTTCCGAGACTTGATTTGTGACCCCAGGTGTTATCTATCCTGTCGAATGTTCCACGTGCACTTGAGAAGAAAGTGTATTTGGCCACTTTTGGGTGGAATGTCCTATAAATATCAATTAAATCTATCTGGTCTATTTAAAGCTGTGTTTCCATATTTATTTTGTCTGAATGATCTGTCCATTGGTGTAAGTGAGGTGTTAAAGTCCCCCACTATTATTGTGTTACTGTCAATTTCTCCTTTTATGGCTGTTAGCATTTGCCTTATCTATTGAGGTGCTCCTATGTTGGGTGCATAAATATTTATAATTGTTATATCTTCTTCTTGGATTGATCCCTTGATCGTTATGTAGTGTCACTCCTTATCTCTTGTAAGTGTCTTTATTTTAAAGTCTATTTTATCTGATATGAGTATTGCTACTCCAGCTTTCTTTTAATTTCGATTTGCATGGAATATATTCTTCTATCCCCTCACTGTCAGTCTGTATGTATCCGTAGGTCTGAAGTGGGTCTCTTGTAGACAGCATATATACAGGTCTTATTTTTGTATCCATTCAGCCACCCTGTGTCTTTTGGTTGGAGCATTTAATTCATTTACATTTAAGGTAATTATCAATATGTATGTTCCTACTACCATTTTCTTAATTGTTTTGGGTTTGTTTTTGTGGGTCTTTTTCTTCTCTTGTGTTTCCCATCTATTGAAGTTCCTTTAGCATTTGTTTTAAAGCTGGTTTGGTGGTGCTGAATTCTCTTGGCTTTTGCTTGTCTGTAAAGCTTTTGATTTCTCTGTCAAATCTGAATGAAATCCCTGAGTAATCTTGGTTATAGATTTTTCCCTTTCATCACTTTAAATATATCCTGCCACTCCCTTCTGGCCTGCAGAGTTTCTACTGAGAAATTAGCTGATAACCTTATGGGGATTCCCTTGTGTGTTACGTTTTGCTTTTCCCTTGCTGCTTTTAATATTTTTTCTTTGAATGTAATTTTTGTTAGTTTGATTAATATGTGTCTCAGTGTGTTTCTTCTAGGGTTTATCATGTATGGGACTCTCTGCGCTTCCTGGATTTGGGTGGCTATTTCCTTTCCCATGTTAGGGAAGTTTTTGACTATAATCTTTTAAAATATCTTCTCAGACCCTTTCTTTTTCTTGTCTTCTTCTTCTGGGACCCCTGTAATTCAAATATTGGTGCATTTAGTGTTGTCCCAGAGGTCTCTGAGACTGTCTTCAATTCTTTTCATTCTTTTTTCTTTATTCTGCTCCTCAGCAGTTATTTCCACCATTCTATCTTCCATCTCACTTATTCGTTCTTCTGCCTCTGTTATTCTGCTATTGATTCCTTCTAGTGTATTTTTCATTTCAGTTATTGTGTTGTTCATCTCTGTTTGTTTGTTCTTTAGTTCTTCTAGGTTCTTGTTAAACATTTCTTGTATTTTCTCGATCCATGCCTCCATTCTCTTTCTGAGATTTCAGATCGTCTTTACTATCATTACTCTGAATTCTTTTTCAGGTAGGTTGCCTATTTCCTCTTCATTTATTTAGTCTTGTAGGTTTTTACCTTGCTCCTTCATCTGTAACATATTATTTTGTCATCTCATTTTTTTGATGGGTGGGACTGTGCTCCTTTCTTACTAGGTGTTTGGCCTGAGGCATCCAGCACTGGAGTTTGCAGGCAGGTGGGTAGAGCCAGGTCTTGGTGCTGGGATGAGGACCTCTGGGAGAGCTCACACTTATTAATATTCCCTGGGGTCTGAGGTTCTCTGTTAGTCCAGTGGTTTGGACTCAGTGCTCACACCACAGGAGCTCAGGCTCAACCCTGGCCCGTGAACCAAGATCCTGCAAGCCACATGGCATGACAAAAAAAAAAAAAAACTGGAACAGAATAACAAGGAATAAAAAAATAAAATTAGAAAACTGACAGATATATTAGAAAAAATAAAAATATAAATCAGAGAACAACTGGAAGGTAAAACAGAACCACAATAGCAAAAAAAAAAGTCCAGAAAAGGCCTTGGCTGTAGAGGGCAGGCCTTAAGCAGGGGAGGGGTTTAGGCAGGGGCAGGGTCTAGGCTCAGTACCCATGTGGCCAGATAAGGCACTGGGGCATCTGGGGGCAGGGCTTAGGCGGCCTTGGAGCACAGAGGATCAGTCCTGGGACCCCAGCAGGCTCCCCAGGGCCCAAGTGGGCAGGAGAAACACTAGCTGTGTTCCCCTCCAATCCTCTCAACCCCCGAGGGTCTCTCCCCATCCCTGTTGATACCCTCATGGTCAGTGGGCCTCTCCAGGTGTGGGAACCTCTCCTCTCCCCCAGCCAGCCCTCAGGGGTGCCAGTCCCATCCCACTTCCACTTCTCCTACCTCCTCGCTCACCCCCACATCCTACCCAGTTGCTTGGGGATTCCTCCCATCCTCTTGGGTGTCAAGGTCCCCCACCAGAGTCTAGTAGGTACCCTAGTTGTGATGCAAACTCCATGTCCTCTTACTCCACCCCCTAGTGTGTTTTGTTTTAAAGTCTATTTTATCTGATATCAACAGAGCCACTCCACCTTTCTTGTGGTTGCTGTTTACATGATATATCTTTTCTCCATCTTTTTACTTTCAAGTTATTTGTGTCTGAATCTAAAATGTATCTCCTATAGACAACATATAGGTGGATCGTGCTTTTTATCCATCTGACACTCTGTTTTTGGATTGAATTGTTTAATTCATTTACATTTAGTGTTGTTATTGATATAGTTATATTTACATCTGCCATTTTACTTTTTATTTTCTATATTTTTGAGTACTTTTTAACGGTTGCTCTAGGGTTTAACATACACATCTTTTAAAATTTATTTTATTGAAGTATAGTTGATGTACAATGTTGTGTTAATTTCTACTGTACAGCAAAGTGGTTCAGTTATACATATGTATACACACAGTTATACATATGTATACACAGTTATACATATGTATACATCATATATATATTGAATATAATTCCCTATATAGTAAGAACTTGTTGTTTATCATGTACATCTTAACTTATTAGAATCAACTTCAACTGTATATTAGCTTAATTCCAGCAACATATAGAAATATTATTCCTATATAGCTCTATTCCCTTTCTCCCCTTTGTGGTATTACTGTTATACATATATTACATCTATTAATGTTACAAACCCAACAATGCATTGTTAAAATTATTACTCTACCATCTGTCATTATTTTCCTAGCTATTACAGCTTTGCTCCCACCCACCTCCTTTGTGCTAGTATTAGCAGATATAGTCTAGATATATTACATTTCTATATGTTGTAGGCCAAACAATACATTAGATACATATTATTTTATACAATTGGTTTTTAAATCAGTTAAGAGAAAAAAGGAAAAAAATAGGAATTTATCTTTTATAATTACATAGTTACCTTTGCTAGTGCTCTATTTTTGTTCATGTGTATTTGAATTACCATCTGGGGTCACTTGCTTTCAATCTGAAGAACTTAGGTATTTCTTGTAAGTTGGTTCTGCTAGCAACAAATTCTCTCAGAGTTTATCCAAGAAAGTCTATTCTGCCTTTGTTTTTGAAAGACAGCTTTGCTGGATATAGGACTCTTGGTTGAGAGGCTTTTTATTTCTTTCTTTCAGTACTTTTAATATTATCCCACCACCTCTGGCCTCCAGAGCTTCTGCAGGAAAGTCAGCTGTTAATCTTTCTGGGGTTCCCTTGTAAGTTATATATAATTTTTCTCTTGCTGCTTTCAAGATTTTCTCCTTGTCTTTTGGTTTCAGCCTATTTAAGATGATGTGTCTGTTTGTGGGTCTCTTTCCATTTATCCTACTTAGAATTTGTTGTGCTCCCTAGATATGTAAATTTTTATTTCTCAGTAAGTTTTGGAAGTTTTCAACTATTATTTCTTTGAATTTTTTTTTCTTCTTTCTCTCTCTTCTCTTTCTGCTACTCCCATTATACATATGTTGGTGCAGTTAATGGTGCTCCTCCATTTGCTCCTGGCTGGGAAAGGAAGTCTCTGCCTGGTACCCCCTTCCAGGAAATCCTTCCACCTAATGATAATGGTGCTGGGGGACTGTTCCTTATTATTCTGAGGCTGTGTTCATTTTTTTTCATTCTTTTTTTCATTGTGTTCTTCAGTTTGCATAATCTCTATCAATCTCTTCAAGTATGCTGGGGTTTTTTCCTGCCAATTCAAATCTACTGTTGAGACCCTCTAGTGAATTTTTTATTTTAGTTACTATACTCTTCAATTCTAGAACTTCCATTTTCAAAAAATAATTACTATCTATCTATTGATGTTCTCTATTTGCTGCAACTTGTGTTAAAAAACAAAATTCAACAGAGTAAAACTGAAGATCTATTTGCCTTTATTCAATAATTCATGAATCGGACAGCATCCCACGTAGCAAGTAGAAATGTGCTCTGAGAAGCTGCACAAATTGTGAAGTTTTTATACGTAGAAAGAGGGTATGACAAAGAAGTAAAAGAACAGATTGTTTCAGGCAAGGTTACATTCCCTTAGGGAAAGGCAGGGATCTTAGGGAGTTTACCTCACTAATACTAACCAGGAAATTCCAGACTGATTGGTTTAAAATCCACTCCTGGGAGAGGCTGAGACTGCAGTTAGGTCAGGTATTATGTCTTACTGGGGCTTAATACAAGTGTCTCCATTTGGGGCTTTTTTTTTTTTTTTTTAACAATTCTCTTTTGATCTCTCCCTGAGATATGTAATCAAAATTTAAGGCAGTAGCACCACTCTCAATTATACCACTCTACGGTTCTCACAACTTTCGTTGATCCTTGATTTTTGCTTTTTGGGTTTTTTGTTGTTTTTTTTTTTTTCTGAACATCTGTGGTATTCACAGGTCACGACGTCAGGTTCACATTTTTTAAGTAGGTCACTTCCTCCATTTCTTTTTCAGTGTTCCAATCTGAGGGAGGTCATTTGCTTGGTGGCTAGTGACTACAAACATGCATTTAAAGCTTTTGAGAGGGCACAACACACCAGAGAGGTTATTATGATTATTGTAAGTAGGATAATTCTCAATGTTCATAAAGCATTTGGAGCTATGGTCCCCATGACCCAAACCAATCAAAATCAAATAAGTTAAAAAAAGACCCCACTGGACTTCCCTGGTGGCACAGTGGTTGAGAGTCCACCTGCCGACGCAGGGGACACGGGTTCGTGCCCTGGTCCGGGAAGATCCCACATGCCGCAGAGCGGCTGGGCCCGTGAGCCATGGTTGCTGAGCCTGTGCGTCCGGAGCCTGTGCTCCGCAACGGGAGAGGCCACAACAGTGAGAGGCCCGCGTACCACACACACACAAAAAAAAGACCCCATTGAAGGGTCTTTTTAAGCCAAATGGCTTGTTCAGTGATTTATGTGACTGAGCTTCAGCTTCCCCAGAAGTGTCAATCCAGGTGCAGCAGGTGGTGTAGGCCACAGCACACACATCTCCTTGCTCAGCTTAAAGATAATCCAACTTTGGTTAGGGAGTGTAAGGCTCTTTGCCGGGCAGCCAGTATCTTAGCAATTGAATCTGCAGTGTCTCCAAGAATTAGGAATGGTTTCTAATCATACTCTCATTTGTGTTTACTTCCACGTAAGGGGTTAGTCAGGTTTTTAGCACAAATGGGAAG
This sequence comes from Delphinus delphis, assembly GCF_949987515.2. Lineage (NCBI taxonomy): Eukaryota > Metazoa > Chordata > Mammalia > Artiodactyla > Delphinidae > Delphinus > Delphinus delphis. The sequence continues at coordinate 112,008,490 of NC_082689.1, read as the reverse complement.
AGAATCTTCTAGTCTGAAATAAAAAGTTGTTCTAAATTCCAGAGGTTACTCCCTTTAGCAGTGGTCTGGGAGGTATGGGTGATGGCATTATCTTTCCAGGCCAATGCCAGAGTAAAGGAAAGAAAGGGAAGAAGAGAAGTATTAAGTCTTGATTCAGCATCTTGGGTGGAAGCAGATTTCATTGATGCTGACATATTTTACAATAGAGATAACCTGAATTTGACTAGCAAGCCCAGGTAGAATAAAAGTTGTTTATCTGCATTATAGTCAGTATTGATAACTCTAAAAACATGTCTGTTTTAATTAAGCCAACGAACTTAAACTAGCTTTAATACTGAATGTTTTCTCGGACCACATGAACCTGAAAAGCATTTGGGTTAGTTTATATTTCTGAGAGTTTTTAGAATAACCAACCCATAATTTATATAAGTTCTTGTTTGTTTTTAAAGCAACTGAATAGAGCTCTTTTACAAATTAATTTTAGTAATATCATCCAGAGGTAGGAAATAACACACATCAACCACACATGCATATAGAAACAGGAACATATTATACAAATGCAAACAGAGACCTCATAGCTTCGTTTTAAAATTTTAGTTACAATTTAGTTACAAGTTACAATTTAGTTAAAATTTAGTTACAAGACAGGTATGATGATGTACCAATTTTTTGTCTGGAGCCTGTGCTCCGCAACAGGAGAGGCCACAACAGTGAGAGGCCACAACAGTGAGAGGCCCGCGTACCGCAAAAAAAAAAAAGGAAGTATATAAAGTGTTAGAATAATAGTCACATGGAAATCATATAGTATACTTTCTTAAATTGAAAAAAAGAAGTGAAAGACAAAGATGCAAGAGTTAAATTATATAATTGATATAAAATAATTTGTTGTATTTTCTATCCTACACTTGATTATTTTTGTATGACTTTTATAGATGCAGTCCTTCTAATAGTTTATAGTTGACTCTCACAGAATTCTATGGGATGGAACTAATCATATTCCTTGCTACCTTCCCACTCCTTCCTTTGCAACCTATATTTAATATTCCATGGATATACAATTATATATATTTTTAGTTTTTAGTTTTCCATTATGGTTTATTACAGGATATTGAATACCCTGTGCTGTACAGTAGAACCTTGTTGTTTATCTGTTTTATATGTAGTAGTTATATCTCCTAATCCCAAACTCCTAATTTATCCCTCCCCCACCCCCTTTACCCTTTGGTAACTGTAAGTTTGTTTTCTATCTGTCTGTGAGTCTGTTTCTGTTTTATAAATAAGTTCATTTGTGTCATATTTTAGATTCCACATATAAGTGATATACAGTATGTGTCTTTTACTTTCTGACTTACTTCATTTAGTGTGATAATCTCTAGATCCATCCATGTTGCTGCAAATGGCATAATTTCATTCTTTTTCATGGCTGAGTAGTGGTCCACATACACAATGGAATACTTCCCATGGTGCGGGGGCTGGGGGGGGGTGGCGGCTAAATCTCACTGCACCAAATTGTGTCCCCCGACACTCCCTGAACTTCGGGTAGTAAGTGTTAATTTCAGCTGCCATCACCACTGTGGTCTTAAGAAATATGGATCCCTTTTGCATACCAGAACTCAGTGAAGACACTCTACGCTTCCCTGCAGTACAGCTGAAACCAGGATAGCTGGTTCAAATAAGACTCTACGGAAAACTTAAAAGAGAAATGGACTCAGAAGCAGCATGGCACATGGCTGGCTGACACAGGCTAGATCTGCCCAGGCTGCCGCTACCTAGAGGCACTCACCACTTGGGATCATACAACACCTTCTCAAAGTCCTGACTCCAGAGAGCAGGGGTGCTCCCTTCTGCCTAGCTGGCCTTCTGCTCAGTTTCAGGTCCCTACTCATTCTTCCACAGGCCCTCCCCGGGCACCTAGCCTGCAGCAGATGCTCTGCACACACTGGGGATACAGTGGTGTTACAGAGCTGCTGCCCACACAGTGCATGGTCTATGGGAGGCAGCCAACAGATAACCAAGCCACTGACAGATGGCAGTAAGTGCTGGAAAGGAATAACTGAAGTCTCACTGAGGAGGCAACATTTACTGAGATCTGAAGTTTGGGGAGCCAATGCCTTGCAAAACAAAGAGAACATTCCAGGTAAAAAGAACACTAAGTGCAAAGGCCCTGAGACAGGAAGGAGAGACAGCAAGACAGCCACCGTGGCTGGAGTGGAAAGACCAAGGGAAAGGGAGCGCTGACAGGAGATGGAGAACAGGGCGGCCAACACACAGGGTCTTGCGGGTCTTGCTAACTGCGAGAGAAGCTTCTGAAGGGTTTGAATCAGTAGCAGGACATGGTATGATTTATATTTTAATTTAGAGCTCCCTCTCTGGCTGCTCTGTGGAACAAGTCAAGAGACTGAAGCTGTCTTCCAAACACAGTATGGTAGTGGTGCAGTAAAGTGAAAGAAATGGACACCGTGCACACTTATTTTGGAGAGAGAACCCACAGACTTGCTGATGGATGGGGAGGGTGTCTCCTGATCTGTGACTCATCCCCCAACAGCAATTCTTCCTACTCCCAAGGGCTAGGTTCACAGGCCTCAACAGGACAACCGGACGAGAACACAGACGGTGACTCTCCTTGCTGAAAGCCTGCACTCAGGAGCGAGGGGTGTCGGAGGACAGCTGTTCTTCCCTCCCAAGGACAGCGAAGAATGGAGGCATGGGTGGGAAGTGTGCATACCAGGTATGGAATGGTCAGGAAGGATCCCCAGAGGAGTAAGCTGAGGGGGGGCCTTCAAGGTGCAGATTTGGCTGAGTCACCCTGCAATGCCCATCAACTGAACCTCCAACACACTAGTATTGCCTTATGCTTGTACAGAGCTTTGTACTTTGTACATAAACGCTGGCATGCCATTGTCCCAGCCCCCTGAGTTGTTATGAGGAGATCTGCACAGGGCCTGCAAGGAGAGGAGATGATATTGAGGCAGGGTCCCTTATGATGCAGAGCTAGGAGCACACATGGCTTAGGGAAGGAGACGGGCTACAGGAACTGGACCCCAAATGGAGGGAAGAGGAGAGAATGACCACTGTTCCAGCATCCATCCTACACCAGCTGGTGTGCTGGGGCGTGGCAAGGACCTCTCATTTCATCCTCACCATCGTTAATACAACGAGCTGCCTAGGGCTTGGAGGAGTGGTGATGCTGGGGATGGGGGCGATCAGCAGCCCTGCTTAGCCCTCATCAGTCCTTACTGGGACTTCCTGTCACACTGCTCACTGATTATCGCACTTGTTTGGAGCAGTGGCGGTACCTCACCCTCCCTCTAGGCACACTCCAAGAACCTACAGAATGCTCACGGGTGTCTGGGAGCGTCGGAGGGAAAGGCAACTCTCTTCCCTAATCCCTGCCCCCCTCCCCCGCATCGACAACAAAATGTGAAAAACCCTAGAATCATTGGAACTACGTCAAGGCTCCCATTTTCGATCGTGCCTGTCACTGGATTTTCCCAGACACTTCCTAAAATCATTTGGCGCGGACCGTGCCTCTACTTTTGATGGCTTCTTAATCAGAAGTATGCAGAGCACCGCCGGCATACTCCTGCTGGCCGGCTGTCCCAAGGGTCGCGGGCGCCGAGTGTTCCCAGCGCACAGCCCCCGAGGCAGGCCCGGGGAGGAGGGGCGCGTCCCGACCAAGCGCGCTCCCCGACCCGGCTCGCAGGGCTGAGCGTGACCTCCCGCCTACACTCCTGCCCCAGACGGGCAAGGACGCGCAGTCTGAGCTGGGTCCTAGAAGGAAAAAGTGAGCGCCCGCCGGTTCTACTCACTGTCGTGCCTGCGGGGTGCCGGCCGCCTCCCTCCGAGGATGCGCCCGTCCTAACATACGCGCGCCAAGGCCGGCAGCAGGGCGCGGCCCTGCGGGCACCGATAGCTGCCCAGGGCCCCGCGCGCCGCGCCTGCCGCCACCGCCCCAGGTCTGCGTGCGCGCGTGCGTGAGCGCGTGCCGACCGGGCCCGCGACCCACACCGGGGTCGGCGCCGCGGCACAGCGCCCGCGGGGCGGCCGGGAACTGGCGGCGAGCGGAGGCGCCGCGTCCTGCCCGGTGGGCGCCTGGCCTTGCCCGAGGCCCGCGCGCCCCGCGCCCGCTGAGGGTTCCCGCCGCCGCAGCCACAGAGCCCGAGCGGTTGGCGGCGGCCGGGAGCCTCCTTAGCGGAGCCCCATGATGTCAGCTGGCCCGGAGCGGCGGCCGTGCGGCGGCGGGGATGGGGCCGAGGACGCCGCGCGGCCGTCTGCACGCCCCTCGCCCGGTCCGGGCCCCGGCTCGCTGGCCCCGTCGCCCGGCAGCCCCGCCGCCGCCGCGGCTCAGCCGCCTGCGAACCTGTGGCTGGAGCTCGGGCCCGCCTGCTCGAGGGCGCAGCAATGCCCGAGCGAGTCGAGCGGGCAGACGAGCGGGGACCTCGGCACCAGCAGCAGCAGCGGCGGCGGCAGTAGCGCCGGGCTGTCCCCGGGCTCCGACTCGGACAGCAGCGGCGTGGTGTGCGGCGGCCGCAGCGGCAGCGGGGGCATGCGCGGCGCCCTGTCCCGCTCCTGGAGCCTGGAGAGCCTGCGCTCGGCCACCGCCGGTAAGGGCGCCGCCGTCGCCCCGCGCGCCGCCGCTCCCTGCGGCTGTCCGTCTCGAGCGCCTTCTCTCCATCCCTCTCGAGACGGTCTCTCCTCCTGTCCTTTCCTCCTGCACTTTTTCTGTTGCTTGTTTCCATCTTTTGGTTCCTGGCTTCCTATTGCTTTGCTCTTCCGATTCCTTCTCTCTTTCCGGGTTTTCTTCCGATTTCCCACCACCCCCGTCCCGTTTTCACCCACTTCTACCTGTTACAGCCGAGCCCTGGTCGGCCCCCTCCCCCCTCGTAGCCGGACGCGTCCTCAACTGGGAAACTGAGTGTTTACGGTGAGAACAGAATGTGGTCCCTTGATGCGCCGTTTCCCTGCCCCAGACTGTTCTTGACCGATGGCACAGGTCTGGCTTTCCGAACTGCAGCTCCTTGAGTTCTGTAAATCAGAGGAGAAAGGAGAGGGCTCACTAGCCATGGGTGGACCGGATTCAGTGTGTTTGGTCCTGACTCTAGGACTGAGGCTCCCTGCAAGAGGAGGGGCTCTAGAGGTCCCTTCAGAGGGACCCTCTGAAACAGTGCGGTTTCCGTGAGATGGGATTGCTCTGATGTCCCCTGGCACTGTGTGCCCCCCCCTTAGGGCTCCCCTTCTGCCCCAGGGACCGAATTCTGGGTGCAAATTGATAGGAGACTTTGACCCTAAATATTAATTAGCAAGGAAGCCCAGAGTGGTGACCCTTGATTAGTTGCTAAACTGCAATCTTTATATTTTACTTCTTGGAAACCTTCAAGTTATTTTTGAGCCCCTGTAATGAGAGCTGTAAAGGAAGACAGGTGCTGCCTGGGAATCAGGGAGGTAATTCACCCATTATGCTTCTGGTTGGGGGTGGGGATGCTGCCTGTGAAAGCCGTAGAGCCCCAGGTAGGCAGTGGAGATGAGGGTCTGCATGTGCCCGGGTCAGAGCAGCAAAGCCAGAGAGGAGCAGGGGGGCCATGCAGGCAGCAGGGTTGTCTTGTCGCATTCCGTCCGCTGTAGTTGTCCTGTCCGCGCCCGCACCTCTCCAGGATGGAGCACAGGCCAGGCTGAGGAGGACCAGAGGTCGGCTCTGTGGGTGTAAGAGTACCAGGAATGGCAGATAAAGGGTTTGGACTCTGCTCTAAAGTCCATGGGTTTGGAAAAGGAAAGTGAAGGACGCCCAGACCCCTGCATTGAGCACTCCATGACCCTCATCTGTCCTGTCTCAAAACAAACACATGAAACTCAGAAGAGTTGAGTAACCCAGCTGTTGGTGTATCCTCCAACTAAAAGTTTTTCAGAATTCTGCCACTCTGAGTCCCTCCCATCCCAGTTCCCTTGAAACTTGCCTTTCCCTCCTCTCTGGGGTGCTTAAATAGCCCCTAATTCGAGAAAAACAAACTAGATAATAGCGATGGGGGACTTCAAGCAAACTGGCCAAGGAACCTTCCTTCTCTTTGCCTAAATGAGTTGCCTTCCACTTCTAGAGTCGGAGGGCGTACCTGCTCCACGTCAGCACTGGCAAACCGGTTCAAAGAGGCTGCGGGAGGTGGCCCTGGTGCCTCCCTGGACTCCCTTGCCATCTCTTCCTTCTGCCCCGGGGCAGGGGTAAGCCAGATGGATACGGCAGAGGCCTGGGTTTATTAGGCACCCCTGCGATCCAGGGACTCTCCAGAGCAGACTGGGGGCACTGAGGCAGCGTGGGTGAGTTTGAGAGATAGCAGCTGTATGTGCACGAACGTGTGGGGCAGGTGTGTGTGTGGGTGGGGTGGGGTGAGGGCAGGCAAGGTGAAAGCTAAGGCCCAGAAGGCTTCTCCTTGAGGGGCTCAGAGCTGCCCTTGCAGTGGCAGGGCAGGGTTTAAAGCAATATGATGTTGGAAGAGTTGACATGAGAACCTTCAGACCTCGACTTTCTGCCTTTTTCTGGGAGGCTCTCCATGGGTAGTGTGGTATGAGGGTATGAAGGTATGAAGGGGTACATGAACCCTGTACCCTTGAGGTATGAAGGGGTACATGAACCCCGTACCCTTGAGGTATGAAGGGGTACATGAACCCCGTACCCTTGAGGTATGAAGGGGTACATGAACCCCGTACCCTTGAGGTATGAAGGGGTACATGAACCCCGTACAGCTGTGTGAGTGCATGGAGCCATCTCTCAACTGAATTCCTGGAGAGAATTAAGTCCTGATGTCCTGAGGCCCCCATTATATATAATGAGTGAATCCTCTTCTCTTCTGGAATGGTACTAGCTATTTGCCATCCTTGGGAGGAACTGAGAAAATAAGCATTCAAATAATTTTCTTTGGATTTGTGGTTCAGTTGAGGAAGTCTTGTTGGAAAGGCTGCCATAGAGGAGGACTTGATAGGAAGAAGAAAGGGAAGGTGCATTTGTCGAGCATCTTCTATATATGCCAGGTGTGAGGCTCCATGTTGCTTCATTAACCACATAAAAATCTACTGCTATACTACAATCCAGGTATGAAAAGAGGCTCGGAGAGATGCAGTAACTTACCCAAGGTTGCCCAGCTGGGTCATGTCTGACTAGAGCTTCAGGCCTGAATTGGTGTGACTTTAGGGGGGGCTCTTTGCTGGGTTTGGAGTGGAAGCTGGGCCAGGCCCAGCAGGGAAAGGCAGCATACTGGGGGGATTCACATATTGAAGTAATGTCTTAGCTACTTGCATGGTCACTGTTGTCTTTATTCAACAGACAGCGCTTTTATTCTGGGTCCCAGGTACCCCATTTTCAAAATGAGGACATGGAAATCTAAGGTCTGACCTCTTTTCTAATCAACTCTAGAATTCCACGATCCTAGTCAGGGCTGTTGAATTAAGGTGGGTTCCCACTAGTGAGCTGGCATTTATTTCATATTGTATTTCCATTTGACTGGTCTGTGGCTCTAAGACAAAACATATGTGTGTTGAATTGAGCTGTGTTTGCCTCTGAAGGAAGATTAAGAATTACCAGTAGAAGATCCTTAGCAAAACTTAATTATTGTGGTTGTGATTTTTGTGATGAAGTGTGTTGCTAAACATTTTAAAAGCTGTCAGCAAGAGCCAGAAAGGTTAGTACTTGAGGCTGGAATTACAGCTAACCTGCTGGGCAGAACATTAGCCAGGAAATCCAGCACAGAACTGTAAATAGACCTTCCTTGTTTCCAAAGACTTTTTGTTTGTTTGTTTGTTTGTTTTGTTTATTTTTGGTTGCTTTGGGTCTTTGTTGCTGCACGCGGGCTTTCTCTAGTTGCAGCGAGCGGCGGCTACTCTTCGTTGCGGTACAGGGGCTTCTCATTGCGGTAGCTTCTCTTGTCTCAGAGCACGGGCTCTAGGCACGCGGGCTTCAGTAGTTGTGGCTCGTGGGCTATAGAGCGCAGGCTCAGTAGTTGTGGCACAGGGGCTTAGTTGCTCCGCAGCATGTGGGATCTTCCCAGACCAGGGATCGAACCCGTGTCCCCTGCATTGGCAGGCAGATCCTTAACCACTGAGCCACCAGGGAAGTCCCCCAAAGATCTTTTGAATTTTAAATATCCAGTCTTGGCATTTTCCACTGAAATGTCACTTACCCTGGTTTGGAGAAGGCTTTCCTTAAAGGCAGATTCTGAAAATAAAATGTAGTTGACAGAGTGGAATTTCCATAGCCCTTTCTTCTGCCCAGTGTTCTCCTCTCCCCCTAAGCGCCTGTAGCCTCCGTAGCCCTCAGCTATGCTATCACGCCACTGTTACTTGGCTAAGGCTTTTAAAATTCCTATTCTGGATGTGTTGTCTCACAGGCTTAATTCTCAATTCACGCTTCTGGGGTTGACGGTTCTCACTACCTGTGCTGACAGCTGTCACTACCTGACAGTTCTCACTACCTGGTCAGTGTCATATGATTTCTTGGGAAGAGAACCCGTGCTACATCCACATTCCTCTGCAAGCCCTGGAGGCATTTTTCTGGCTCAGAAGGGAATCAGACTCATGAGAAGGCTGTGCCTCTCTTGCAATCAGACATTTATTTAACACATCAGGCTCCAGGCACAGCTCTAGGCACTAGAGATGGCAAACAAATTGTACAAGGTTATTGCCCTTAAAGGAATCACAGCACAGAGAGAGACAGGCAGCGTCAATTCATTATGATAAGTGCTGTGATAGAAGTAAACTCAATGGGATGATGTTCCAGAACCACTCTCAGTAGATAATTCTCTAGAAGGATTCACAGAGCTCAGAAAAGTGGTGACACTTTTAGTTCCAATATATTACAGTGAAAGGATTCAAATTAAAATCTAGGCAAAAGGTGCATAGGACAGAGTCCAGGGGAAAGCAGGCACAAGTTTCCAGGTGTCCGCTTTCATGGAATCCCATGGACCATACTTAATTCTCCCAGCAACATGGCGAGAACATGTAGGAAGTATTGCCAACCAGGGAAGTTCACCCAAGCCTTGAGGTCGAGGGTTTTTATTGGCGGTCAGTTACTTAGGCATGCAGCATCCACAACTGACCTTAGTTACTTAGTCTCCAGTCTCTACAGAGGCCACTAATATAGTGTAGCTCAAGGGGCCCAGCATAAATCATATTATTAGCATAAACTATCTGTCATGTCCCAAGGCCCCAGGTATGCAAAGACACTGTTAGTGGGCAGGATATTTTAAGGACTTAAAGTCTGTCTCCCAGGAGCCAGTCCTTTCTTCCAAATATGCAAGGCTTGAACATCTTTGTCTTTACTGCACAGATAAGGAAGCTCAGAAGAGGGGTGCCAGGCCCAGCCTGTCATGGGGGGCAGGGACAGGAGGAAGTGGTTCAGAGAAACACATCAGGAGGAGGTGTTGCCTGAGCCTTAATGCCTACAAGTTTGTTGTGATGAGGTGTAGAAAGAGCTTTGGGGAGAGAGGGCTAACATAAACAAATGCTGAAAACTGTATGAAGAAAGGGAACCTGTGCTGACTGAGCATCTGTGCTAGGTACCATGCCGGGTGCTTTAAATATGCAGGAATTGCATATACTATGGAATGAGAAGCATAGCAAGAGATGAGTCTGCAGACAGGAAGCCCAGACTGTGGCTGTATGCTAGAAAATGTGGACTAACAATTTTTGGAGCCATGGAAAGGTTTCAGGCAGAAGGTTGATGTGGCCAAATTGCTTATATACTTTTTTTCCTTCTTTCTTTATTTTTCTTAAAATTATACACAGTAAAAATTACTCTCTTTGGTGTATAGTTCTAAGAGTTTTGACAAATTTAAACAGCTGTGTAACCACCACCATAATCAAAATATAGAAGTTTCATCACTCCAGAAAATTAAAGCTGCCCCTTTGTAGTCAACCCTTTCCGCCACCTCCAGTCCCTGACTAGTCTATTCTCCATCCAAATGGATTTGCCTGTTCCAGAATGTCATATAAATGGAATTATATCATGTTGTCTTTTTAGTCTGGCTTCTTTCACCTTACATAAATGCATTTGAGGTTCATCTATGTTTTTCCATATATCAATAGTTGGTTTTCTCCTTTTAATTGCTGAATAGTGTTCCACTGGATAGATGTTCCACAGTTTGCTTATTAGTTCACTAACTGACATTTGAGTTGTTTCCAGTTTTTGTCTATTACAAATAAAACTTCTGTGAACATTAGTGTATGAGTCTTTGTATGGACATGAGTTTTGTTTCTCTTGGGTAAGTACCTAGGAATGAATTGTTGGGTCATTTGGTAAATGAACGTTTACCTTTATAAGAAACTACCAAACTTTTTTCCAAAGTAGCTGCATTCTCACCATCAAAGTATGCTGGTTGCCATTGCTCTGTATCCTTGTCTGTGCTTAGTATTGCCAATTTTTTAAGCCATTCTATTAGGTGTATAATATCTCATTTGGTTTTAATTTGTAGTTGCCTAATGACTGTTGATGTTGAACATCTTTCATATACTTATTTGCCATATTTATATCTTCTTTGGTGAAGTGCCTGAATCTTTTGCCCAGTTTTTATTGGGTTATTTTCTTATTATTGGGTTTTGAGAGTTCTTTATACTGTATTCTGAGTAGAAGTACTTTTTCAGATATATGATTTGCAAACATTGTTTCCAGTCTCTGGCTTGTATCTTAATTCTCTAATAGTGTCTTTTGCAAAGCAAAAATTTGTAATTTCAATGGAATCTAATTTATAGTTTTTCTTTTACGGATCATACTTTTAGTGTTATAGTCAAAAAAATCTTTACCGAACCTGAGGACACAAAGAGTTTCTCCTGTGTTTTCTTTAGGAAGGTTTTATAGTTCTACATTTTATACTTAGATCTTTGATCCATTTTGAGTTAATTTTTATAAGGTTTGAGATGAGGGTGAAAGTTCTTTTTTGGCATTTGCATTTTCAAATGTTGTAGCACCATTTAGTTAAAAGACTTCTTCCTCCACTGAATTGCCTTTGTACCTTTGCCAAAACCAGCTATCTATGTTTGTTTCTGGACTCCCTGTTCTTTTCCACTGATCTAAGGGTCTGTCCTTTTACGCATACCACATGGTCTTGATTATTGTAGCTTTATAGTATGCCTTAAAATCAGGTATGTGAATCATCTAATTCTGTTCTTCTTTTTCAATATTGCTTTAGTTATTCTATTTTTTTTTGCCTTTCCTTGTACATTTTAGAATCAGATTGTCAATATCTACAAAATATCCTCCTGCAGTTTTTTTTTTTTTTTTTGCGGTACGCGGGCCTCTCACTGTTGTGGCCTCTCCCGCTGCGGAGCACAGGCTCCGGATGCACAGGCTCGGCGGCCATGGCTCACGGGCCCAGCCGCTCCGTGGCATGTGGGATCTTCCCGGACCGGGACACGGACCCGTGTCCCCTGCATTGGCAGGCGGACTCTCAACCACTGCGCCACCAGGGAAGCCTGGTCTGGTTATATTTGACTAAACTAGTATCATTCCCAAATATGACATTCCAGGCAAGGGTTTGGTTGCGTAGCCAATGTTCCAAGTATTCCTCTTCTTAACAAGGAGGACAGATTCTCATTGAACCTATGCAAATAATTATATTGCTTTGAAAATAAGAATACTTAGTAAGAGTTTTTTAAATTCTGGAGGGGTCAGATAGGGAGAAAAAGATATTATTTACAGATGTTTCATTTAACTTTACAAAGTATAGTCTACTAAATGGCAATTTATGAGTTAAAGATAATGTAAGAACAAAAGGGGGTTCTTGTATAGCCAAGAAATAGAACATTAAAATGAAAGATCTGATGAGAATTCATAATAAGGATAATGTAATGGATGAGGAAATTTGGCTGTTTCTGCAGTGTACAAAACAAGATAATGAAGTCAATCAAAAAAATTTAGACATCATAATTATAAACATAACGATTAACCCTGTTCTCAAAGAAGGCCGTTAACGTTACATCTAACTTGTTAAAATGGATGAACATTTGCAGGGGAATCTGTACGGAGGATGCATCTTTACAGAGGAAAAAATCTTCAGATATAACATATAATAATTCTGACAAAGTTATATTATGAATATGCCAAGTACACAGTTAGAATATATCAAATATATAGAGAGAGTCAATAAGTCTGGAGCAGACCTGTATATTAATAAATATCTGTAGATTAATAAAATCCCATAAGTAAGTGATATGAATCCCTTACAAGATGCTAGATTTAAAGAAGTACAGTTACAACCAAGTTAACATTTTAAAAATACAGTTGAGCTTTGAACAATGTCAGGGTTAATCCACATACAGTTTATAGCCAGCCCTCTGTATCCGTGGTTCCTCTGCATCTGCAGATTCAACCATGCGTGGACCATGTAGAAGGTAGGACCATGTAGTCCTGTAGTATTTACTACTGAAAAAAATCCATGTATAAGTGGACCTGCACATTTCAAATCCGTGTTGTTCAACTATAAATGAAATTATGACTGATAACACTATACAGTTGTTGTATGATATCAGGAAAAGTGGCACCAGGATTCCAATGAATAGAAACACATCATGGACAGCAAGGACATTGGCAATTCCCTAGGGACTTTCCATACAGTATACAGTGTCTGAAATATTTATATTATTAGTATTTTACCCATTCAAAATTTTTTTTAATATTTATTTATTTGGTTGCACCAGGTCTTAGTTGTGGCTAGCTGGCTCCTTAGTTGTGGCATGCAAACTCTTAGTTGTGGCATGTATGTGGGATCTAGTTCCCTGACCAGGGATCGAATCCAGGCCCCCTGCATTGGGAGCTGCGCCACCAGGGAAGTCCCTACCCATTCAAATTTAACCTAGGGAAAGCTATGCAACTCTTCTGACTTGACAACTCTTCCCATTTGACTCATCAGTATCAAATATACCTAAATATATCTAGCACTTATCTTTCTTACAAGGTGAGAGAACAAATGCTTTATGATTTTCCAGGGGCCCTCTGGGAAATCACAAAGACAGTTATAGGTACAAAAAGTCATCATTTAGGATTTAATTTTGGAAAGGCAAAATATCAAAAATTGTCAGAAGATTTGAACACTGATTAAGATAGGATTTGGGTTACTGAGAACAATACTTGGCTAACTATTTAATAAAATATTTCTAAAGTAAACATGATTGTAAAGAACCTTAGCTCTTTCCTAACTAAGAAACTTTCGTTTTATTAAATAATTGAGGGCATAACAGAGTCAGCAAAGCACAAGGAATGATTTTGATAATACACAGAATCTCTACTATGTAAGCAGATTACACAGAAAGCAATGAATAACCTTTTACAACCTCTTATTAAGAGCAAACCAGGGCTTCCCTGGTGGCTCAGTGGTTAGGAATCCTCCTGCCAATGCAGGGGACACAGGTTCGAGCCCTGGTCCAGGAAGATCCCACATGCTGCGAAGCAATGAAGCCCATGCACCACAACTACTGAGCCTGCACTCTAGAGCCCTCAAACCACAACTACTGAGCCCATGCGCCACAACTACTGTGGCACCTACAGCCCGTGCTCCACAATGGGAGAAGCCACCACAATGAGAGGCCCGCGCACAACAACGAAGAGTAGCCCCCACTCGCCACAACTAGAGAAAGCCCACACACAGCAACGAAGACCCAACGCAGCCAAAACTAAATTAAAAAAAAAAAAAAAAAGAGCAGACCTATAGGAAATTCCCTGGCAGTCCAGTGGTTAGGAGTCCGTGCTTCCACTGCGGGGGCCCCGGGTTCGATCCCTGGTCAGAGAACCAAGATCCTGCAGGCCGAAAAAACAAAGAAAGAGCAGACCAGTAATCTAAGAAAATTTTGTCATTTTAACAGACAGAAAATCAAATTCTTTTTTTATCGGTATAGTATTTGATACTAAAGTTCCTTTTGAAAATCTTATTTAAAAACCCGTCAACTCTTAGCTTTGACCATGACGTAGAATTCCCTTACAACTTTCTGTATCTGTGTACATCCCTTATAGCACAGCTTCTTGAAGTGAAAAATAAACATAATGATTAACAGAACCAACTATATACAGTCTGTCTGTAGCATATAAAATAAAAAGCAAGAGTACATAAACTTGTTATATTTAGTAATCAATGATACAGTATTGTATTCTATTGAAATGATCTAGATACCTATTGAATATCTATCAGTTAAGTTACTTAAAGCTCTTAGAAATTATCTTCAAGCTGACATACTTCCTATTGAAAGTTTGTAGGGATAATGATTCAGTTTGGTTAAATACAAATGTACATTTTTTTATAATCTTAAACATTTAGTATAAGTAATGCTACCTTATACAATCAGTAAGCCCATGTAAATTTAGGAAGACAAATTTGGGGGGATTTTCCCAAATATCTTTTATTGATTTCCAGTTTAATTCAGTTTGGTCAGAGAGCATATTTGGTATGATTTAGTTCCTTTAAAAAATTTCAAGCTTCATTTTATGGCTCAAAATATGGTCTCTCTTGGTAAATGTTGGGTGCACATTTCGCTTTGAAAGGTCATTTTAGTTCAGAGAACAGGTAGAGTCCATCAAGAATAGAGCTGAGCTGGAGAGCGCTGTGCTGCCAGGTGTTGGCGAAATTGATTAGACACCAAAATGAGAGTGTCTCACAGCCAAGCCTTTAATCACTCACTGCAGTAGTGTAATCACATGTGTCAGAATGGCTATTATCTAAAAGGCAACGAGTAACAAGTGTTGGTGAAAATGTAGAGAAAAATGGACCCTCATTGATGGGAATGTGAATTGGTGCAGCTGCTATGAAAAACAGTATGGAGGTTCCTCAAAAAATGAAAAATAGGGCTTCCCTGGTGGCGCAGTGGTTGAGAGTCCGCCTGCCGATGCAGGGGACATGGGTTCGTGCCCCGGTCCGGGAAGATTCCACATGCCGCGGAGCGGCTGGGCCCGTGAGCCGTGGCCGCTGAGCCTGCGTGTCCGGAGCCTGTGCTCCCCAATGGGAGAGGCCACAACAGTGAGAGGCCTGCGTACTGAAAAAAAAAAAAAAAAAGAAAAAGAAAAATAGAACTTCCATATGATCCAGCAATTTCACTTCTGGGAAGCAACCCAAGTGTCTGTCCAGAGATGAATGGATAAAAACGATATGGTATCTATATACACAATGGAACATTACTCAGCCATAAAAAGATGAAGTATTTCCATTTGTCGTAGCATGAATGGATCAAGAGGGTACTATGCTAAGTGAAGTAAGTCAGACAGAGAAAGACAAATGCCATATGATCTTATATGTGGAATCTAAAAAACAAACAAACAAAACAAAATGAAAACAGACTCAAACAGTTGGTTGCCAGAGGAGAAGGAGGGGTGGATATAGCTAAAGGGGATTAAGAGGTACAAATCTCTAGTTATAGAATTTTAAAAGTCATGGGGATGCAATATATAGCATAAGGAATATGATCAATAATATTGTAATAACTTTGTATGGGGACAGATGGTTACTAGATTTATCATGGTGATCATTTCATAATGTACACAAATGTCAATAAAGTGCGTTTTGGCCTAAAAAACAAAAAAGAGGAGAAAGCTCTGGCTCCCACAATGTTCCCTTTTCCCTCATATTTGCGCAGATGGGGAGAATGTCTCACTGCAGAGAGAGCCCAGAACAAAAGGCTCCTGCCGTTTTATGGATGGGGCACCAGGGGTAGGTAGCAGGGAAAGGTTAAGGAGTACTGGGTGGGAGTGGAGAAAAGTGTCTTCACGGTTTCCCCCCACCTCCATAAGGCATCTCAACAGAAGCACCTGAGTAAGGTCTTGGCTGAAGGCTCCAGATAAAGAGGTCTCCGAATAGAGGCACCTGGGCTAGGGATGCAGCTGTGTGTAGGAGCATGGCCAGCCGGGGGGCTGAAGTCCTGACTGTAGCCACCATCCCCCTCAGAGACCGCAGTGTGCTGTCTGTGTACCAGGTCTGCTCTGGAGAGGGCAACTTTCCCTGGTGAGAGTCTTTGTAATTGCCTTTGGTCAGACCTGAAAGATCACCGTAGGTTTTTGGCCAGGAGCTGGACTCTTTTGTGGTTATCTAAGCAAGATATGATGGTGGCCATGAACTAAAACACCAATAGTGGGGCAAGACTTGAAAGTAAACTTCAAAAGGTGTTGCGTAGGAGGTGTTGCCCAAACTCGGTAGTAGATTGGTGTCATAGGTTGGGTTTCCTGGGAAACAGCCTCAGACAGAATTTAGAGCACAGGATGTTTATTAATTAAAGAGTGTCTTTGGGGATCAACATCCAGGAAAGGAGAGGAACGAGGCAGTCGTGGGCAAAGGGAGAGATGCAGCTATATGATGCAGATCCAGTAACAGCCATGGCCAACTTCCCAGTCACTCAGGAGCTAGAATGGCCCTTCACAGTTGTGTCAACTTGGGCTGAGATGGCTAGGCCTTTATCCTTCCACATCAATTGATTGGGGACCACTCCAGGAAGGGGCAGGGCCTTGGGGATGATGGCTCTCTGAAGTTGCAACAGTCTCTCAGGGCGCTATCACTGAAGGCTACTTGTCATCCGTTTCCAGCATTGGGGCAACTGCTCATAGAGAGCAAAAGAGGTACCTGTAACTCCCAGGCATTTGACTTGGGTACCCAGGGTGGGTGGAGATGCTCTCACTGAGGTAAGTAGTCCAGGACCAATAGGTTGTAGGAAGATGCTGAGTTAAGTTCTGGACATGTTGACAACTCGGGAATCAAGAAACGGGATCAGGTCCCATTTTTCCGAGTGTACAAAGAACTAACTGTGTCAATCATGTTTTCATTTTCTGTATTACCTAATGCTTTTATATTTGGGAGCCTTGCTAACACTAAAGAGAATGCCCCTCCCAGGGCTAGCTGATTCCTAGAGCCCATGCTCTTCAAGTGCAAGCTAGCCAATCCAGCGCCCACACCTCCACCTCCTTTATCGGGCTGTCACCCTCAGTGCCACTATGCCCTGTCCTAATGTCTCCAGGGTCAGGGGCCAGACGACTTGGCCAGCCTCTACACCCCGGAACCCCAGCAGTGATTCAGACTGGCCAATCCTGCCTGCTTACCCCGCCTTGCCTTGCCTTTCCCATTGAAACCACAGTCAAGGCTCTGGCCCATCTTTCCCCACTCTCTGCACCTCCTGACTAAGCCTGGTACTTCCACATTGGCCCTGCGTGACATGCCAAGCTTCATATTTCTAGGGAACCATGAGTATAAACTTCTTCCTTCATGACAGTCATTTCTGTGTCTGCATGTCTTACTGTACCTGATTAAAACAAATTCTGGGTACATTTTAAAACACTAATTTAGGTGATCTAGGCTTCCAGACCTGTCATCTAGGCATCTCTCTACCCACCCTCTGCTGTCAGTAGTAGAAAGAACACTGCTGAGAGGATTCAGATGAAGAAGAGAAAGAAGAAATGCCATTTTAATTAAGAATTGTTCTATTTAATTCTCAGAACAGTTCTATTTTATAAATAAGATAAATGGGAGTTCACAGAGTTTACTAAGTGGTGATCACATCACACAGCTGATTGATTAGGTAGCTTAGAATTGACCTCTGGTCTATCAGGTTACCATGTTTCTTCCATTCCATCTGCATCTGATCTGAGATGCTTATTTGGTCTCTGTTGAGCAGTGAGGAAATCGCTGCATGGGGAGGTTGTCCAAGGCAATTACTATGAAAGCGAAACTAGAAACACACATCCCAGAGTGTGACCTAGAGCAGGGCTCCCCAGCCCCTGGGACATGGACCAGTACCGGTCCGCGGCCTGTTAGGAACCGGGCCGCACAGCAGGAGGCGAGTGGCGGGTGAGCGAGCGAAGCTTCATCTGTATTTACAGCCGCTCCCCATTGCTCGCATTACCGCCTGAACCATCCCACCTCCCATCTGTGGAAAAATTGTCTTCCAAGAAACTGGTTGCTGGTGCCAAAGAGGTTGGAGACTGCTAACTTAGAGCACTAGTCGTCAGCGATGTTTAGTGGAAAAGGGGATCCATGATCAGATAAGTTTGGAGAAGGCAGGTTAAACATCTCAGAGCCTATAATTTTCTTCTCTGCATTGTAGCACTTTCAAAGTTCATTTGACTCTAGAATTTGTGTGTGTGTGTGTGTGTGTGTGTGTGTGCACATATACACCTGAGGGGCACACTTGGGAGATGTTGACCTCATGCTTCCGTTTCCTACTAGCCCCTGCACCGTGGGATGCCACAAGCCTCCCCTGGGCTCCAAGTTCAGTGCCAGGGATGGTTAGATGGGTTGATTTCGGACGCACGCAGCAGTGAGCAGTAGCTTACAGTAAGCGGTGACTGGAAGCAAGAACTTAGTTCCCTGACTGGGGATCGAACCCAGGTTACCTGAATGGAAACCAGGATCTTAACCACTAGACCACGGGGCCAGAGGATAGAAGCTAAGTCCCCAGTCCTTTGTCTGCCTTGAGAGGAAGAATCTGACAGGGAGACAGAAGGTATAGAAGAAAGTAAAAGTGTTTATTAGAAAAGCAGACTCCATGCAGAAAGACGCACGGGCGAACTCAGCAAGAGAGTCACAAGAGGCGCACCTTTGGGAAGTTTAAATCCTTCATAAGGAGGCAGTCTTCTGGGTCTTTGTCTTCTTCTTGGCCAATTGTATTGTTTTGACCCCACGGCAAATTTGTCTCATGACCCTCCCCTGGGCACACACGCACCCCTCAGCCAAAATGGATTTCATCACAAAGGCATGGGGGAGGAAGACAGCAAGACTTACTACGGTCTGGCTTCCCCTGCCTTTTTGACCCTGGGAAGCCTTTTGTGCATGTGTAGTGTCTCCCTTGCCACGAGGATGGGAAACGTATGACCTCTTTATCTTTTAACAGGGTTTAGCCCCTCTCTGTCCCTGCCATAGAAGTGTCCAGTGGCCAGTTATCTACCCTATTCCTGTTATTTCTTCTTATACTGAAGTGCAGATCTCAAAATGTAGACAGGAGTCTGGTCATAAATATGCAGCACATGTTTGTCTCTTGCCTCAGGAAATGTAAACAGAGCTGGGAGTGAGCCCATCTTCTTCTCACCCCAGGAAGTGTGAACGGGAGGCCAGTTGTAAATGGCTAGCCTGGAGCCCAGCTATCTCCTGCCTCAAAGTTAGAAGTTATATAGGAGCCTTCTGAATTATACTCACTAAAATCAGCCAGTAATAATGCCAGCAAATAATTCATTTTGAGGGGAGGAGGCAGATGAAGGCAGATGTGGAAACACTCCAGAAAGTTGCAGGAAATAATCTAGACAACTCTCTGAACCCAGTCGTCTTAACTGAGAACCTGAGTTGTGTAAGATACACTGAAGAAAGAAAAGTTGGGACCTGTAGACTGGAGGCAAGTGATGTAAATTGAGAGAGACGAGCTTAAGCAAAAGAAGAGACTTTTTTGACCCACCTCCTAGAGAAATGGAAATAAAAACAAAAATAAACAAATGGGGCCTAATGAAACTTCAGAGCTTTTGCACAGCAAAGGAAACCATAAACAAGACAAAAAGACAGCCCTCAGGATGGGAGAAAATATTTGCAAATGAAGCAACTGACAAAGGATTCGTCTCCAAAATTTATAAGCAGCTCATGCAGCTCAATAACAAAAAAACAAACAACCCAATCCAGAAATGGGCAGAAGACCTAAATAGACATTTCTCCAAAGAAGATATACAGACTGCCAACAAACACATGAAAGAATGCTCAACATCACTAATCATTAGAGAAATGCAAATCAAAACTACAATGAGGTATCACCTCACACCAGTCAGAATGGCCATCATCAAAAAATCTAGAAACAATAAATGCTGGAGAGGGTATGGAGAAAAGGGAACCCTCTTGCACCATTGGTGGGAATGTGAATTGGTACAGCCACTATGGAGAACAGTATGGAGGTTCCTTAAAAAACTACAAATAGAACTACCATATGACCCAGCAATCCCACTACTGGGCATATACCCTGAGAAAACCATAATTCAAAAAGAGTCATGTACCACAATGTTCATTGCAGCTCTATTTACAATAGCCAAGAGATGGAAACAACCTAAGTGTCCATCATCGGATGAATGGATAAAGAAGATGTGGCACATATATACAATGGAATATTACTGAGCCATAAAAAGAAATGAAAGTGAGCTATTTGTAATGAGGTGGATAGACCTAGAGTCTGTCATACAGAGTGAAGTAAGTCAGAAAGAGAAAGACAAATATTGTATGCTAACACATATATATGGAATTTAAGGAAAAAAATGTCATGAAGAGCCTTGGGATAAGACAGGAATAAAGACAGACCTACTAGAGAATGGACTAGAGGATATGGGGAGGGGGAAGGGTAAGCTGTGACAAAGCGAGAGAGAGGCATGGACATATATACACTACCAAACGTAAGGTAGATAGCTAGTGGGAAGCAGCCACATAGCACAGGGAGATCAGCTCGGTGCTTTGTGACCAGCTGGAGGGGTGGGATAGGGAGGGTGGGAGGGAGGGAGACGCAAGAGGGAAGAGATATGGGAGCATGTGTATATTTATGGCTGATACGCTTTGTTATGGAGCAGAAACTAACACACCATTGTAAAGCAATTATACTCCAATAAAGATGTAAAAAAAAAAAAAGAAACGTGAGGTAAGAAAGCCAGGATGCAGCCTGGCCCAGGGAGAGCCTGGGGATCAGGCAGCAGTGGGGTCTGGGAGGGGGCTCATCACTGCTCTCCTCTGTGCCAGCTTCCCTCTCTGTCTGCTGTGGACAGCCCTGTCTTCGTGGGAAGCCAGAACAATCATAATTGCCTCTGTGAGCTGGGCAGACAGGCGTTCCAAAAGGTATCTACTGCAAGGCAGTTTCTAGTCTTGTTAAAAAGATGCTATTTATACACAGGAAGTGGTGAAGACACTGATTGCTAGAAAGCACAGCTCAGACACGACTGCCAAGATGGTCGAAGAGGGAAAGGCTCCTTGAAGGCTGACGAGGTTGGCTCTGAGGGGGTCTGAGCTGCAATGGTGTGAAAGTGCAGCTGTTCTGTGCTCAGGCGTCAGAAGGGCTGGCATGAACTGCAGGACAAAGCTCGGGACCGCCGCCCCCCACCAGCAATAGGGCGAGACTCGTTTGGGGCCCAGCAAAACAAACGAGTTCTCCTTAGGGACTTGCTCCATTTCATCAGTGCCTCTGCTTCATGTTCCGGCTGCAGCCATGTCCCCAAGAAAACAGATCGTAAAGGGGCTAGATGGGAGAGACAGGGGAAATTTGGGAAAAATCATCGGCAGGAGGTGCTTAATAAGTGCTTGTGTGCACCTGTTCTCTCTACCTCTCCTGCTTCGGGCAGTTCCGTGGGCTCTGAGCAGGCTCCTTTGCTTCCCTCCCCCAGCACCATCAGCACGGATGGAGCAGGGGAGGCTGGGAAGGGCACTTCCGGCCCTGAACAAGCAGCAGGGAGGAGGAGACTCTTTCAGCGTGTTGTCACCCATCTCAGCCACCCAGCAAGCAGACCTTTCTGTACTTCCTGCATGTCTTCCATCTGATGTATCTGCCATGGTTCCAGCAGCCCCACAACCTGTGACAAGAGCGCAGCCCTCCCTGCCTGGCCGGGCGGCAAAGGGCTGGGCCGTCCCGGGCACTAAGCCTGCCTTGGGCTGCTGGTGCTGGCCCGTGCCCGGCCCTGCCGCAGCCCAGAGGAGAGTCTGTGAGCTGTGCTGCACCGTCCTGGCCCCAGACTCACCTGGCCAGGAGCACAGGGAGACGCCTCTGGGAAGTCGGAAGTCAGAAGGTCCCAGAAGGGGCCCCTCAAAGCACCCAGGTGACGGTAGGTCTCCCTCCACCGTGGAATGACCTCCACGGTTTGACGCTGCTTCTCGGTGGGGTCCTGGTCAGCGCCTGCAGACCCTCAGCAGTGGGCATTATGAGCTGTGTCAAGGCCACGTTGGCTGTGGCAGCTTGTGAATGTAGTGAAAGATGTGGATTAACATTCGAAGCATCAAGTCTGATCTTCTAATTTACTTTGAAAGAAATCGCCTGTGGGAAGTACTAGAGAGCTGAGAAGGACACTGGGCTTGGGAGCTTGGATCCCAGCTCTGCCTCTTACTGTGACGAGCTGACAAGTGACCTGATTCTCTACCCTCAGGCTTCTTCTCTGTAAAATCAGAACCATAACATGATTCCGAGGGTTTTCATGAGGATTAAAGGAGGTAATGTGTGCAAATTTCCTAATTTACTGCCTAGCACAGAGGGAGTAAATGCTCAATAAATGTATGGAATAAACGGCTGAACTTTGGGTAGAAAAACAAGTCAAATAAGTCCTCTGTGGATGAGTAGGTCAATCTGTGCCCCAGTTAGTTCCCAGGCAGGCTGTCCGGCCACTGGCAACAGACTCAACCAGGAGAGACCAGAGTCAAGCGAGGCTTCTCCCACTCCAAGCCCTGAAGGCTGTCCCAGGGGCCCCGAAGGAGCCTGCCTCAGGCTGGAGACTTCCTGTTGGCCTTGGAGGCCAGAACTCCCAGTTCAGGCTACATCCGAGTGGGCAGTGTTCCATCCCTGGAAGCATCTCAGGCAGGAAATTAGGATCACCTATGAAATTGTGATACGTGGGCACAGAGAATTGAAATTGGATCTGGGGTTTAGGAGATTTTAAGAATTAACTTTTATTGATTTTTATTATTACGAAAGTAATGTATGATCATTATAGAAATTTTAGAAAAAAGTCACGTGAAATCTCCCAACCCAGAAACCATTGCTATTAACATTAGGGTGTATATTTGGCCGATCTTTATTCTGTGTATAAACTTGTCATTAACGAAATGGAGCTCACAGAGTATGTTTTGTTTCATAATCTGTTTCCCCCCTACACACACACACTTAATAATATGTTGTAGGCTTCTCCAGAAGTCATTAAATATTCCTCAACAGTATTATTTTCATGACTATATTTTATGGACATATGGTATTTTTAGTTAACATACTATTGTTGAACATTTAGGTGGTTGTTTACAATTTTTTAGTATTTTAAACCACACTCTACTGGGTATCTTTATATTCTTTCATCATTATTTTCTTAAGATAAACTTCTAGAAATGGATTTGCTGAGTCAAAACGTATGTAAAATTTGAAGGTTTCTTGTAAGTTTGAATTAGATTTCGATTGTGGTTTTACTCACCATTTGGTGCGAATCCCTAAAACAGGACTATCCTATATAATTTCAATAATATGTTAGACCTGGTATGTTTGTGTTAGGAAAATATGCTGTATCATAAATAGCAGTGAGCATCATTGTGATTAAAAAAAAACTGAGAAGAATAAGTATAAAGGAATAGGACAAAATTGCCCATAATCTCTCTTCCCAATTAGATCAATTCTTAACATCTTTAGTATTTTTCCTTCCAGGTTTTTTTTTTTTTAACATCTTTATTGGGGTATAATTGCTTTACAGGGGTGTGTTAGTTTCTGCTTTATAACAAAGTGAATCAGCTATACATATCCTTCCAGGTTTTTTTGGTGTGCGTTTAAACACAGCTGATATCATTTCTGTCGCCTTCATCTGGTACTTGTGCTGGTGTGGTTTGTATGTGGGGAAATGTGCTAGACTTGTCTCCATCAGCGTTTTGATGCCAGGACTCATGTTCTATCCTCCTTGTGTCCTGACACCACATAGCACTGTCATGAGCACCAAGCAGTTGCTTTATACAGACCTTCTCTGAAAGGACTGGAGAGTCCAGAAAAGCAAAGGTAAAATCAGTTAGTGGCCATATGGTGGGGAATTATCGCCATGTTGTTAAGACTCTGCAGGGGCTGGGGACAGCTCTGCATTTCCAGGATTAACTCAGAAGCAGCATAAGCAGATCCCTTTGTACCTCTGTCCGCAAACAAACAGCGTGCACAGTGACTCATTTCCCCTGCACACTCTCCCACCACCTTTACCTGGGGCTTCCTAACCTCTGCCGTGTGTTGGGATCCAGTCAGATTTGCAGCTTTGGAGTCTAGAGATGTTTAAGACTTAGGTTTTGAGATAAGCTTTCAGAGTTTGACAGATTCAGAAAACAAAATTTTATGTATAAAATGAATTGATACCATACAGACCCATCTCAGCCTTCTTCAGGTGAGAGAACTGCTAATTCTGCTGAGAGAAATGCTCTAAATAGCCAAGGATCCAACAGTAACCCCTTTTTGCTTTAACATTTTTGCGTTTTCAGCCTAAACTCTTTGAATCCATTTCTCCTCCTTATTTAGTTGAATCTAGAGTTGCTGATTTAATTCTTTTCTTTGCTTATTAAATATCAGCAGATACTGAAGAAGGTTTTCTAATGGAGTAGACTTAGCGTGGGCTTCAAAGTCAGACCCGTTTGAGATCAAGTCCTGGCTCCAGCCCTTGTGAACTGTTTGGCTTAGGCCCGGTATCTGATCTGGAGCCTGAATTTTCTTATCTCTAAAACGAGACTAATGACACTTCATCGATTGAAATACTGAATCTAAAGTTCCCAACAGTATTTGGCACATAGTAGATGCTTAATCAGTGTTTCGCTTTCCTTCTGCTTTCCCTAAGGACCATCAGCAATGGTCACGATCTAAGACTGAGGTCATCATCCCAGATATCACTAACTGTGACCTAGAGCTGTGGGTAGGAAAAAACATAGGAAATTAATCCACATAAATCATTATCCCTGGATATTAACTGGTTATGTTTTTGAACAAATTCTTAATAGCAGTTAGTTTTATTATCTTTTTTTTCTTCTAATGAAAATTGACTATATCTGAAATTTAGGCTTCTTTTTGCTTAGCTCAATTCTGCTGCTTTTTTCTTTAATCTCTGTGGCTCAGAGGAGAGTATGTTTTATAAACAGTTTAAAGAGATGTGTAAAACATTTGTGGGTAGAAGTGTTTTGGGTGTTGGTTAAAAAAAATTGGAAAAAATCACCAATCTGACATTTTACAGAGCAAGATTCCATGATTTCTTTGTTAAAATAAAGATTTAATTTCTCATTAGTTTCTGGATGAGTTTACAGCTTTAGGAGCTACAATTCAACTGGCAATTTGTAGATTGGTAAAGATAAAATTACAACTTCCAATTCTGCAAGATGATGAGCTAACTCGAGAAACTTCTGCTATAAACCCTTCAATATGCTAGATAAAATACAACAAAAATTAACTGCACAGCTCAACTGTTAGGAATGAAAGAGAAATCCCAGGTGTCAACAGTAGGAGGCTCTGAAGACAAGAGTTGATAGTCACATCCCCTGACACGGCAGCTAACGGGGAGAAGCGGCGCGTTTAATGGGAAAACATAGCAGCTAGAGTTGCTATTCGTCCACTTGGGAACAGAAGATCAGGCCTTGGGCTGATGTGAGGCTGGGGGAAAAAAAAAAAATTTTATGCAAAACTGAGACACTCTAAGAGGTATACGTCAGTGGAAGAGTGGGTTTTTTATTCTATTCAACTCTTGCTATCTCTGTTTAGGTTCTGGGTCAGGAAAAAAGTCCTCTCCTTGAGAATTTGAAATCTTGGGCCTGGACCTTACATGGATATAGAGTCCAAATTTACATCAATTCATGCAGCCTGAGACCCTACAAATTGGGAAATCACCTAAAAATTAGTCCCTGTTTAGTGATAACCCAGGGCATTTGAGAAACATTCATATAGTTAATAGGTGTCCAAATAGGAGAAAATAGAATAAGAGAAGTACTTGAAAGATGCATAGCTACAAATTTCCCAAAATTGATTATAGATATGAATCTTTAGTTCAGTAGTGACAACACAACACTCATCATAGTGAAACTACAGAACTCTAAAGACAGTAGGAGATACTAAAAGCAACCAGAGAGAGAGAGAGAGAGAGGCCAGATTAACCACCGTGGAACCAGATTAGATGGAAAGCCTACTTAGTAACAGTGGAAGCCAGGAGAATAATAACTTCAATAATAACTTCAGAACATGTCAAAGTGCCAAGAATTCTTTACCTAAATAAAGTATCATTCAAGAGTAAGGTTAAAATAAAGACATTAAGGCCTTTCCTCTTTTCAAATACAAGATTAAGGCAATATACTTTCCTCCAAGCACAATAAGCTGCATTCTAGAGATTTTTATGTTACTTTAATTATTTTTCAGTTCAAAATATTTTCTAATTTCTGTTGAAATTGCTTCATTGGCCTGTGTGTTATTCAGAAGTATATTGTTAATTTCTAAATACATATGGATTTTCTGATTAGCTTTTTATCCTTAGTTTCTGATTTATTTGCATTGACAGAGAAAAAGTCTGCATAATTTCAGCCATTTGAAATTTATTGAAACTTGGTTGATTTTCACAGCATTTTCAGTATCTCATATGTACTTGCAAATAATGTGTATTCTGTCTTTATTGGATGCAGGAAGTGTCATTTAAGTCTTCTTGTTGTATTTGTCTGCTTCCTTTGTCAGTTGCAAAGTACGCCTAAATCTTCCACTAGGATTTAAAATTTTTCTATTTTCTTTGTATATTTAGAGGCTATGTTATTAGGAGCGTACAAATTTAGATTTGGATATCTTCCTTAAACATTATCTTTCTGACATTATTAAATGTTCCTCTTTTTCTCTAATAATGTATTTTGCCTTATTGTCTACCTTGATCCAAATACAGCTGCATTCGCTTTCTTTTGGTTAGTGTTTGCATGACATTATCATTCATTTACTTTTAACCTTTCTATGACTTTACATGTATCTCTTATAAATAGCAAGTGAGTGGATTTTTAAAAATCCAGTATGAAGATCTCTGGTTTTTAATTGGACTATTTAGTTCAACGTAACTAGTGATATATTTGGGTTTAGATCCACCATCTTAATAAATATGCTTCATTTGTCCCGTCTATTTCGAGTTGCTTTTCACGTCTTTTCTTGCCTTTTTTGGATTAACTATTTTTTATTTTGCCTTTTTCTAATCTTCTGTTAGCTTGAAAGTTATAAACTTTATTATTTTTTAGTGCTTATCCTAGAGATTATAACATACATCCCTCTTATAAAAGTCTAATAAATAAGTTAGTACTTTTGACATCTTCATAGACAATACAAGGACCCTAGAATACTCCTCTCCTGACTTATAGGCCATTGTTGTCATAAATTTTAATTTTCCCTTTTACTTTAATTTTATCTTTTTTCTCTGTATATTTTTAACTCAACAAGACATCACTGTTCTGTAGAGTCAGTGTTTGTTTATAATTTCCCATATATTTACATTTTCATTGCTCCCCATTTCTTCCTGAACCTCCAGTTTCCTACCTAGGATCCTTTTCCTTCTGCCAGAATAAACATGCTCAGTATTTTCTTTAAAGTTTTGAATATATCTGCTTGAGATTCTTCCAGTTTTTCTTTGTCAGAAAATGCCTTCCTTTTACTATAATTCCTTCATTTTCTGAGTATAGAAATTGACGCTTTGAAGATATCATTACATTGTGTTCTAGTTCTCATTGTTTTGGTTGAAAATCAGCTGTTGATCTAATATCTGCACATTACAGTTTTGTTTTTTGGTTTTTGTTTTAATTTTTGGCTGTGCTGTGCGGCTGATGGGATCTTAGTTCCAACCAAAGATCGAACCCAGGCCCATGGCAGTGAAAGTGCCAAGTCCTAACCACTGGACCACCAGGGAATTCCCTAATTTCTGCACATTTAAAGTCAATATATCTCCTCTCTGGCTCCTTATAAGATTTTCTCTTTGCCTTTGGTTTTCAGCAGTGTTACTGATATGCCCAGATGCAGTTTGTTGTTGTTGCTGTTGTTTTTTCATTTACTCAGCTTAGAGTTCATAGAGCTTCTTGAACTTGTGGCTTGATATCTGTCACCTATTTTGGAACATTCTCAGACATTCTTTTCAAATATTGATTGCTTCTAGCACATTGTCTCTCTCATAACCTGGAACTGCAATTACATTTGGGCTTGCTCAGTGAGAAGTAAATTTACAGTGTCTGTTACCATCTCTCTACTTTCCATCTTTTTATCCCTGCTTTATTCTGAATATTTTTGTCTGACCTAGTTTCACTATTCAGTTGTATCTAACTTTCTGTTAAACCCATTTATTGAGTTCTTGATTTCAGTTATTGAATTTTTAGCTCTCAAGCTTCCATTTGTTTCTTTTCTTTATAGTTTTCACTTCCCTGCTGAAATAGTCGATCTTGCCTTTTACCTCCTTGAACCTATATATTAATTTTAAGATCTGTGTCTGATAACTCCAGTTCTAGATTGCCTGTGGATCTGTTTCTATTGAAGTCCTTTCTTTTGTTCATATTGCCTTTCCTCCACATGTGCCTGGTTATATTTGTGATGAACAGACTATTTGCAGAATTGTTTATAGAAATAATTTTGGACTTAGGATGATATTATCTTTCCTCAAAGGGGATTTATATTTGTTTCTTCCGAGTAACTCTGAGCAGTAGTACTTAGCCTTACCTTAGTCCAGTTTCAAATTATTCAGAGCTGAGCCAAGTCCTGCAAGGGCCTATCTATTTATAATTTATCCCCACTCCTGGCATGTAGTCCTTTGAAGTCCCAACACAGAGTGTCCCCACCCTCACCCCCTTAGAGGGCTCTTGCATCCATTTCCTCTCCCTCTAACCCCCTGGGGTATCAAAAGTATTGTCCCACCTCCAGCCATTCCTCTTCTTTGTCATGAATCAGCACCGCCTTTCCCAGGGAAAGGCAGCCATCAATACTTGGCTTATTTGCTTGAGCCTGTCCTCTGGATCCTGACCTGGTTGTTCATATCTTGATAGTTCCCATGTGTCTTGAATCCTGTATTTTGTATTTTCTCTAGTTTTTCTAACTAGAAAATGGCTTGTGTGAATTATAGTCGCCACCTCCAGAGCAGAAGTCCTGTGTCATTATGTCTTTGAGGTCTGCCTGTGCTGCTGTTCTGTTCTCACTGTCGTCTATGGTGTGCCCTCACCACACTTTACCAAGTGTTCCACTGATAAACACCCAGATTGCCTTCAACTGACTACTGCCACAATTGATACGACAAAAAAATACAGCATTGAAATGTTTCTTCCTAAACTGTGGGAATTGGGGGCGACATATATCCAGGAAGAGATTGCTGGACCGTGGAATATCTGTATTTATTTTAATTAAGTGCTGCCAGGTGACTTTTCCAGGATGGTTGCATCAATATACCCTCTACCAGTAGTATGAGAGTGCCATATCCCCACACCACCGCCTGGAACCTGGAATGTTCCAGCTTTCTAATTTCCTTCAAGTCTAATGGAAATAAAGGGACCTCATCATTTTAATTTGCATTTCTCTGATTCCAATTTTTCTATCTGAGTTTCTACATTTTTCCTTTTGACTGCAAGAGTTCCTTTTGTATTTAAATACCACCCTTTGTTGGATACAAATATTGCAAGTATATTCTCAGCCTGTCATCTAACTGCCATCTTATTCATAATGTCTTAATTGATCAATATTGTTGGCTTATGGCTTGTGCTTTGTGCTGTTACTTAAGAAGTCATTCACTGCCTTATTTCTCCTATATCATGAGCTTTTAATTTCATATTTTTATCATTCATTTATGTCTTTAAATCATTGGGAGTCCACTTTTGTATAATGTGCTGCTAGGAATCCAGTTTCATTTTTCTCCATCTAGTAATCCAGTTTTCCCAACACTACCTATTGACATTCTGTTCTTTCCCTCTTTTTTCATTTCTTTTCATTTCATTTTCATTTTTAATGGACTCCTATCTTTTTTTAATGTGTTACCAACCAGATTTTTTAGTATTATTCCCCTAACCCCATTTTTCCCCAAATCCTGTAGTTTTTGTTGCATGATTTTACATATCATGGTGATTTTGCATATGTTGCATTATAGTAGAACTATCTGTATTTGGACTTTTCCATAATAAAATGGGCTTTTTTTTACTTTTTAAATTAAAATGTAAAAAAAAGAAATTCCCTTTTATTCCAGTTTTGCTAAAAGATTTTTTTATAAGTAGGCATTAAACTTTTTAATATGGTTTTTCAGAATTGATTGAAATATCTTTTGGTTTGTTTCTCTTTTTGTCTACAATTGTGGTGGATTTCATTGATAAATTATCTCATATGGAACCATCCTTGCACTTCTGGGTAAACCCTTATTTAAGCATTATGCATTATTTTTAATGCACCATCATATTGGTGAGCTAATATTTTATTTAGGATTTTTGCATCTACTTTTATAAAGGAGATCTGAATCTGATTTTTTGTTGTCATTGTAGTCCTTTATTTGGCTTTTGAATCACAGTATACTAACCTCGGTCGAGCAGTTTTTGTTCTTTTTCTACTTGCTGGGACAACTCATATAAGGTATGAATTAATTTTTTTTTTTTTTGGCCGTGCCACAGGGCTTATGGGATCTTAGTTCCCCTGCCAGGGATCAAATCCAGGCCCTTGGCAGTGAAAGCACAGAGTCTTAACCACTGGACTACCAGGGAATTCCTGAATTAACTATTCTTTAAAAGATTGATAGCCTCCTGTATAAAACCATCCAGGCCAAGGGATTTGGGACAGAAAGGTTTTTTTTTTAACTACCATTTTAATTTCTTCAATCTTTATTGGCCTGTTCACATTTTCTCATGCCGTTTTATATACAATTTTACCATTTTCTTTAAATTTTTAGGAATTTATTCATTTTACCTAAGTTTTCAGATTTGGAATTGAATGAGAAACCAAAACTACAACTGTAACTAGAGGGAAAGATAGATGCCTTAAAATGGGCAGGAAAGTCAAAGCCAAAAAAGAAACCCTGGTTTCCTCATACAGGAAAAGACAGGAAAAACCTCTCTGGTTTCCTCATACAGGAAAACACTGATAAATTTGATAAATTAAAATATAACACTGCTTCAAAAGACCTTCTAGACAATGTGACTTTTTCACAGACTAGGAACTAGAGCAAGTCACAGACTAGTAAAGCTACCTACAATATCTTGTAAATGGCAAAGAACTGGTGTAAAGAATGTATGAAGAACTAAGAATGGATGAGAGGAAGACAGGAGTCAGCATGACAGGGGACAGCATGGCGTGTGGTGTGAATAGGCGGTGCTTAGCAGAGTGCCTGAGTAATGAGTACACATGTGAACAAATGCCCAGGCTCACTGATGACAAGAGAGGCAACAGGAGGAACCCGCTCACACCCTTCAACTTGGCAGACACCACGTGTGCAGTTGCCTTAGCACGGACACTGACAAGTCACACACAGGCACATGTCGGATCAGAGGGCGGACGGTTCTGTGGGATTTGACACAGGCCGGGTTCCAGAGTTGGCGAGGACCGTGGCCCCTAGGCATCCTCACTCAACTCCTCCCCAGGCTCTCAGCTGTTATCATCCTGGGCCCCATCCTGCGTTCTGTACTTTCCTCGCAGATGACAACTGTGAAATTTTAAAGAATACACACACACACACACACACACACACACAGAGCTAATAAATGAATTCCAGAATACAAGAATACAAGATCAACACATAGAAATGAGTATGTCTATACACTAGCACTGTACAATCTGAAAATGAAATTAAGGAAACAATTCCATTTACAATAGCATCAAAAAATTAAAAATTTAGGAATAAATTTAACAAAAACAGTGCAAGACTTGTACACTGAAAACTATAAAACATAACTGTAATAGAGAAGACCTAACTAAATGGAAAGACATCCTGTGATCAACAGTTTTCATATCATCCCTATCAAAATCTCAGCTGGCTCTTTTGCAGAAGTTGACAAGCTAATCCTGAAATTGATTCATATGGAATTTCAAGGAAACCAGAATAGCCAAATAACCTTGAAAAAAAACAAAGTTGGAGGACTCATCCTTCCCAATTTCAAAACATACTACAAAGCTACAGGAATCAAGACAATATAGTACTAACATAGGATAGACAAATTGAGAGTCCAGATATAGCTCCATACATCTATGCTCAATTAATTTTCAGCAAGGGTGTTAGGACCATTCACTGGATGAAGGAATAGTCTTTCAACAAATGGTGCTGAAATAACTGGATATGGACATGCAAAAGAATATAATCGGGCCCTACTTCACACCATGCTCAAAAATTAGCTCAAAATTCATCAAAGACCTAGTATAAGAACCAGAACTTCAAAACCCTCACTGCACAAGATAGGATATAGGAGACATGGCTCATAGCAACAGCACAGGAGAAAACAGGCTTTAGTTGACATCTGAAGGAGTCAGCAATAGGATGCAGGGACCGAGCAAATTAGTGCATTTCTTCCCAGTGTTGCGCTGAGCCATTTGAAGTCTGATGTTGGAGCAATTGGTCATGCCAGAGCTGGGGCATTGCAGATGTGTGTACTACCATGTAAGAAAGTCAGAACACTCGAGTGTGCTCCAAAGAGTGACCATGCTCACTCATCCATGCCCATGCCTCCGTGGAGATCTGTGCTGTGTGTGTGTATAGTAGTACTGTCTGTTTCCCTGGGAAGTGCACAGATACAGACATTACCAGCTCTCTGTGTGCTATGAGGTGAGCAGATTGAGAGGCACTTTGCCTGCCATTTGTGTCTTTCCCCTGTCTGAGTTGACCTTTGCACGTCAGCTCGGTTCCTCTGATCCCTCCTCTACAGCTATTGCTCTGTCCAAAATAAACTCTAAAGGACCAGCATGCTTATCCCTACTTGTGTGTCTCCACTCATGCACTTGGTAACCTCGTTTTGAGTTCCTTTCCCATTTTTTTCTATCTCTCCAAATCGTACCTACTCTTCACTGCTCAGTGGGAACCGCCCCTTCCTCCAAAATCTCTTCCCCGACCTTGCCAGCCCATGTCTCTCTCTCTGGTTTCCTCATTGGCCCCATGGTGAGCACAGGTCATCAACCATAACACTCCCACGAGGCCTAGACAGCTTCTCGGTCAGAGGGTGAGTCGGTTAGTGACGTGTGTCATGGATAATGGCGAGAGGGCCAGAACCTGTTGTTCCTCATTTCCAGCTTGGTTGGCGTTATTTGCGTTCCGCTAGGGAGACTGTCCCATCTGCCATAGATCATAACGGGAATATTAAGCACAAAATTGTAGTTCAAGAACACCGGCTACCTTACTGGTTCCACTGACTCTTTTATCTGGAGATACAATTGTGTGACTCCAAAGCCCATGTTGAAATCAGGAGCCCAAAATATTTATCATCCAAAGCATTAATTAATGATGATTAATTAATCATTAATTAATCATTAATCATTAATGATGATTAATTCATCATTAATCATCCAAAGCATTAACAAGACTTTGGAGCCATTTGTATTTGTAGCCGCCTTCTCTGTCTTTGTCTTTCCAAAGTTCTCCAAACAAACCTTTCTTCTCCAGTGGGCCAGGGCCCTCGCAATCTTCCTGAGAGTTCAGAGCTCCTACCGCTGATTCTAACCCGATGCCTTTCCTCTCCCTCTGCCTATCCGAAATCCCAATTGAATTTAAGATACAGCTCCGGTGTCTCTCATACTTGGAAACATCCTCCAGCCCACAACACCTCTTCCTTGGCTTCTCGTACATGGGAGTACCTGTAATTCCTTGGCAATTGGGTTTACTATCTTATGTGTTCATCTTGGTTTCTCAGTGGAAATAGCTTGCTGTGAATGTGGCCAGACTTCACATCCACATCCTCCCACGTACTCTAAGACACGACCTCTCCAATCCTCACTCAGTTCTTTATTTATAAAACAATGGTGATTCCTGTTTTATACTGTCTTTATATGAGGTGAAATAATATATATGAAAATTCCCAAGGCATCATAACTTCTCAGTTAATGTTAGTTTTGTTTCTTCCTTCTTGAGCATGAGAACCATCTCTTAAAATATCTCTAGTATTCTCTGCAGCTTCTTTTTTTTTTAATATACATTTATTTACTTATTTATTTATTTATTTTTGGCTGTGTTGGGTCTTCGTTGCTGCACGCAGGCTTTCTCTAAGTTATGGTGAGCGGGGGCTATTCTTCGTTGCGGCGCGTGGGCTTCTCATCACAGTGGCTTCCCTCGTTGCAGAGAACAGGCTCTAGGCACGCTGGCTTTGGTAGTTGTGGTGCACGGGCTTAATTGCTCTGCAGCATGTGGGATCTTCTCAGACCAGGGCTCGAACCCGTGTCCCCTGCATTGGCAGGCAGACTCTTAACCACTGTGCCACCAGGGAAGTCCCTGTAGCTTCTCTAAGCAGAGTTCTGGTCAATGGTTAGACACTCATAAACACAGACTGATGGGAACGCACCGTTCATTGAGTCCCCAGAAGCACTAGGACGAGTTGCCTGTGGGCAGATGGGTGAAAAAAAAAATCTAAAAGGCACTCTGTCCCGACTTGATGGGTCAATCAGAAAGACGACAGCCCAGCAGCCTGCAAGGGTCTGCCATGTCCCAGAGACTGATGACGGTGATGTTAAAACTGAACTCTGATTTAGCCAACATTGCCTTGCCTTGGATAGTATGTGACAGCAGTTGCTAGAATGCTCCTGAAATGCAGAAACATTGAGAAGAAAATATATCTGACAGCCTAGCCTAGAAATTCAAATCTAAGCCCAGTCACATGTCTGTTAGCTGAGAGCTTTCAGATCCATCTTCTGCGAAATTGGCTGTTGTGAAATTGATGGGCTTCATTAGAAAGAACTTAACTAGAATAACTGAGCGATAATGATTTGGAAATATTCATGCAGGGATCCCGCACAAGGAGATTTTTGGTTGAAATAGTACTTTTTATATCCCAGCGCTTTCAACAGTCAAAGGAACATCTTTGGTTTCGGCTGTGGCTGTCACCTGCCACATCAGTAAACAAAGGGTGTTGCGGCCATCAAGCCAGCAGCCACTGAAGCCGCCACAGCGATGCACCTCGGGGGGATTCAGGATGGAGGAAAGCACAGGATGCTGGCCCCAGAGAGCTGAGGTGCAAATCAAAGGAATGATTTCAATGAGCCCAGTCGCTTGCATCTTCCCATACGTAGAAAAGCGCTACATTCCTTAACTTGAGATGTCTGGTTTTCTTTAATGAACAGTCATCTTTTGATGTTCTGACTACCTGGTTTTTATTGCCAAACCTCCTATATGCCCTGGCTGCCCCCTTACCTCTTAGGAGCAGTCCCTCGGAGCATCTGAGAGGCTGTGTCCCGGGCTTACGTTCTCAGTATGTCCACCGACTAAAACATAATTCTTAACTTTTATGTTGTGCTTTTTTTTTTTTTCAGTTGACAGGGCTGTCACAGGAGGGGAGCTTCTCCCCACAGGGGCTCCCAATGTCCCCAGGGGGCCAGACCTGCCTGCGGGGGAGCGGGGGAGAGATGTGAAATATTAGGAGGCTGGGCCAGCATGGTGCCAGCTCCAGATACACCTTTGGAATCAACGTATCTCCGTTAGTCGAAAAACTACATTCTGAAATGTTTCCATTTTATGTTTGTCTTCCCCTCAAAATAAAAAGGCTCAGGGAGGGAAGGGGGTAAGGAAGCTCACCCAGTGGCAGAGCTAATCCCTCCTTCTCACACCCTCAGAGCTGGTATCCATAGTCCTTCCGGGGCCACATCCCAGGCCCTGCATCCCCGCTCTGTGTTTGGGCCACATGCACGTGCTGCCACCAGCCTCCCCCCAGGTGTGTACAGTGGTCTGTCTCAGCCATGTCCTTGCAGAGCCCAGATCTCTGTGCTAACTTGAGAATGAAGAATGGTCTGCACCCAGGGGACATTTCAACTGAGACCTTCTGGAAGCAGTGTCTCCACTTTTTTATTTAGTCCAATGTTGGCAAACAGCTTGCATACATGGAGGGCAAGATCACCCCCACCACCACCTCCCTCCAAGCTTGGTGTAGCTGTTGTCGACCGAAAAAGAATGCACAACCTAAAATTTGAGAGTTACATTTTATTCGGTGGACAAAACTGAGGGCTTAAGCCCGGGACACAGCATCTCAAATCGCTCAGAGAGACTGCTCCCATGAGGCAAAGGGGGAACCAGGATAGAAGTGTTTGCAACAAAGACCAGGTAGTCGGAACATCAAAAGATTACTGTTAATTAAAGAAAACCAGACATCTCAAGTTAATGAATTTAGTGCTTTTCTACGTACGGGAAGATGCAAGAGTCTGGGCTCATTGAAATCATTCCTTTGATATGCACCTCAGCTCTCTGGGGCCAGGATCCTGTGCTTCTCATCCTGAGTCTCCCAGGGTGCATCGTTGCGGGTGGCTGCAGTGGCTGACTGCTGGATGGTGCACATCTGTTTCTATCCTGAGGTCCCTCAGGGCTCACCGTCTGGGAGGCTGTCAGGTGATGGCTTGGTGGCTACAGCATGGTCTGTTTACTCATATGACAGGCAACATTGTTCACTCACAATGTTGAGTCTGGTGACACCAAGAGGGTATGAAAAGGTTTGTTGTTCACAAAGTGGGGCTCTCTGGAGAGCAGGACAGAGTCCCAACCTGTGTGGAACAGCTGGAGCAAAGAGTGGGTAGTGGCTTAGGATTTTATTGTCGTTAGGGGTGGGCTGGGATGAGGGCTCCCCGCCCCTGCCACCTCAGGTGGGGCCACAAAACGCAGGGAGACCTTCAAAGGTGATCAAGGTGCAGGAGAGAGCAAAGTAACACCTGTAATCGAGAGGGGACTTTGCCTTTCTGAGCTGTGCTGTATACAACATGAGTGGGCTTATTCTATAGTAAAGGTGTGGCTGGGGGTATTTTTGGTTCAAGGCATGGATTTTATATTCAAGGTAAAGTCCAGGATCTACATGGTTTGGGGGTGAGAATGTCTGGGTTTGAATTCCAGCTTCACCATGTTTTAGTTGTGTGACCTTGGGCCAGTTAACTTAGATGCTCTGTGCCTCAGTTTCTTTAAACTCAGATAACAGTGCCTACTTATAGGTTTGTTTGGATTAAACAAAATTATAATAAAGCACTTAGCTGAGTTTCTAATACACATTGAGGACTCAAAACTTTTTTTTATTATTTTTTACTATTCTGGAAGTACCAACACATGCAGTAAAATAAGAAAATAACTCGAGGCATAACAACTGGAAAAGAGGAGGCAAGTGCAGAGTGTAAACACTGGGCCTTTCCTGACGGCTGTTACCCCCTGACCCCAAGTGTTAGGTCTGTTCACCACAAGGATTCAGGCGTTGCCCCAGGCACTGAGACACAATGGAGACAGAAGCCAGTTTCAAAGACTTCTTTGAGGAATAACTGGGAACTTTCGTGTGAGCTCTAGTCTAGATATTACTGAACTAATGTTCATTTTCTTACATGTGATCATGGTACTGTGCTCATGTAGAAGAACATCATTCCTGGAGATGCATGCTGAGTACTGGGGTGACTGTTACGATGGCCGCAACTTACCTTTAAATGGTTCAGCACAAAACAAAGTGTGTGACAAGTGTCACATATGTGTGGGGAGAGAATGAGAGAGAACTGAGGGATGTTATTTAATGTACAAATCACCACCAGGAGATAAATAAGTCCTGGAGATCTGCTGCACAGCATAGTGATTATGGTCAACAACACTGTTATAAGCTTAGCAGTTGCTAAATTGCTAAGAGAACAGATCTTAATTATTCTTACCACACACAAAAATTATGTGACGTGATATAGTTGTCAGCTAACACTACAGGACGGTCATCATACTGCAGTATATGAATGTATGAAATCAACATGTTGTGCACATTAACCTTACACAATATTATATGTCAGTTATTGATATATCTCAATTTTTTAAAAAACAACTAGGGAGACAAAGCAAATGTGGCAGATCAGGTTCTCTTTTTATACAGATACAACCTAAGACCCCATGTCCCCTCTTAGAATTGCCTTGTCAGTAGAGTTAGGAAGACTTGTGTCCCAGAGGCTGGGCTGGGCTGGGGAACTTCTGATACTGAGGGGGAGAGACACGTGCATATTCATAGGTTAGTAGTTTAACATCTGAAGGATTGAAAAGTTGTATTTCGCAAGTCATGGTCACATGCATTAGGAAGGAGTTCTAGGATCTAATAAAACATGAAGCAACTATCATTTTGTCGAGACTGTTTTGTCTAGTTTACATAACTCAAAGCTGTCTCTATTATGGGGGCCAAATGTCTTCATCAGCAGATTGGCTGTGAGGGCACAATGATGGAGCAATGCCACCTGCAGGCCTCAAGACAGAGGGAGCTAGAACCAAAGAGAGCGCATGAGAAATTAATTCAGACAGTCCTGGGTTCAAATCTGGACTCAAGCACTTACTAGGAAACTCACTTAACTTTTCTTTGCCTCCATTTTCTCAGCTTTAAAATGGGTTGTTAGGAGAATTAAACAAGATAAATGATGTGAAATGCGTAGCTTAATGCCTGCCATTTCATAAACGTTCAATGCTCCGTGGTTTCATTTTTCCTTAATGGTATGAATCATATACATATGGATTTGGATATAAGTTAAATTTTGAAAAGTTGAACTTTGACACGTGTGTATATATGTGTGTACAGAATATGGATGAGAAAGATATGTGCCAAATTATTGATAGAGTTTTATAGAGGGAGTGTGGTGGGCAGTCTTCCACTATTCACTTTATATACTCACTGTTTAAAAATTTTTACACTGAAAATCTGTTTGTTTCATAATAAGAGAAAAGAAAGAAAAGCTGAGCTGCCTTCTAAATGCGCTGGAGGTGGGAGCGGGTTGCCTACCATTGAAAGGAATCTTGCAATGAATCCTTTTCTAAATCCTTTCATCTGTTCATCTGCAATCAGGACTTTATATGCAGGATTTTTTTAATAAGGTGCCCTAGATTCTGGTTGGTAATGACTAGGCAGGATGGAGAACAGAAACTGATTTTAAAAATCTGTCCTCAGGGCTACCTTTGGCTGACCCCACCTTGGCCTCGCCACTTTCTTCTCAGAGCAAAGGGTGTATTCCTCTGCTAGGAAAGCACTGGCCGTGTGATCCAGTCCAGGGGTCCCCTCTTCCATCCAATGGCACTGTTTATGTTTATTTATACTCCTGGGATAAGCAGGCTATGGTAGTTGTGTTCACAGAACTAAGGCTAGTCTTTGGCTTAGGAGAAGAGTATCACAAAGAAAGCTAAAGGCCATTCTGGTTTAACATTAACAACAGGCAAGAACCCTTCATTATTACTCCTGTCGGATGTCACCCTCTCATCCCTGACTGAACACTTTAATTTTAATTTTGTAAAACTTTACTGCTTTGGGAAGGGCTTCTTCCTGATGCTGGGACACAGTCAGCCTTCCTGTAGCTTTTCTCTGTTGTTCATTCTTTAAAGTAATTCACATGAAGTTTTCTTTGTCTTAAATGTAACAGCCTTGCAGACATCTGAAAACCATTCCCCTCATCTCCCCTGCCTCCAAGTCTTCCCTTTGCCAGGGTAACTCTCAGTATTTCCTGATGTTCACAGACATGTCATTGTCCTAGCTACCTTCTACTAGACATGCTCTTATTTTTTAGGGTTCCTCTTGGAAGTATGTGGCCAACTACAGGACATAGTATTCCAAGTGTGTTCTGTCAAGCACAGTGGAACCAATGCCTCCGTGGATCACCAAGTATTACATCAAAGATATGAGTATCCGTCTAAAGAAGTAAGAAAAAGAACAGCAAGTTAAACTCAAAGTTATGTAGAAAGGAGGAAATACTAAATGTGAGAGAAGAGATTAATTAAATGAAAAGCAAACATATGATAGGGTTAAAAAAAATTGTTCCTTTGCAAAGTCTAATCATTTTTTCAAGTCTAAAATTGATAGACCCCTGGCAAGAGTAATGGGAAGGGCTGTTTTAGGTCGTTCCCCAGTGCCATCTGATAGCAGTTTTATATTTTTTCAGTGGGTATAGTTATCTGTGGGAGAGTTTGTCTGATAGAAGTTATTCACTATTACGGGAGCCCTTGAGATAAAATAAGTGTTTAATTTATTGAGTGGTTGAGAGAGAGATTTTGACAGTCTCTGCCATGGCAAATTAAGTTTTGCTTGACCTTAAACGCCTTTGTCTAAGTAGAATAATCAAGGATGGGTAAGTCAGAGCAAGTGTTACTGTTGTAAGGAGATTCATGTATTTGCACGTTTGGAATATAATGAAAGGAAGTTAACATCCTTACAGAACCCTATATCTTTCTGCCTTAGATACCAAATTTAAAAGCAGATCCAGAATGGAAAGTCTTTTTAAGTCTGTTTTAAAAGCAGATCCAGAATGGAAAGTCTTTTTAAGTTAATTTTGGACAGATCTTCAGGTAGAAAAGAAAAAGGACATGGGCAAATCGGTAGAGCAGAGGGGTGTGTGTGTGTGTGTGTGTGTGTGTGTGTGTGTGTGTGTGTGTGTGTTGGAAACTACACAGACCTGAAGCCATAGGACTCTGCCTCGTGTCTCAATTCTGTTGCCATTTTCTCTGTCACCTGGTAAAGCTCTCCAGGATGCAGCATTTCTCTCATGTAAAATGAAGACAAATAACATGGTTCCCATGACAGAGGAGTAAATGAAAATATTTGTTGAACGTGAACCTGAAAGATTTAGAATACATTCCTTTGATAGTAAAACAAAATAGTCCAGGCATTTTACAGGAATTCCCTGGTGGTCCAGTGGTTAGGACTCCATGCTCTCACTGCTGAGCGCCCTGAGGGCCTGCGTTCAATCCCTGGTCGGGGAACTAAAACCCACAAGCTGCACGGGGCAGCCAAAAGAAAAAAAACAAAAACAAAACTCCAGGCCTTTTAGCACACCTGGTCTTTTCAGCCCTCTTTATCCCAACTTGAATCCCTTTCCCCTCCTGCAGGTTATTCTAAATTTCAGCAGTGTGCAAGCCCACGAACAGGACTTGTATGGAAACTATTTTGTTTTGTTTTGTTTTTTTTTGCTGTACGCGGGCCTCTAACTGTTGTGGCCTCTCCCGTTGCGGAGCACAGGCTCCGGACGCGCAGGCTCAGCGGCCATGGCTCACAGGCCCAGCTGCTCCGCGGCATGTGGGATCCTCCCGGACAGGAGCACGAACCCGTGTCCCCTGCATCGGCAGGCGGACTCCCAACCAGTGCGCCACCAGGGAAGCCCTGGAAAATATTTTGACTATGGGAGAAAAGAAGCCTTGGGCAAATTTATTTCATCTGTCTGAAAGGATATGTTCATTTGAATAGACAGTGTCAGTGTTGATAGGAGGGATGGTAGCAGACGAGAAACAAAATGCAATTTCTGGAAAGTCTGGATGTTTCCAGCAATATTTCAGGACTTGAGCCCTGAACGTCAGGACCTTAAGCACGTGCCTCTGTATCAACCACTCCGACTAGCACGGCGTGCTGTTAATGCCCACATGGTTACCAGCAGCTTCCACCCAAACTGACTAGTCTTCGGATGATGGGTCAGGAGCCCGTGGGAGCTGCAGTGCGTGGGGGTGGAGAGAGAAAGCGAGGCCAGATAGGCCACAAACTTTGGGTGCCATGGCGAGGATTCTGACTCTTACTCTGAATTAAATGGCGGGCTTTGCAGGTTTTAGGCAGAGGAGTGATGTGATCTGATTGCATTTTACCAAGGGCCACTCTGGCTGTTGTGTAGAGGAGGACAAAGGCTCAAACAGGGAGACTGGCTGGGAGGCTCTTGGGTCACTCCATGGAGGAGGGGGCAGTTGAGGCGACCTGCACCAGGGGTCACTGGTGGAGGGATGAGAAGTGGCTGGGTTCTGAATAACAAAATGAACCCAGAGCTGATAGATTAGGATGTGAGTTGTGAGAGAAGGAGAGGAGTCCAGGAGAGCTCCAAGATTTTTCTTTATTGAAGTATAGTTGATTTACAATGTTGTGTTAGTTTCAGGTGTACAGCAAAGTGACTCAGTTTCATATATATATATATATATTCTTTTTCATGTCCTTTTCCATTATAGGTTATTATATTTAATATAGTTCCCTGTCCTTGTTGTTTATCTATAATCCCAAACTTCTCATTTATCACTCCCCAGCCCCTTTCCCCTTTGGCAACCATAAGTTTGTTTTCTATGTCTGTGAGTCTGTTTCTGTTTTGTAAATAAGTTCATTTGTGTCATTTTTTAGATTCCACATATAAGTGATATCATATGATATTTGTCTTTCTCTTTCTGACTTACTTCACTTAGTATAATAATCTCTAGGTCCATCCACGTTGTGGCAAGTGGCATTATTTCATTTT
This sequence comes from Delphinus delphis, assembly GCF_949987515.2. Lineage (NCBI taxonomy): Eukaryota > Metazoa > Chordata > Mammalia > Artiodactyla > Delphinidae > Delphinus > Delphinus delphis. Next base: position 111,966,469 of record NC_082689.1, on the reverse strand, counting down.
TTTATGGTTGAGTAATATTACATTGTATATATGTACACATCTTATTTATCCATTCATCTGTGGATGGACACTTAGGTTTCTTCCATGTCTTGGCTATTGTAAATAGTACTGCTATAAATATTGGTGTGCACGTATCTTTTCAAATTAGAGTTTTTATCTTTCCCAGATATATGCCAAGGAGTGAGATTGCTGGATCATATGGTAACTCTAATTTTAGTTTTTTAAGGAACCTCCATACTATTCTCCATAGTGGCTGCACCAATTTACATTCCCAGCAACAGTGCAAGAGGGTTCCCTTTTCTCCACAACCTCTCCAGCATTTATTACTTGTTGACTTTTTATGATGGCCATTCTGACTGGTGTGAGGTGACACCTCATTGTAGTTTTGATTTGCATTTCTCTAATAATTAGAGATGTTGACCATCTTTTCATGTGCCTGTCAGCCATCTGGTTGTCTTCTTTAGAAAAATGTCTATTTAGGTCTTCTGCCCATTTTTTTTTTTTTTTTGATTGGGTTGTTTGGTTTTTTGTTATTGAGTTGTATGAGCTGTTTGTATATTTTGGAAATTAATCCCTTGTCAGTCACATCATTTGCAAATATTTTTTCCCATTCCGTAGGTTGCCTTTTTGTTTTGTCTGCGGTTTCCTTTGCTGAGCAGAAGCTTATAAATTTGATTAGGTCCCATTTGTTTATTTTTTCTTTTATTTCTTTTGCCTTGGGAGACTGATCTTAAAAAACATTGCTACAATTTATGTCATAGAATGTTTTGCCTATGTTCTCTTTAGGAGTTTTATGGTGTCATGTCTTATATTTAAGTCTTTAAGGCATTTAGAGTTTATTTTTGTGTATGGTGTAACAGAGTGTCCTAACTTCATTGATTTATATGCAGCTGTCCAGCTTTCCCAATACCACTTGCCAAAGAGACTGTTTTTTCTCCATGGTATATGGCTGCCTCCTTTGTCAAAGATTAATTTACTGTAGGTGTGTGGGTTTATTTCTGGGTTTCCTATTCGGCTTCATTGATCAGTATTTCTGTTTTGTGCTAATACCATTGGCACATCAATATTGCTGCTTTGATTACTGTAGCTTTGTTGTATTGTCTGAAGTCTGGGAGGGTTATGCCTCTAGTTTGTTCTTTTTCCTCAGGATTGCTTTGGCAATTCTGGATCTTTTGTGGTTCCATGTAAATTTGAGGATTATTGTTCTAGTTATTTGAAAAATGTCATGGGTAATTTGATAGGGATCACATTAAACCTGTAGATTACTTTGGGTATTATGGCCATTTTAACAATATTAATTCTTCTAATCCAAGAGCATGGAATATCTTTACATTTCTTTGAATCATCTTCAGTTTCCTTTATCAATGTTTTATAGTTCTCAGCATATGTCTTTCACCTTCTTAGTCATGTGTATCCCTAAGTAATTTTCATATGATTTTAAAAGTGATTGTTTTTTTACCTTCCATTTCTGATATTTCATTGTTAGTGTAGAGAAATGCAACAGATTTCTGTATGTTAATCTTGTATCCTGCTACCTTGCTGAATTCATTTATCAGTTCTAGTAGTTTTTGTGTGTAGTCTTTAGGGTTTTTATATATAGTATCATGTCATCTGCATATAATGACAATTTTACCTCTTCCCTTCCAAGTTATATCACTTTTATTTCTTTTTCTTATCTGATTGCTATGGCTACAACTTCCAATACTATGTTCAATAGAAGTGGTGAGAGTGGGTATCCTTGTCTTGTTCCAGATTTTAGTGGGAAGGCTTTCAGCTTTTCACCATTGAGTATTATGTTGGCTGTGGGTTTGTCATAAATAGTTTTATTATGCTGAGATATGTTCCCTCTATGCCCACTTTGGTGAGAGTTTTTATCATGAATGGATGCTGAGTTCTATCATATGATTTTTCTGCATCTATTGAGATGATCCTGTGGTTTTTGTCTTTCTTCTGTTGATTTGGTGTATCACACTGATAGATTTGCATCTGTTGAACCACCATTGTGACCATGGAATGAATCCAACTTTATCATCATGTATGGTCCTTTTCATGTGATGTTGGATTTGGTTTGCTAGTATTTTGTTGAGGATTTTTGCAGCTATATTCATAAAAACTATTGGCCTGTAATTTTCTTTTTTGTTAGTGTCTTTGTCTGGTTTTGGTATCAGGGTGATAGTGGCTTCATAGAATGACTTTGGGAGTGTTCCCTCCTCTTCAGTCTTTTGGAAGAATTTGAGAAGGATCTGTATAAGTTCTTCTTTATATGTTTAGTAGAATTCCACTGTGAATCCATAAGGTGCTGGACTTTTGTTTACATGGAGTTTTTTTTTTAATTACAGATTCTGTTTCACTTCTAGTGATTGGTCTGTTCAAATCAACTATTTCTTCTTTTTTTTTGATAATTTTATTTATTTATTTATGGCTGTGTTGGGTCTTCATTGCTGTGTGCAGCTTCCTCTAGTTGCAGCGAGTGGGGGCTACTCTTCGTTGCAGTGTGCAAGCTTCTCATTGCGGTGGCTTCTCTTGTTGTGGAGCACGGGCTCTAGGAACGCAGGCTTCAGTAGTTGTGGCTCATGGGCTGTAGAACGCAAGTTCAGTAGTTGTGGCACATGGGCTCAGTTGCTCCACAGCATGTGGGATCTTCCCAGACCAGGGTCAAACCCATGTCCCCTGCATTGGCAGGCAGATTCTTAACCACTGCACCACCAGGAAAGCCCAAACCATCTCTTTCTTCTTGATTCAGTTTTCGTGGGCTATATGTTTCTAGAAACTTGACCATTTCATCTAGGTTGTCCAATTTGTTGGCATATAATTGTTCATAGTATTCTCTTGTGGTTTTTTTGTATTTCTGCAGTGTCCCTTGTTATTTCTCTTCTTTCATTTATTATTTTGTTTATTTGGGTACTCTCTCTTTCCTTCTTGGTGAACCTGGCCAGAGGTTTGTCAATTTTGTTTATCCTTTCAAAAACCCAACTCTTGGTTTTATTGATTTTTTTTCTATTTTTTTTAAATTCCTGTTTTATTTATTTCCTCTCTGATCTTTCTTATTTCCTTCCTTCTGCTGACTTTAGGTTTTGTTTGTTCTTCTTTTTCTAATTCTTTTAGGTGGTATGTTAGGTTGTTTACTTTAGATTTTTGTTGTTTTTTGGGGAAAGCCTGTATCACTATGAAATTCCCTCTTAGGACTGCTTTTGCTGCATCCCATAGATTTTGTGTGATTGTGTTTTCATTGTCATTTGTCTCAAGGTAGTTTTTAATTTCCTCTTTGATTTCATCATTGAGCCATTGATTTTTAAGCATGTTATTTAGTCTCCATGTGATTGTTTTTTTCTCATTTTTCTTTTTGTGGTTGATTTCTAGTTTCATGCCATGGTGGTCAGAAAAGATCCTTGAAATAATTTCTGTCCTCTTAAATTTGTTGAGGCTTGTTTTGTGTTCTAGTATGTGGTCTATCCTAGAGAATGTTCCATGTGTGCTTAAAAAGAATGTGTATTCTGGTGGAGCTTTCTTTTTGGGGGGGTAGGGAATGTAATGTCCTGAAGATATTAATTAAGTCTAACTGTTCTGTTGTGTCATTTGGGGTCTCTGTTTCTTATTGATTTTCTGTCTGGAAGATCTGTCCATTGTCAGTGGGGTGTTAAAATCTCCTACTATTATTGTATTCCCATCAATTTCTTCCTTTATGTCTGTTAGTATTTGTTTTATGTATTCAGGTACTCCTATATTGGGTGCATATATTTATTTTTTGTTGAACTACAGTTGATTTACAGTATCATGTTAGTTTCTGGTGTACAGCAAAGTGATTCGGTTGTGTATATATATATATATATATATATATATATTTCATATTCTTTTTCATATTCTTTTCCATTATAGTTTATTAAAAGATACTGAATATCTGTGCTATACAGTAGGACCTTGTTTTTTTAATCTATTTTATGTATAGTAGTTTGTATCTGCTAATCCCAAATTCCTAATTTGTCCCTCCCCCCTTTCCCTTTTGGTAACATAAGTTTGTTTTCTATGTCTGTGAGTCTGTTTCTGTTTTGTAAATAAGTTCATTTGTATCACTTATATTGGGTGCATATGTGTTGAGTGTAATATCCTTTTCATGTGTTGATTCTTTTGTCATTATATAGTGTCCTTCTTTATCTTTCTTTATGGTCTTCATTTTAAAGTCTATTTTGTCTGATATGAGTATGGCTACTGCCACTTTCTTATCATTTCCATTAGCATGAAATATCTTTTTCCATTCCCTCACTTTGAATCTATGTGTGTCCTTCACCCTAAAGTGGGTTTCTTATAGGCAGCATATTGTAGGTTCTTATTTTATTATCCAGTTTGCCACTCTATGTCTTTTGATCAGACGGAACATTTGGTCCATTGACACATAAGGTAATTATTGATAAGTATGATTTTATTGAGATTTTAAACCTTGTTTTCCAGTTGATTTTGTGTTTCTTCTTTGTTCCTTTCTTTGTTTTTCCTTTTGCGGTTTGATAGTTTTCTATTGTAGTATGTTTGAGTTTGAGCAACTGAAAGAGCCCTGTTGTGGACTGTTGAGATACGGATGCCTGTGAGCCAAGCAGGTGTGGGTGGATGGGCAGTTCTGCTTAGGTCATATGAACGTTGAGATGCCTGTCAGGCCTCTAGGCAGAAGAGCAAGCAGGTGGTTGGAACTGTGAGCCAGGAGTTGAAGAGAAATCTCCAAGCTGGAGAATTCAAGTGAGTTTTCAGCACCAGGACCAAAGCCACCTGAGGCAAGGCCCAGCCACCTGGGGCAGGGCAGGTGCCGCTTTGTGTCATCTGTCACTGCCTAACCGAGCAGGATGCCAGCTCCAGAGCACACCTTCAACCACTTAAGGCAAGCCATTACAATGACTGCAGCACCAAAATGTCCAAATACCCAAATCTGAACCCAGAGGGGTTGTGGCCAACCGCAGATAGCTCACACTGACAGTTACACAGCCATAGGCTTCAGAGCACAGAGTGGGGAATGCCTTCTGTTACGAAATCACATATTCATACAGCGTGAATCAAGACATATTGCAAGAACATTCTGCAGTTGATTCTATGGACAGAACAGTAGAAATGAAGTCTACCAATGTTTCATTTACATGTAGAATATGAGAGGCTTATATACATGCTACATCTTCAAGATCCAGGAAAACTATTCCGACTCAAAAAACCATAAACACTGTGAAAGGAATTACCTCAGCAATTACTTGGGACTTATGACAAATACAGTATCTTCAAATATTAAATGCTAAAATTGAAGAATTTTTGCTCCTCTGAAGGAAGGAGCATAAGACACTCACAGCAGCATTTATGGAGAAATGATCACGAAGATTAGTGTAAACCACAAATTCCCTCAGGCCTCTCCAGTCTCGCAATATATTTATCTATATTTGTTATTTAAAAGGTGCCAGGGACTTCTTTGGTGGTCCAGTGGTTAAGAATCTGCCTTCCAATGCAGGGGACACAGGTATGACCCCTGATTGGGGAACTAAGATCCCACATGCCACAGGGCAACAAGCCCGCACACCGCAACTACTGAGCCCACACGTTCTGGAGACTGTGCGCCACAACTAGAGAGCTCACACGCCACAGCTACTGAGCCCGTGCACTCTAGAGCCTGCGTGCCACAACTAGAGAGCCCACGCACCACAACTACTGAGCCTATGTGCTCTGGAGCCCGCATGCCACAACTAAAGAGAAGCCCCTGTGCCACAATGAAAGATCCCATGTGCTGCAACTAAGACCCAACACAGCCAAATAAATAAATAAAATTTTTAAAAAAGGTGTGACTACATATTAGGCAGGATTTTTTAAATAACAGGCTAAGGAAAGGCTGCATGAACACTGGATATAAGCTGAAGAGAAGTTCAGATCTTCCAAGCAGAAAGGTCAAGAAGAATGAGGTTAGTTGTAAAGACCAGCTAACATTTAGGGTTCCACTGTGCATGTGAAGATGTAACAACATTTGAAAAGTTACTTAACTTGAAACTGGTGTTGGCAAGCTCAACCTGCCTAAAATAAACATTAAAGCTTCACATGCTTACCTCATTTAAGGACAACCTCACAATAAGGCAAAGACAATTTTATTTTTAATTTTATTTTATTGTGGTTAAGAACATTTAACATGAGATATACCCACTTAACAAAATTTTAAGTGTATATTACATTATTTTTGACTATAGATACAATGCTGTACACAGATGTCTAGAGTTTACTCATCTTGCTTAACTGGAACTTTATGCCCATTTTTTAGTAACTCCCATTTGCCCCTCCTCCTGGTCACTGGCAACTACATTCCACTCTTTGATTCTATGAGTTGATTTTAGATACCTCTTATGAGTGGAATTATGCAGTATTTGTCTTTCTGTGAGTGACTTATTTCACTTAGCATAATGACCTCAAGTCGCACCCATGCTGTTACATATTGCAAAATTTCATTCTTTTTTAAGATTGAATAGTATTTCATTGTATGTATATACCACATTTTCTTTATTCATTCATCTGCTGCTGGACATTTAATTTGTTTCCACATCTTGGCTATTGTGAACAGTACTGTTACGAACATGGGAATGCTAATACCTTTTTGAGATCCTGATTTCAATTCTTTTGGGTAAATATTCAGAAGTGGGGTTGCCAGATCATAGGGTAGTTCTACTTTCAATTTTTTGAGGACTCTCCATCCTGTTTTCCATAGCAGCTACAGCATTTTGCATTCCCACCAAGAGTGTGCAGGAGTTTCAATTTCTCCACATCCTCTCCTCTCATCCTCTTTCGGGTTTGTTTGTTTTTTTGTTTTATTATAGCCATCCTGACAGGTGTGAGGTACTATCTCATTGAGGTTTTGATTTGCATTTCCCTGATGATTAGAGACTTTGAGCATTTTTTTCATATACCTGTTGGCCATTTGTACGTCTTTTTTTGAAAAATACCTATTTAAGTCCTTAGCCAATTTTTTAATTGAGTTATTAGGGTTTTGGGCATTGAGTTGTAGGAGTTCCTTATATATTTTGGAGATTAACCCCTTATCAGATATGTGGTCTGCAAATATTTTCTCCCATTCTATAGATTACCTTTTCACCCTGTTGATTGTTTCTTTTCTGTGCAAAAGCTTTTTAGTTTGATGTAGTCCCACGTGTTTATTTTTGGTTTTGTTACCTGTTCTTTTGGTGTCATATCCGTGAAATCATTGCCAAGACAAATATCATGAAGCTTTTCCCCTATGTTTTCTTCTAGGAGTTTTAAAGTTTCAGGTCTTACATTTAAGACATTTTTAGTTGATTTTTGTTTTAAGGTATAAGATAAATGTCCAATTTCATTCTTCGTTTTTACGTGGATATCTAGTTTTCCCAATACCATTTATTGAGGAGACTATCTTTCCCCCATTGCATATTCTTGACTGCTTTGTTGTAAGTTAACTGATCATATACGTGTGGGTTTATTTCTGGGTTCTCTATTCTGTTCCATTGGTCTATATGTCTGTCTTTATGCAAGTACTGTATTGTTTGAATAACTTCATAATATATTTAAATCAGGATGTCTGTCCTTTCTCAGGACTGATTTGGCTATTTGTGGTCTTTTGTGCTTCCATATGAATTGCAGAGTTGTTTTTTTAATTTCTGTAAAACAAAATGCCTTATGGATTTTGATAGAGATTGCATTGAATCTGTAGATCACTTTGGGTAGGATGGATATTTCAATAATATTAAATCTTCCAATCCATGAACACAAGATATCTTTCCATTTGTGTCTTCTTTTATTTCTCTCTTCAATATTTTGCAGTTTTCTGTAGGTAAGTTTTTACCTCCTTAGTTAAGCTTATTCCTAAGTATTTTATTCTTTTTTGGTGCTATTGTAAATGTGATTGCTTTCCTAATTTCCTTTTCAGAAAGTCTTTGTTAGACTATCGAAACACAACTGATTTTTGTACATTGATTTCATATCCTGAAATTTTACCGAATTCATTTATTACTTCTAACAGTTTTTTTATGGAATATTCAGAGTTTTCTGTATATGAGATCATGTCATTTGCAAACAGGGACAATTTTACTTCCTTCCCAATTTGGACATCTTTTATTCCCCTTATTGCTTTGGTTGGGATTTCCAGTACTGTGCTCAATAGAAGTAGTGGGAGTGGGCATCCTTGTCTTGTTCCTGATCTTAGAGGAAAAGCTTTCAGTTTTTCACCATTGAGTATGATGTTAGCTGTGGAATTTTCATACATGGCCTTTATTATGTTGTGGTACTTTCCTTTTATTACTTGTTTGTTGAGATTTTTTAATCATGAAAAGGATGTTGAATTTTGTCAAAAACTTTTTCTTCATCTATTGAGATGATCATGTGATTTTCATCCTTTATTCTGTTAATGTGTTATTTCATATTAATTGATTCTCACGCGTTGAATCATCTTTGCATCCCAGGGATAAATCCTACTTGGTCATGGTGTATGATCCTTTTAATGTGTTGTATTTTGTTGAGGATTTTTGCATCAATGTTCATCAGGGATATTGGTCTGTAGTTTTCTTGTCAGAAAAAGTTGTCTTTGTCTGGTTTTGGTATCAGGAGAGTTATGGACTCATAAAGTGAGATTGGAAGTGTTCCTTCTTCAGTTTTTTGGAAGAGTTTGAGAAGGGTTGGCATTAATTCTTTAAATGTTTGGGCAGAGACATCTTTTAGATACATAAGATTGTCCTGTTGCATTTAACTTAAGCAGCTTACACACTAAAAGTAGGAAACTGTATCATTTTTTAAAAAGCTTTTAAAAGCTTAATTTGTTAAAAAATAACTGCTCAGCTAAATCTACCATGAAAAATCATGATGTTTAATTTTTTGCAGTGAAAATTATTATAAAGTAATGCATGATATGATTTTATTGCCTTGCACAGTACTGAGGTGAAAATGAATTTTTTCATTAAAGTATTATGTGACATAATTTCATTATATTATATTGTATTGATTTACCAAAACTTGTAATTTGGTAAAAACATTGCCTTCTTTGGTTTTGTATTACAGAAGTCTATGATCTAGAATATTATATTGTGGGCTCATTATGTTAAATTAAAAAATCAAAGTTATTACCTAAATTTTCCACTTCACATTTGTCTAACATAAAAGAGCCATGTATCAAAAATCATGTTTCACTTACTGCTAAGCATGACGTGACATATTTTTAATGTAATTGCTTTCTGAAGTATTGATAATTATAACCAGAAAGCATCTTTTATACATGAAGGCCTACTTGACTGATTTCCCTGGAACTTAATTCTTTGTTTCTTTTTTTTTTCTTTTTCCTATTTTTTGGCCACGCCGCGCAGCATGGGGAATCTTAGTTCCCTGACCAGGGATCGAACCCATGCCCCCTGCAGTGGAAGCACGGTGTTTTAACTACTGGACCACCAGGGAGGTCCCTAATTCTTTGAATAATAGGGAACCATGGCAGCAAACAGCCACATGCAGCACATGTTTCCCCGTGGCCTTCTCTCTCATGGGAGAGAAGGCCACGGGGAAACAAGCAGCTGTGTGCTCATGGAGGCCGGACAGTTCGGAGGCCCTAGAGAGGTGCAGGGAAGAGTGTGGCATTTGGGCAAGTTTTAATCCTGCCTCTGCTGCTGGCTGCCTGTGAGACCTTAGCAAGTGTCTTAACCTCTGTGAGCCCCAAGTCTTTATCTGTGTAATATGTCTAATAATACCTATTTCACAAGTAGGCTTGAATCTGATATGTTAGTAGGCGGTACACTGTAAATTCCCAGTAAAGGTTATTTTACTCTCAGCAGTAAGAGAACAGGGAGGCTGGGGAGGACGAAAGAAGGTCAGAGTCTTTCCTGTGAGAAAACCCTGAGTAAGCCTTGAGGTGCAGAGGGGATTCAGATTTGGTGCTATAGATGTCTATAGAAGTTTTATTTGCTGAATGAAAAAGCATTCAGAAGCACGCAAAAGCAAGGCTTCGTGGGACCTAAATCAAAAATCTTGAGCTGAGGAGATCACTAAATGTGATATGGGATCCTGGAACAGAAAGGATATTAAGGAAAAACTGAGAAAAGTATGGACTTTAATTAATAATAATAATGTATCAATATTGGTCCATTAATTCTGAGTAATGTACCCTGTCAATGTAAGATCTTAATAAGAGAAACTGGTGTGGGGTGTGTGGGAATTCTTTGTACTGTCTGCCCAATTATTCTATAAATCTAAAACAGTTCTAAAAAGTAAAGTCTAGGGAATTCCCTGGAGGTCCAGTGGTTAGGACTCCGTGCTTCCACTGCAGGGGGCCCAGGTTCGATCCCTGGTTGGGGAACTAAGATCCCGAGTGCCTCTGGGCCAAAAAAAAAAAAAAGTGAAAAAAATAAAAAGTAAAGTCTATTAAAACAACAACAACAGTAACAAACTTTTTTTGTTTAACCTGAAAGCTGGACAGGATTTAGAGTGGAAGGCAGATGACAACAGCTGAGCAGAGGCAGCAGAGCAGACAAGGGCACATGAGGAGAGAGCAGTCGCGTGGGGAGGACAGCCTGGCATGGGGGGCCCTGGGGGCCCACTCCCTCTCCACCCTGGGCCAGCGCTGCTGCTCCCAGACCAGAATGTCAGCGCAGTGCGAGAAGCGGCTCTTGTGTCTGGTCCAGCTGGGAGGCGGGGCCTGAGCTGCCTGCTCCCCCAGCAGCAAACACAGACTGTACCACCCTCGTCTGACTCACCATCAGCAGGAACCCTTCATACAGGAGAGAAGAGAATTTAAACAGACTCAGTCTGGTGAAAACAGCCCAGAGATCTGGGTGATTTGGGGAAAGGAACTTTAGCTCTCTGGGCCCCAGCTTCCCCACCTACAGAATGGGGCACACAGTTTAGCCTTCTTTGTTCGTGTCATTAGGATGTGGTGAGAAGCCCGTGAGGCTGAGGCCTGAGCATTTACTCTGGTGACTCAGCACGGGGCTGCCTAGGGCAACACTCCCTGCACCAACTGTCCTTCCTAGGAAGGGCCGTCAGACCTCACCCCTGCTGTCCCTTCCCCCTTCTCTATTCCTGGATCTCTGGGACTCTTCCGTGTCCTTGAACAACACCCCACTTGCGTCTGGGGCCTGATGCTGTCTCCATTGCCTGGAACACTCTTCACCCTTCCGCAGTACTCCCCTCCCCCCCAGGTCACCCCCAGCTCAGGGTGGCCAAGACCTCACACCCTTGGGCAGGGGCTCCTGTGCTCGCCGCTTCATCACTGTTTACCCCTATTCCTGCCGGACTCTGATCTCCACGGGAGCAGGGGGGTGTCTGTCTTATTCACACTGTGTCCTCAGAACCCCGTGTGTGTCTAGTGGCACAAACACAATAGGCACTGAACACTTTTCAGTGAATTCAGAAAGGAACAAACAAGTGCACAGATGTGCTAAATGGAAGCCCCTGGCCAGGGGGTGCTGGGGGAGCAGCCAGAGCTGCCGACACCTCCCCAGACACCCCAACGTCCTGGCATTCCTGTTTCAACTCAAGACTGTATGCCAGGCTCTTTAGAGTTTCCTAAAGGGGCCTGCGGCAGCCCCAAAAGACCGTCTGCCCTGACTGTGCTGGAGCAGAATCTCCTGGGAGTTAGCAAACCACTTTGTTAAGGGCTCTTGACTGAGAACAGTGGGTCTCAGGCTTTGAGCTCTGCACCAGGTCACCTGAAGTCACACAGCCTGCTGGGCCCACCCCGGAGTTTCTGATTCAGCAGGTCTGGGGAGGGGCAAGAAACTGCGTCTCTGACAAGTTCCCAAGGGATACTGCTGGTCTAGGGACCCACTTTGAGAACCACTCTTCTCCAGGGCTCTAGGGCAGCACAGAGTAGACTCCCCTGCGGCATTCTCTCCTCACTGGAAGAACCACTGCTTTTCCTTTTAAGTGGAGACAGAAGATTGTTTGGGTGCTGTTCATCAGAGGTAAAGGGGCCCTTGCCCATCTTTTGTCTAGAATCCAGAATTCTTAGCTGTGTTGCTGTCTAAAAGTTCTAAATTATTAGAATCTCATAATGGATCAGACAGCTGGCTTGTCTTCCTACATAAAAATTAAATATCCAAAATCAAGACTGATTTTGTGTTGACCCGGCCGTGTCATTTATTCACCCGAAGATGCTTGCGGAGCACAGGACCACACCCTTTAATGCTTTTATGTACGTTAACGGCATGTGAACCTTCCAAGGGCCTTGCTTATATGAAAGGAGTTTGAGCGCATCTCGGAGGACAGATGACTAGCTCTGCCCCCTGGCCGTTTGCAGACCAGCACTGGGCCTGGGTGTCCTGACTGCAGTCCTGGGGTGGTCCTCCCACTGCCACCTCCACTCATTCTCCTGTGAACGGTCTCCTACTTCCTTCATTTACGCAAACACCTCCTCTGTCCCAGACCCTGTGCTGGAAGCTAGATATTAGATGATGATAAAAATATTGGCAGACTCATGTTGAAACTTGCTTTCCTTTCCTCCCAGGCTGCAGGTTTGCTAGATAAGCAACCATTTTATGAGCTGCTGAGACCTCAACTGGGACTGGCTAAGAGAGAGCCAAGAAAAGTAGTAACTCTTACAAAGAATCTGCTTTATTCCCTCAAAGAGATGATTGATTTTTAAATTCTCCTAGAAGAAGGTGTGGGAGAGAGACAGACTCTGTATCTCTTAAGACATATACTATATATTATTTACAGATTAAATTATAGGAGGTCTGGGATTTGCTTTAAAATAATGCAGCACTGAAAGAAATCAAGGATCTAAGTATGGAGAGATATTCCACAGATTGGAGGACGCAACAGAGTAAAGATGTCAGTTACCTCCAAATCAATACATGGGTTTGACACAATTTCTACCAAAATCCCAGCAAGGTTTTTTTGTAACTATAGACAAGATTATTCTAATGTTTATAGAGAAAGGCAAAGGAACAAGAATAGCTAAAATAATCTAAAAAAGAGGAATAAAGAGGAACCACTCCACCAAATTTCAAGAATTATTATACAACTATAGAAAACAAGGTTGTGTGATATTGGAGAAGAACAAACAAGTAAATTAATGGATCAGAATAGAGAATAAAGAAATAGTGCCAAACAAGTATAACCGAACAATTTTTAAAATAGCTTTTTTGAGATATAAACCACATACCATACAACTCACCCATGTAAAGTACAAAATGCAAATTGTTTTGTATGTTATTAATTTTTAAAATTGTGATAAAATGTGTTTTAAAATTTGCCATTTTATATGTATAGTTCAGTGGCATTATTTTCCCAAGGTATGCAACCATCACCACTATATATGGCCAAATTTTTTCATCACTCCCTGTTCCATTAAGCAATAACTCCCTGTTCCCCTCTCCTCACTCTGTAATCATTAAGCAGTAACTCCCTGTTCCCCTCTCCCTACAGCCCCTGGTAACCACTAATCTATTTTCTGTCCCTAAGAATTTGCCTATTCTAGGTACCTTATGTAAATGGGATCATACAATATGTGTCCTTCAGTGTCTGCCTCATTTCACTTAGCATAGTGTTTTCAAGGTTCATCCATGTTGTACTGTGTATCAGAACATCATTCCTTTTTATGACTGAATAATATTTCATTGTATGTAAATACCACATTTTGTTTTTCCGTTTATCTGTTTGATGGACATTTGGGTTATTTCCACCTTTTGGCTATTATGAGTAATGCTGCCATGAACATTGGTGTACTAATATCTGTTTGAGTCCCTGATTTCAATTCTTTTGGGTACATACCTAGAAGTGTAATTGCTAGATCATATGGTAATTCTATGTTTTGCTTTTTGAGGACCTGCCAAACTCTTTTCCACAGCAGCTGCCTTGTATATCTTTTCTGAAGAAATGTCTACCCAAGACATTTGCCCATTTTTTAATGAGTTTGTTGTAGTTGCTGTTGTTCTTGAATTGTAGGAGTTCTTTATATATTTCTAGATATTAGTCCCTTATCGGATATATGATTTGCAAATATTTTCTCCCATTCAGTGGGCTGCCTTCTCATTTCCTTGAAAGTATCCTATGATGCACAAAACTTTAAGATTTTGACGTAGTCCAGTTTACCTATTTTTTTTTCTTTTGTTGCCTGTGCTTTTGGTGTCATATACAAGAAATAATTTCCACATCCAATGTCATAAAACGTTTCCCCTGTTTTCTTCAAAGAGCCTTACAGTTTTAGCTCTTATGTTTAGGTCTTTGATCCATTCTGAGTTAATTTTTGTATACGGCATTAGGTAAGGACCTAACTTCATTATTTCGCATGTGGATATTCAGTTTCCCAACACTATTTATTGAAAAGACTGTCTTTTCCCCCACTGACTATCTTGGCACCTTTGTCAAAAATCAACTGACCATTTATGTGAGGGTTTATTTCTGGGGTCTCTATTTATTCGATTAGACCAATAGAATATATGTCTATCCTTGTGCCAGTATCACACTGTTTTGATAACTGTGGCTTTGTAGCAAGTTTTGAAGTCAGGTAATGTGAGCCCTCCTGCTTAGTCTTTTCATGATAATTTTGAATATTCAGGGTTCCTTGAGACTCCATATGAATTTTAGAATAAGTTTTTCTATTTCTGTAAAAATGCCATTGGGATTTTGATAGGGATTGCATTGAATCTGTAGATTGCTTTGAGTATTATTGTCATCTCAACAATCTTAAATCTATTAACGCATGAACATGGGATGTCTTTCCATTTATTTAGGTTTTCTTTTTATATCTTTCAGCAATGTTGGAATTTTCAGTGTACAAATCTTTTGCCTCCTTGGTTAAAGTTATTCCTAAGTATTTTATTATTTTCAATGCTACTGTAATGGAATATAAAATATTTCTGTTTTCAAATTGTTCATTGCAAGTATATAGAAATAAAACTGATTTTTTTGTGTTGATTTATATCCCCCAACTTTGCTGGATTTATTTATAAACTCTAACAATCTATTGTGGATCTTCAGAGTTTTCTACATATAAGATTGTGTCATCTACAAACAGAAATAATTTTACTTTTTCCTTTCCAAGTTGGATGACTCTTATTTCTTTTTCTTGCCTAATTGGCCAGAACTTCCAATACTGTGTTGAATAGAAGCGGTGAAAGCAGGCATCCTTGTCTTTTCCCTAATCTCAAGGAAAAAGCTTTCAGTTTCTCATCATTAAGTATGATGTTAGCTGTGAGTTTTTCATATATGGCCTTTATCATATTGGGGACATTCCCTTCTATTCCTAGTCTGTGTGTTTTTATCATGAAATAGTGTCGAATTTTGTCAATGCTCTCTCTGCATCAACTGAGATGATCATGTAGGGTTTTTTCCCTTCGTTCTATTACTGTTGTATATTACATTGAATGATTTTCATATGTTGAACCATTCTTGTATTTCAGAAATAAATCCTAATCAGTCAAGATATATAATCCTTTTAATATGCTGTTGAATTCACTTTACTAGTAGTTTACTGGTACACTAATCCTCTGTTTAGAATTTTTGCATGTATATTTATGAAAGATATTTGTCTTCAGTTTTCTTTTTTTAATAGTGTTTTGTCTGGCTTTAATGAGTTAGGAACTATTTCTTCCTCTTCAGTATTTTGGAAGGTGTGAGAAAGATTAATGTTAATTGTTATTTAAATGTTTGGTAGAATTCACTAGTGAAGCCATCAAATCTTGGGCTTTTCTCTGTTGGGAAGTTTGTGATTCAATTTCCCTGGTAATTATAGGTCTATTCAGATTTTCTATTTCTTCTTGAGTCAGTTTTAGTACATGTGTTTTTCTAAGAATTTACTCATATAATCTAGTTTATCTAATTTGTTGGTGTATAACAGTTCAGTTGTTAGTATTTTCTTATAATTCTTTTTATTTCTGTAAAATTGATAGTAATGTCCCCACTTGGCTAACTGATATTTGACAAAAGTACAGAAGCAATTCAGTAGAGGAAAGTTTTTTTTTAGAAATAGTGCTGGAACAACTGGACATCCATAGGCAATAAAAATGAACCTTGACCTAAATCTCACATTTTATACAAAAAAACTCAAAATGAATCATAGGTTTAAGTGTAAAAGGTTTTAGAGGAAAAAACATAAATAAAAATCTTTTGGAACTAAGATTTGGTGAAGAGTTCTTAGATGTGACTCCAAAAGCATCACCCATAAAAGGAAAATTTGATAAATTGAACTTCATCAAAATTTAAAATTTTGCTCTGTGAAATCCTTGTTAAGAGGATGAAAAGATAAGCAACAGACTGAGAGACAATACATGCAAACCACATATCTGAGAAAGGACTCATATCTAGAATATACACAGAACTTTCACCACGTATCTGACAGAGGACTCATATCTAGAATATATACGGAACTTTCAAATCTCAACATCAAAACAATGAACAATAGAAATAGAAAATTGGCAAAAAACATGAAGACATACCTCACCAGAGAAGATATATGAATGGCAAATAGGCACATGAAAAGATGTTCCACAGCACCTGCCTTTTGGGAAATGCAAATTAAGACCAAGATGCAATATTATTATATGCCTATCAGAATGTCTAAAGTATAAAATAGCGACAATACCAGATGCTGGTCAGGATGCTGAGAAACTGAATCTTTCATACATTGTGGTGCGAATGTGAAATGGCACATCCACTCTGGAAAACAGTTTGGCAGTTCCTTAAAAAACTAAACATTCAACTGTCATATGACTCAGCAGTTGCACTCCTGGGCAATCACATTTATCCCAGAGAAATGAAAACTTATGTCCACCCAAAAAACTGTGCATAAAAGTTCCTCGTAGCTTTATTTGTGACAGCCTAAAATTGGAAACCACCCGGATGTCCTTCAATGGGTGAATGTTTAAAAAAATGTGCACATTTATTACATGGAATACTACTAAGCAATAAAAAGGAATGAAGTAAAAATACAAGCAACCACTTGGATGGATCTCAAGGGCATTTGCCTGAGTGAAAAAAGTCAACCTCAAAAGCTTACATACTGATTGCCGTGGAGGTTACACAAATCTACACAGGTGATAAAATGACATAGAACCATTTACATGTCTTGTACCAAGGGCAGTTTTCTGGAGTCATATGAAATATAATCATTGGGGAAAACTAGGTGAAGGGGACACAGGACCTCTCTGCAGTAGAGTCAGAACACCCTATACTGTATAGTTATTTCAAAATAAAAAGATTTTTTAATGCCTTAGAGGCAAAGGTATGACAGACAACTTTCAATAGACTATAGTCTGTTTTAGATATGTGCTATGGTTATACTTTTTTAGAAAAGAGTCCTCATCTTGGGACTTCCCTGGTGGCGCAGTGGTTAAAGAATCCGCCTGCCAATGCAGGGGACACGGGTTTGATCCCTGGTCCAGGGAGATCCCACATGCTGCGGAACAACTTATCCTGTGCGCCACAACTACTGAGCCTGCGCTCTAGAGCCCGTGGGCCACAACTGCTGAAGCTCGCGCACCTAGAGCCCGTGCTCTGCAACAAGAGAAGTCACTGCAATGAGAAGACCGTGCACTGCAATGAAGAGTAGCCCCTGCTCGCTGCAACTAGAGAAAGCCCGCGCACAGCAACGAAGACCCAAGCAACGCAGCCAAAAATAAAATTTAAAAAAAATTTTTTTAAAGAGACAAGACATGCCACAAACAGGGAGATTACACTTGTGGCACAGATGGGTATCCAGAATAGAGGGGGAAAGTGTATTATATAAACTATACATACATAGAAATATATTTTTACATTAATGATTATATTAAAAATAAACCCTCAGTAGACACTTCACATTAAAGGAAATACAGATAATCCATAAACATAGAAGATAAGATGTTCAACACATTAGTAAGCAGGAATTTTAAATTAAAACTACACTAAGATCCCATTTCATACCTATCGGCCTGTCAAAAATGAAACTGACAATGGCCATCCCAAGAGTTGGGAGGATGTAGAGTTGGAAACATTCCTACACACTGTCTGAAGTCTAAGTTGATAGGATAGCTTAGGGGACAGTTTGGCATACCCAGGACCCAGGGATGCCATACCTAGGTGTCTATACCCAGGAGCATGAATTCACTCCACGGGTAATGGTTGCATCCAAGAGGGCGAAAATCTTAGCTATTACAATGGTTTGTGATCCTCCAAAGAGCAACAGGACTTTAAAATATATAGTATATTCGTGGTATTAAAATTTCATTGGGGTCAATAGGAAAACAATGTATAAAAGGCTCTTTGGGCGGGGGTAATAATGAAAAAGAGGTTGGGAAACTCTGCGAGAAAGTCTGCGATCCATGCCCAGGCGGTACGTGGATGTGTCTGCAGCACCATCATTTGTACCAGCAACAGCATGGGAAACACCCGATGTTCTGCAGCAGTGCAGTGCACCTGCAAAGCTGCAAATACTCACAAAATGCAAGACTGTGCGTCAGGGAGACTGAATCATCACAACTACATGAGCTGTTGAGTAAAAAAGCCAGTCAGAGAAGAAAAGTTACTGGATGGTTCCACTTATATGAGGTCAAACCATGCAAAACTCAACAGAAATAAATGCTAAAACAAAGACAGCCTGTATAATTTATAGAAAGCTTGAAATATTGGATATCTCTAAAGGAAAGAGAGGAGAATGGGATTGGAGTAGGATATACAGAAGGTTGAATTCTAAGATTCTGGAATTTTCTAAAACATGATAAGTGTTCATTTTATTAATTTTCATTTTATTAATTTTATTAATAAAATTAATATTAATAGGTGTTCATTTTATTAATTTTCAAACAATATTTGCATGTATATACTGTATATTTCTTTGGAGATATATACATATATGTTTAATAAGAAGTTGTTAGCATTTTTAAGGGCCTTATGCCATGTATGAGGTATGGTAAAGGATACTATGTATACCTGACACACTGGTAAGTGGTTTTGAATTGAAATCAACGGGAGGGGACTCGAGTGTCATGCCACGGCACATAGTTGTGTGTCCTTGTTTACTGAGCTGGTGGGGACCGAATGGTAGGTGATTTACAGTGATGTGTGAAAGTCGACCAGTGCACTTTTTCAACCAGACTGTGTTTTTGCAACAAGAATGGTGTGAGAACCTGGCTCCCAGACCCTCTCCCTCCTCTTACAGAAGGAGCGTTTATCCCGGAAAGGCTCGTCTCCTTCTCCGCATGTCCCCTCCCTTGCTGCCCTTTAGCAGTTGCTCTCTCTCTCCTTCCAGCCCTCCCTGATGGAGCTCTGGACACGGCGCTCCGTGCGGATGAGGCAGGCAGTGAGGAGGACCTGTACGAGGACGTGCACAGCTCCAGCCACCACTACAGCCACCCTGGAGGGGGCGGCGAGCAGCTGGCCATCAACGAGGTAGGGTCAGGGCTGCATGGGTGAAGGGATGGGGCTGGAACGCACGACCTGGCCATCAGGGCGACTTCAGCACGTTCATGCAGGCCTGGATGTCCACAGTCTGTGTTCCAAGCAGATGACAGTGGCACCGGTGTGCACTCCACACAGGTTCAGCCTGTGGCTCTCACTTTAGAATGTGGTGTCCACGAGCAGAGCTTGTCAAATCCAGGACCCTCCCCTCTGCCCTCAAGGGGCCTAGAAGGAACCCAGAATAGCAGGTGTGGTACCCAGGACCTGTGATGCAACTCCTGTAACACTGTCCTGGATGGAAGAAGCTCTGCTTGGCAGGAAGGAGGCCAGGGCTTAGCCCCTGACCTCTCAACTAGTTGCCTGGGCAGGACCTGGGCAAGGCACGTGATTTCTTCCCTATTGACTCCAAGAGCTTAAAGAGTATTGCTGTTGCTATGACAACTGTGTAGTATATGTTACCACTTTTTACTGTTCCTACCTAAGCAGAAGAAATCAGTACGAAACTTTATGTAGGCAAAACTGGTCCCCATGCCAAGTCCTCCTTTTGTATTCTCCAAGGAAGGAGAAATTTCGAGACCTGGACACTCCTCTGTTTTTCTCACTCATACTTCTATTTTCTCCCCATCTTCTTTTTCACTTAATTTGGAGAAGGCTGTTGAACATAATGTGGTAGGTAACTGGCACAAGCACATGTCCATAACAGCACCACATTCTCCTCTTGGCCATGATAGAAATGTATTTCTGCTTCACTAAAATGAATCAGACCACCCACGATCTTGCAGAAGATTTTCCCTTCACGAGGAGATCAGTGTACAAACAGTTAGCTTCTGACATTTCTGGAGCCCTTCGGGAGTGTGGTGTCCTCACTACCTACCTGACAGTCACCAGTGCACCAGCGCTTCCCACAGGCCCGGCTCTGAATGATGATTTAAAGTAGCCATTAAATAATGATTTCATCAAAATCCATGATGCATAAGGAATAAGCATCCAAATAAGTTGGTTTTTCCAATATATGAAGCCTTTCTTTAAGTGCTTCTCATAAACTATTTTGAATGGAAGGGGCTCCAAAATGATGTCATCTTAGTAGAATTCACAGAGAATAGTTTGCTTTTTCTTGAAGATTCAGCCGCCCTCAGTCTTGGGGCCCAGCCACGGTGGGAGGCCATGTGGGGCAGGGGGAGAGTCTCTCACACCTGGATGAGAGCTCCTCCCTGCCAGCGACCAGGTGTGGAGATCTGAGCAAGTAGTGCTCTGAGTGCTGAGCTGTAAAATAGGATGACCGTACAGTTACAGGAGGACGAACAAACGCAAGTAACGTGGCACGCAGTGGGCGGTCAACCTCCAATGACGCAGATGGTAATGAGGAAGGAATAGTAACATAAAGCTTTCTGTGTGGGGTTATCTGATTGGCCATCAGTGCTGCGTCGTTAGAGCTCTCGTGTCTACTTTTTATAGCTGTTCATCTCCTACCTAGTGGTGGAATCTGGTCCATCACATCATGCTGCTGGTGGGGAGGTGCCTTTTTGGCCCTTAAAAATGTGTCCATTCTAAGGTCTTTGGATGACGAAAGCCAAGAGCCAGGAGTGCTCTAGAAGAACAAGTAGGCTCTGGCCAAGGGCAATGAAGGCAATTGAGACCATGAATTGTATAGGACCTATTTTAGCTGCTTAGAGAATTTGTTTCCTGTTTGGTTCAAAGGTCCTGCCTGGTATTTGAGGTTACTGAGTGGACAGCGTGGTGGTGTTGTACCTGTGTTTAGAGCCCTCAGTGCTCCCAGGGTGCTGGTCTTCCCTGGACCCTGGGCGAGCACCCAGGGTGGGGTGAGGATGCAGCATGCCACGAGGAGGACGGCCAGGCCAGGCAGCAGAGCCCCTCCAGTGATACAAGGCTGACATGGGGCAGGGGCTGGGCTGCTGGCTAGTGGAGGACCTGCTGCAGGTCATTCCTGTCTCGGGCCTCTGTTTCCTCCGTGTGGGGTGAATAAGGCCCCTGGGCCCCACTGGCATGTAGGAGAGTCACCGTGCCCATGTGTACTGGGTACCCGGGAAAGGCTGTATTCGTTACGATTCCTGGGCAGCATTAAATAGATTCACCTTATCAGGAACTCCAGAGAGACATAAGAGGTGATTCTCCGATGACAGGCTGGTTCCCCCAGCCTTGCGAGATCAGCACATCCTGCTCTGCATCCCCGGCCCCTCTGGCACGCACAGCTCTTGCGTGTGAGGCAAGAAGGCTTACTGGTGGTCAGTGTGGGTTTCAGGCTTGGAGATGATAGAAGCAACACGTGTCAGAGAGAAGTCCACACTAGATAGCATCTGGCTTGCTCTAAACTCACACGTGCACTTGTATTTTCTAAGAATACGTTGGTGTCATGTTCTAAATTGGGACACTGTCTAGTTCCTGGTGACCTAAGGAGGGATCGCTCTTCAATTTCCTAAGCAGGAGGCAACCGAAACCAGCTGGCCTGAAGAGCAGGCGAGGCAGGGGGGGCAGCGAAGCCCTTTTGTGTCCTGGGTACATGAGGAGCGTGTGTGTGTGACCACGTGAAGATCTGAGTGTGAGGTGTGCGTGTGTGTGTTGCATGCATGTGACACACATTTACTGAGTGTTTAGTGTGTGTCAGGCAGTGTCTCAGGTCTGGGACAGAGCTGTGCAGAGGACATCGTCCTGCCTTCCGGGAGCTGACCGCCGGGGTGACGGCAGGCACTGCACGTCTGTGGGCACCTGGCCTCGTCTGCATGTGCCCCAATGGAAGGAGATGTCTTGTTCATCCTGTATCCCTTGCCCCTAACTTGTGCCTCGTGCCTTGTGACTGTCCAGTTCCTGCAGCATGAGTTAACGTCAGGGCCCAGAAGTGTCCCCTCTCCTTTCAGTATTGTCCCCGCCAGATGCCCGTGACCCGGGCCCAGGCCTGGGCCTGTCTGCCCAATTCCTCACCCCCCTCCCACCCTCTCCCTGCCTCCCACAGCTCCGGCCATGCTCTGCTGAGCTGACGTCACCCCTGAGGTCAGGCCTGAGGACATTCTTAGCCCAGGGATTTTTTTTCTGAAGAGTTGAGGGCTGAAAGTAGGCAGTGTCTTTGGAAGACATTGTTCTTGTTTCTTTTTAACCTCCCCACCCAAAGTTGTGAGATGGGACCGGCCCCCAGCCAGGAGGCCTGGGGTCTCCTGGTGCTCAGCCACCGCCCTGCAGATTGCAGTCTCCCCTCCGGGCCAGGCCAAGCTGTGCTGGAGGACGGCAGGCGTGTGGAGCTGGGCTTCCCCTCAGCTCTGCCCACTTGCTGCACAGAGCTGAGGGCCTTCGAATGTCCAGCTCCCCTCCAAACACCTGTGTGTAGACCTGCTCCAGGAGGGCAAGGGGGCGCTGAGGGCAGCTCCTGGATCATCCTGCGGAGAGAAGATGACACCCAGACTAGAGGGCAGACAGACATAAAGCTTGTTCTCCAACCTGGGGCTTAAAGCGTAAAGGAGCTTTGCCGGTAACTCGGCCAGCACAGCAGGTGGGAAGCCGGACTGGCCCGGGCCCCCAGGCCGTGGGGTCACCAAGGACAGAAGACAGTCTGGCCATCCACCTACTCCCAGCACTTCTTGGTGGAGCATTTAGAGAACACCGCAGGATGCGAGGCTGGCTTGCGACCACCCCTTCCTGGAGGCAGTCTGACCCTCCATCCAGGAGTTTCTGCCTTCCCTGGTGCCTGTGACCCTGGCTATCTGTCCCCACACCTGACTTAGCTCTTGCACCCCCTCCCCGGCACCAGGGAGGAGCCCAGTACTGGTCAGGGCTCCAGACCCCTCACGCGCGCCCTGAGCTGGGTGACAAACGGACGTAGGTCTCCGAGAGACGGGGCAGGAGCAGCTCGAGACCCCAGCGCCAGGCCTGCAAGTGCCCATGGCCAGCAGCCCAGAGCAGCCTTCCTCTTCCCTCACCCTCCTGAAGCCATGTCCCGGACACCTAGGTCACCCCCTCCACGGCAGTCCTGCCCCTCCCAGACCTACACACTCACCCAGCTAGCCTGGCGGGCCAGGCCCTGCTGCCTCTTCTACTCCTCCCTGGCTTGGATCCTCTCAGCCTGAATCTTTCAAGGGCCTACGCCTTTGTTTTCAAGCTTTTTTGGCTTTGTTTTTGGTCATGAAATACACACACAAATACTGTTGCTACTATCTTCCCTGCCGTACACCCAGATCACCGGGATCTGAAGGCTGGGTGCCCCGGGGTGGGGCAGAAGCCACCTCTCAGTCCTCCATCCCGGCCCAGGTTCAAGGTTCTTCTGCCACTTAACGTCTCCCAGGCTGCTCAGCTGCACAGGGGACACAAGCGTCATCCCAGAGCTGAGCCGTGGCTGAAGTCCTGAAGCTCGCCCCCGAGGCCAGGCAGCAGCAGGAAGGTCCTGCAGACCCACAGCGCTCAGTGCTGCGCTGACCAGTGGCTTCCTGGAACCACCCTGACTGGTGGCCTGAGGTCACACAGCCCACCGTGCCCGCCTTCCTGGGTGTCCGATGGCTCTGCAACCACAGGGGCACAATGACTCAAGTCAGGGGTCCGAGCCACACCCCACCAGAGGCGTCACACAGTCTTACCAGTGCTGGGATTTGGGGCAATAGGGAGTCCCCACAATCCTTGTGAGAGCTTGAAGGGAGAAAATCTTGAGCCAGTCATTTGAAGAACTGGGCAGGAAAAGAAGACTCTTTCCCCCAACTAGACAGATAGGCCCAGTTGAACCTTCCGATCTGAGGGGGGCAGACAGCCTCTCTGGACACATCCCAACCCTCCTCTGCCACACACACAGGTACCCACCTGCGCACATACATCCCGGCGTCCACTTGCACTCTTCAGCAGGATGGTGACGTCCACAGGCACCATCGTCTCTACTCACTCGCGTGTAGAGCTGGCACACACACAGGGAACCTGAACATACAGCCACCCACAAGGGAACACCCAGCCTCTGCACGTAATCCCTCCATGGGCTTCTCCTGCCCCAGGAGCCTCAGAGCTGAGCATGGAGCCTGGAAACCTCTGCCCACTTCTGAGCTGCTTTTCAGTCTCCTCGGCCCCCTCAGCTGCTGCCTCCTGACCCATCAGAGGGGCTCGGTGACCGTGACAGAGCTCCTCACTGTGGATGGAATGACAGGCTTGCACATGAGCTCTGAGCCCTGCAAGGTTAAGGTTGCAAGCTCTGTCTGGGAGGCAGTAGAAACCCCCGGGTACCTGACATAGGGTTTTTTTCAAAAGCTGCTGAACCACGTGCAGAAGAATGAAATTGGACCCTCAAAAATCAACTCAAAATGGGATTAAAGACTCAAATGTAAGACCTGAAACCATTAACCTACTAGAAGAAAACAGGGGAAAAAGCTTCTTGGCATTGTTCTGGGCCATGATTTTTGTATATGACACATTTGAAAAGCACAGGCAGCAAAAGCAAAAATAGACAAGTGGGATTGCATCAAACTAAAAAGCTTTGCACAGTAAAAGAAACCATCAACAGAGTGAAAAGGCAACCTATGGGGTGGGAAAATATATTTGCAAACCGTATATCTGATAAAGGGTTAATATCCGAAATCTCTAAGGCACTCACAACTCAATAGAAAAAAAAAAAGAACCCAAAAAACAAACCAGAAATAATAATAGTAATAACCCAATTAAAAAATGGGCAAAGAGACCTGAATAGACATCTCTTAAAAGAAAATGCCCAACGTTACTGGACATTCAAATATCAGGGAAAGGCAAACCAAAACCATAATGAGACATTACCTCACACCTTACAATGGCTATTATTAAAAAGACAAAAGATAAGTGCTCTTGAGGATGCGGGAAGAGAAACCCTTACACACCGTTGCTGGGAATGTAAACTGGTGCAACCACTTTGGACAACAGTGTGGAAGTTCTGCAGAAAGTTTAAAATAGAACTATTATACGCTCCAGCAATCCCATTTCTGGATGTATATCCAAAGGAAATGAAATCAGGATCTTGAAGAGATATTTGCACTCCCCTGTTCACTGCAGCATTATTCACAATAGTCAAGATATGGAAACACCTAAGTGTCCGTCAGCGGATGAATGGATGAAGGAAAATGTGGTATATATATTATTCAGCCTTAAAAAAGAAGGAAATCCTGCCCTTTGCAACAAGGTGGATGAACCTAGAGGACATTATGCTAAGTGACACAGAAAGACAAAGACTGCATGATTGCACTTATATGTGTAATCTAAAAGTCAAACTCACAGAATCTGAAAGTAGACTGGCTGCCAGGGGCTGGGGGAGAGAGAAATGGGAAGATGTTGGTCAAAGAGTACAAAGTTTTAATTACGCAAGATGAATAAGTTCTGGGGATCTCATGTACAGGATGGTGAGTATTGTTAACAGTACTGTATTGTACTTAAAATTTGCTGAGTGGTTACTTCTTAAAGTGTTCTCACCACACAGACAAAACGGTAACTCTGTGAGGAGATGGAAATGGTAATCCAGCCACCACGGTGGCTTGATTGTGGTGGTCATTTTACAGTGTATATCAAGTCGTACGCCTTAAATATATACAATTTTTGTCAATCATACCTCAGTGAAACTGGGGAGGGAGGGTTAGCGGCTGAAGAAGCCAGCTACTTTCCCATAGGAACAAAATGCCGCTCTGATGGGCAAGGTCAGTAGGAGAGGTTCTGAGTCAGGGCCTTTCTGGAGCATCTCAACACGGATCCGCCCGTCTGTCCAGAGTTCAAATTCCTGGACGAGTTTATGACAGAGCAAATCGACCTTTCAGAGCCGCATTTACTCATCTGTGCTGTCGGGGCCAAGGGCAGCCCTTGGTGTTAGGACTCAGAACCCCTGGCCCCCGGCACCCTAAGCGCCACCGTGGTCATCTATGCGCCTGGCCTGCGCGGAGCCAGGACCGCGGAGACCCCTCGGGTGGAGGCGCCCCGGGCCGAACGCGGCGCACGCGGGAGCCGCCCGGCCCGGCCCCGGCCCCGCCCCCAGCCCCCCCCCCCCCCCCCCCCGCCGGCGGCCGGGTCGCTGGGCCGGGTCTTGGGGGACGCGGCGCGCGCGGCGAGGGAGAAGCCCCGGCCCGGGGAGCGCGGCGGCTCCGCCCCCGCTCTGGGCGCTCCGGCAGCCCCGCGGCCGCCCTGTCGCGGCGGGATCCCCGGGCGCGCGGAGCCGGGAGGCTGGGCGCCATGGCCAGGGCCCCGCAGTCCCGGCGCCGCCCAGCGCCGCCCGGGAGCGTCCTGCGCGCCCTCCTGCGCTGCAACCTGCCCCCCGGCGCCCAGCGCGTGGTGGTCTTCGCCGTGCTGGCGCTGCTTGTGCTCATCAATGTCGTGCTGATATTCCTGCTGGCCTTCCGCTGACCGCCGGGGTGAGTGGCGCCGGTGTGGGCCCCCTCCGCCGCTGCGCGTCTTTCCTGCCGCCCGGCTCCGGCTGTGGCCGCCCCAGCCCCCAGCTGCCCAAGGCGGGTACCCGAGAGCCCTGCACCTCCCCACGAGGGGAGGCCTACACCTCAAACCCGTGCGCTGGGGCCCGTCTGTGTGCGCGTCCCCCGGGGCACGGCCGGGTGGGTGACTTAGGGGCGCGGTGACACATGTGCCATGGGGTCCTTAATGTCTGTCTCGTGTGTGTGTGTGTGTGTGTGTGTGTGTGAGAGAGAGACTGAGGGGGCAGATGCCGCTGTGGCCGCAGCTGTCTGGTTGTCAGGGAACCTCGCACATGTGACCACCGTGTGAGCGGATCTGGACATGCCTTTCTGTGCGGGTTGAGAGATGTCTGAGGATGAGTGGGCTCCTCTGCTTATGTTGCCTGCAGTTGCTTTTCCCACTTTAGGTGTTAGATATGTGGTCTCAGTCAGCGTGCCCCCCACTGCAGGCAGGCCGCCCCCCACCCTGCCCCTTGCAGGTGGGCACCCCTGGGCTGCGTGTGCGGGGGCCCGTGGGATCTGCGTTGTGTTCCCAGACTGTCGGCATGGACTCCTCCACCAGCGTGCATGTGTGAGACAGCTGGGAGGTGGGGCAGGGTGGGGAGGGTGGGGGCGCTTTGAGGCAGAGCCTGGCTTTCCCAGCCCTGTCAAACTCTCAGAGGCACAAAAGGGGATCCAGCACCCTGTCCCTGGCTTGTCTTCGTCCTGAAATTGCCCCCCGCCGTCCGGGACAGTCCCCCACCTGCCTCCACATAAACACCCCATACCTCAGAGCCAGCATATGCTCCCCACTGCCAGGCCAGGAGGGAGCCCGGAACCCTCGCCCCTGGGCCTGCCCAGCCTGAGTTTTGGCTTCAGTGCAGCTGCACCTCAGACAGAGTGCCAGGAAGGGCCTCTGTCCAGAAGCCCACCCAGCACTGGCCCTGGCAGCCTCCAGGCTGTCCTGAAAGCGGAATGTGTCTCTGACCTCTTGGAGCTGCATCTTGTCTTAGTGACGTCACATAAACGGTTAATGTCATAGCTGTGCCTTGTCTGAGCACCTCCTATTTGTGGATCTACACGGGAGACTGGTGACCCAGGTACAGCACACTGTTACTCTGGGTTCTGATGGGGACCGAGGCACAGGGATATCAGGGGAGTTGCTCATGGCTGTGTGTCTATCAAGTCCCCTGTGCCCAGCAAGTCGCTGGGACAAGGAAGTGACAAAGGTCACCCTACCCTACCCCCTGCCATCAAGGGCTTCTAGGTGACGGGTCAGGATGGGTATGGGGGCTTGTCCATAAAGGCGTAAGGAAGCCTGCCCCTTTGCCCCACACCTGGAGCCCTTCCCAAAGCTGAGCAGGAGACCACCTGCGGAGGACCCGCACCTCTCCGCAAAGGCTGGCGGGATAAAGCGGGAGCAGGCAGGAGGCACTGGGCCATGCGAGCGGGGATTCTGCTCAGGGCTCATTTGAGGGAAGGTGGGGACAGGGGGAGATGCCTGACCTGATTAATATCATGTGGGACTAACCTGGGACGGGAACTGGTCAGAAGCTGGGCTGTGTGGGGTGTGTCTGCAGTGCTTCCTCCCTGCCTGGGCTCTAGCAGTGGGGACTACCTCCACGCTGTCCTGGAGACTAGCGTGTGCAGCTCGTGTGACCTGAGGATGGACGGCATCCGCTTGCGATCTAGCAGATTGTTCTCAAGAGATCAGAGTGTAGCATCCCATTAGCCAGCCTGTGAATGTGCACTGGCAGGTGCGTGCCGGAACAGGGAGTCTCAGAACACCCACTTCCCCAGGATCAAAACTACAAAGCTTAATAAACCAGAAGTTTTGTTCCCTGCCAGATTCAAACCTCAGGTTACGAAAGCAGCTCCAGGGGTGAACCCTCCCCAGTCTCCGTAACTCATCACTCAGAATGTACAGGCCTTCCCAAATAGTCTCCATCCTGATGGGCCAAGTCACCCTTGGTCACTGTCCCTGTACGGGAATGTTCACCTGCAGCCACGTCCTCATTGGCTCAACTGCACCACCTTTGAGCCACTCTGCTTCCTCTTGGTCTAGGGCCAGATCCTCTGAGGGCTGGATGGCAGCCTGCTTGTGCCCGTGTGCCGGCTGTGGGCCGCCCAGCCTGATGCCTGCTCCCGGGCTGCAGCTGGCCAGCTCTTCTCACGTGGCCTCACTGAATCCTCTGGTCTCATCCTGGCCGCACTGCAGCCCGGAGGTTTCTCCCTGCAGAAGAGGACAAGCCTGTAGTAGGTCTTCTTAGCTGGGATGAGTACAGTGGTTTCTTGAGGAGGCCTGCAGCCCCCAGGATTAGCCCAGTGCTGTCTGCCCAGGGTCCCTGGGTGGGCCACGGGAATCTGCAGCCCTTGAACAGCTGCTGCTGTGAGGATGGGTGTACACATAAGCTGTGGATTATTCTGAAGAGTGGTTTCACTGGGGTTTGGAGCAGGTTTAAACCCAAGAAAACATGAAGAACCTCATGGTGGTTTGTGAGCGTGCTTTCTCAGGCCCTACCCTGGAGGAAGGGCCCAGCCTGAGTGTGCTCCAGTACCCAAGCACCCCCTGCTTCTCACCCTGTCCCTTTGGGGTGCCGTGGAGACAAGTGACCCCCCGCTGGGCAGCAGCTCAGAGGAGGAAACAGCACAGAGGCCGTGTCTGGTGATGCCCCAAGGCCTTGACTGCTTAGCCAAAGAGCCAGCTCAGGTCTGTGACAGTCAGAGCCGACACCTGGTCCCAGTAGCGTGGGGCACGACCCTCACCTCCTGGGCAGCCCCCAGCCCACTGCTCAGGAGGTGGGCTGCCCGAAGCTCACAGAGCCACTCGTCATTCACGGAGTAGACACTCAGCCCACATTACATGAGCAGGGAGGAGTCAGCCCAGTGCAAAACGGAGCTCTGAGCACAAGGGCTGCCTGGGAGGGGAGCGTCCCTCCTAATGCGATTTCTGATCATGCGGGAGGGAGGAACCACGCCAGTCATTTCCGGAGAGAGAAATTAATATAGAGAATTGTCAGCCAGGTGTAAAGTGGGTGACTCAGTCATGAAGTGCTCAGGAACAGCCCTGAGGTTTCTGTGACAGAGGTGGCAACTGCGAGATGTTCCTTCCTCTCTAGAGCTGGGGAATGAAGGAACTAGACTGGAGTAATTAAAACTGAGAATTCTGTGAGCTGGAGGCCTAGAACTCTGAGGAGGGGGGCTGCTCAGCTGGTGCCGAGGGGGCCGAGACTGGCTCTGCAGGCGTTCAAAAAACACTGCAGACCGGATCCAGCTACTGCAGTGGCTGGGCACCAGCAGACCTGGGGAAGCGGTGTTTGCTGCTAATCAGGTGGTAGACTGCAGGTCCACAAGAAGCCACTAGGAAGGAGCAAGCCCCCTCCCTCTCCAGTTCTCAGGTCCCCTCTGATGCCACAGGGGACGGCCGGCACAAGCAGAGATGCAGCCGGCAGTGCCCCAGGCCAGCATCACGGAGCACAGCAGAGACACGGGGGAAGCTGAGAGGCAATAGTTTAATCACGGCCCGGGGGGACGGGAAGAAGGTGTGCCCTGTGTGCAGGAGGGGGCAGCATGCTCGCCCTCAGATTCTGTGGCTCCCCAGGATTCTAGCAGTCAAGGATCAAGTTCACCGCCAGTCTAGACATGCCCTGGGCACAGCCCTGCCTCCCGAAGAGCGGCTGGCTCAGAGGGAGCCTCCGTCTGCCCCTCTGTACCACGAGTCAGGATCCCCCCTTCCCAGGGGTGGGAGACAGAGGGCAGGAACACCCTCACCCCTGTGACCTGCCCTCCCTGGTTCTCTCCACAGCTCATCAGTGATGGCAGTGTGGTCTGTGCTGAAGCACTCTGGGACCATGTCACCATGGATGACCAGGAACTGGGCTTCAACGCCGGGGACGTCATCGAAGTAATGGATGCCACCAACAGAGAGTGGTGGTGGGGCCGGGTCGCTGACGGCGAGGGCTGGTTTCCAGCAAGCTTTGTGCGGGTACGCACTGGCCCGAGCTTCTCCTAGCCCCGTAAAGAGGCAGCTGGCTCTGCTCAGCAGTGCAAGCCTGAAACTGCTCTGGGGTCTGGGGTGCTGTGTGTGGACCTCCCACTCATAGCTGCGCTGGGACTGCAGGCTGGGGGCTGGGTGGGCGGGTGGGTGTCGGGAAGCCCAGCCTGGGAATCGAGACACAGCCTTCCTCCTGCGCCACCACCAACTCCATCCCTGCCCCTGCCCCTCCCTCCAGGAGTCCTCAGCGGCCAGTGAAGAACGGGTCAGAAAAGTGGTCCCCTCCGGGCGCGGGGGGGGGTCTGTGTGTTAGAGTACAGCCGCCACAGCCAGCTGGGCTTCCCAGGCATCTGCAAAGCGCTGTGCAGACCATCTGCGCGGGGCATCTCAGTTCTAACTTTCACAACAGTCCTGGGATCTGGGAGCCATCGCTACGCCTGAGGAAACTGAGGCAGGGACAAGCTAAGTCTTTAACCCAAGAGATCGCGGGAGCGAACCCAGACCTAAGGCAGCCTTTGGTCTCCAGGGAAGGAATCCAGGCGCAGGCTCCAAACCAGGCAGAGGGCCGTGGGGAGGGGAGTGCTTCTCCTGCCCCAGACCTCCCGGAGGAACAGCGCTCTCTGCACCCGGGGCCTTTCCTAGTTACAGCCCCAGAGCTGGCAAGGCCACATCACCCGTCTGCTTCCTTCACAGCCCCTAGAGGGCCCAGTATGAGCAGGCGCTGGTTCAGAGGCCCTGCAGTGAGCGTGTGCCCGGTTCCGAGCACTATGCCTCGCAGAGCCGAATGTAAGGGGGAGGCCGGGGAACGGGGCGCCTTCGGACCTGGCGTCTCCTGTCCTTGCGGGCACTGTGCGGGTGACGGAGCGGCTTCCTGCCCCTGCGGTCCCGGGGGACGCTGACCGGCCGCGTTGCCTGCAGCTGCGGGTGAACCAGGACGAGCCAGCGGACGACGCGGCGCTGGGGACCGGGCACGGCGGGGCCGGGCACGGCGGGGCTGAGGCGCAGAGCAGCAAGGACCAGATGCGGACCAACGTCATCAACGAGATCCTCAGCACCGAGCGGGACTACATCAAGCACCTGCGCGACATCTGCGAGGTGAGGCTCGCGGGCTGGCGGGGCCGGGGGTGGAGGGGACCCGGAGGTGAGCCTGACCGCCCGCGCCCCCAGGGCTACCTCAGGCAGTGTCGCAAGCGCGTGGACATGTTCAGCGAGGAGCAGCTGCGAACCATCTTCGGGAACATCGAGGACATCTACCGGTGCCAGAAGGCCTTCGTGAAGGCGCTGGAGCAGAAGTTCAACCGGGAGCGGCCACACCTGAGCGAGCTGGGCGCCTGCTTCCTGGAACACGTGAGCAGCCCGCCCTGGGACCCCGCCCCCGAGGCCCTCACCCTGTGCGGTAGCCCCTGAACCCCCCATCTCTGTTGGGGGCTCTGCCCTGCCCCACCATCCCTGGCCCCGACCGCTGTCACCCTTCCACTCTGCTTTGGAAGTTTCTCTGCTTCTGGGGGTCCGGGTGGGGTGAGGTGGGCAAACCAAGCTGGAGAAGGCTCCTTGGAGCAGGCAGGCCTAGGCTTTGGCCCTGGAAAGGATCTGCTTGGGACAGAGGTGGGCTGGGCCACCTGCTGAACACCCTAAGGGCTGTTCCTAGCGAATTCTGGGATTCCTCTCACAGTGAGCACACTGGAATTGAGGTTGAATTAGTTCTTACTTCCACTCTAAATGCCAGTTGACATTTTAGCCAAGGTTCATTGGACTCATCTGGGCTAGGTGGACTCCTTGTTTTCATCCCTCTCCTGTGGCAGTCATGTGGGGCTGAGCAGAGGATGCCTAGCTCAGCCCATCAGGGACAACCTGGGCTCCTTTCCAACTGCTAGCAGTGGGGGGTTGGGGAGGCCCTTCCACCCCTCTCCAGTGGCAGGAGGAAAGCTGAGGAGGGTGACCTCAGAAGCAGGTGGTGGGTCTGGGTACCTGAGTGAGTGTGGGAATTTGGGTCCTGTATTATTCATCAGGCAGAGTTGTGACAAGGGAATGGGAAACGGCATGTCTAACAGGCACGCTATCAGCATTACCCAGTGGGACCATCACAGCAGCCTGCCAGGCAGCCAGCTACCCTCCTTTTCCACCTAAGTCCACGAAGTCCTAGGTCAGACCTAGGTCTCCCTCTGGCTCCAGGTAGATGAAAGTTACACACAAAAGCAGGCACAGTGAGTCTCCCGTACAACACACGCAACATGGATATATCTCTCTCACATGGTGTTGAGTAAAGGTTGACAGCGGCTGTGTTCAGATGTGAGGCCAGAGCTTTGTGAGGAAGAAGCAAAACACTGGGCTGAGGAGGAAGACAGCCCGGGAGGCACAGCCGTCGGGGTCTCTCTTAATCTCCCTCTCTCTCCTTTTGGGCCGTGATATCCCTTCCTTATTAGTATCATTGATTTCACCCAGAAACCTGGCGTACTGTCAAAACATCTGCTGAGGGCCCTGCAGAGAAAGCTAGGTGGCGACAGGCAAGCGCATGCCTGAGTTTTCTGGGGTCTTTCACGTCCCTGGGCACGATTCTGCGTGGCTTGTGCCCAAAGACGTAGGTAGACAGAGCCTGGGCTCCCTGAGCTGCCTCCCGCCCCCGCCCCCACACTGCCCATGGCCTGGTGGGGTCAGGAGGCAGCCGTCCTCACCTCCAGCTGTGCCCACAGCAAGCGGATTTCCAGATCTACTCAGAGTACTGCAACAACCACCCCAACGCCTGCGTGGAGCTCTCGCGCCTCGCCAAGCTCAGCAAGTACGTGTACTTCTTCGAGGCCTGCCGGCTGCTGCAGAAGATGATCGACATCTCCCTGGACGGCTTCCTGCTGACACCTGTGCAGAAGATCTGCAAGTACCCTCTGCAGCTGGCTGAGCTGCTCAAGTACACGCACCCCCAGCACAGGTAGGAGGGTGCTGGGGGAGGTTTGTTGAGGCTTTTAGTGTGCTGGGCACTACTGCGGGCACTGGGGTGACAGCACAGACTGAAACGTACAACAATTCCAGCCTTCGTGAGCTGTCCTTGCAGTGAGGGGCTGGGCTGAATAAAGTTGAATAGGATATTAAGTTCTGCTCTGTGCCTCTTTTATGGAGAAGATGGGGGTATGCACTTGATGGGTGGAGAAATGGCCCAAGGGCACAGCCCCAGAGGGATCTCATAAGCCCTCTTCCACCTCTGTTCCGCCCCAGGGATTTCAAGGACGTGGAAGCTGCCTTACATGCCATGAAGAATGTGGCCCAGCTCATCAACGAACGGAAACGGAGACTTGAAAACATCGACAAGATCGCTCAGTGGCAGAGCTCCATAGAGGACTGGGAGGTGAGGGCCCAACACCCCCAGAAAATGCCGTGGGGCTTGGCCTTGGCTTTAAAACCATGCTTGCCCCTGAGAAACCTAGGAGGGCGCTGAAGCAGGGGGCCATGCTCCTAGGAGCCAGCAAACAGGAGCTAGTGTCAGGAGGGAGAGCTGGGGCTCTGCAGGGCCAGCCCGGCCCGTGTCCGAGCCCCAGGCCTTGAGCGCTGCTCCCGGAGCAGGCCTGCTGGCCTCCTTCCTGGTGAAGAGCTCAGGGCACGTGTAAAATGCCACATGCTCCTCTCAGGGTGCAGCCAGCCAGCCTCTGGGGACAGGCTGGGCCCCCAAGTTCGAGTTAACTTCTGGGGCTCCCAACAGAAGGGGCCAGGCTTGCCACAGTGTGACCAGAGACGGATTGCCACCGGTCGGAGGAGCCTCCTGGTTCCGTTTTCCTGGCATACACAATCCCCTCACGTGGGCCAGTCTCGTCTTCTAAGGCAGCACGGATGCCTGAACTAACGGCGACGGTCCTGTCCTGTTCTCTCCAACCCCGCCCACCAACCGTAAAATCTGTGAAAAAACAAGATTCCTAGGCCCCATCCTAGAAATACGGAATTAGACTCCCTGAGAGGGGGGCTGAGTGTTTGATTTGTGTTTTGTTTTGGGTGCCTGGCTTTTGCTTTCCTGATGATTGGTTCTGAGGCCCAGCCCTGACCAAGGACCCTCACAAACTCACTTATCCCAAACTGAATGGCTGCCAATAGCGCCTGGCTGTGGTTTGCATTTTCCTGGAGGAACTGGGCGCAGTAGGGCTTCATCTGAAAGTGTGAAGTCTGATGATAGGAATTCAGGTACTAAGTAACACTGAGCCAGAGGAAAACCTCCGAAACCCCCTTTAAAAGACAGGCCTCGGAAGTGACTTCCAGCCAGGTCTAATTGTTCTCTAGAGCCACACTGTCCAATCAAAGCACCGTGTGAGCCACATAGGGAATTTTGTATGTGTTAGGATCTATCTTAAAAATGAAAAAAAGGGGCTTCCCTGGTGGCGCAGTGGTTGAGAGTCCACCTGCCGATGCAGGGGATGCAGGTTCGTGCCCCGGTCCAGGAGGGTCCCACATGCTGTGGAGCGGCTGGGCCCGTGAGCCATGGCCGCTGAGCCTGCGCGTCCGGAGCCTGTGCTTCGCAGCAGGAGAGGCCACAACAGAGGCCCGCGTACCGCCAAAAAAGAAAAAGAAAAAAACAGGTGAAACTAACTTTAATGATGTTTCGTTTAACCCAGTATATCCAAAATACCATTTCCACATGTAATCAACATATAAAATACCATTGGTGAAATAGTCGCAGTCTTGATTTCATACTAAGTCTTAAAAATCGGTGTATAGTTTTCCTAAATGACACCTTGATAGGGATTAGCCACATTGCGAATGCTCACGCCACTGACCGCTGTGGGGCCTTATTTAACGGAGATGACCGACTCCTCGGCCAAACTGCCTTCTGACTCCACCCCACTTCCTCGGGCTTCAAGAGCAACCCCTTCCTCTATGGCCTGCTGCTCGCTGCAGACCCTGGCCCGACGGGGGCCGTGGGCAGGCAGGGCCAGTAAGGACCCCACCTACCGAGCCAGCAGTAGAGGCAGGACGCCGAGCCTTGCTCTAAGCCCCAGGATGGGAGCACTCAGCTCACGGCTCCCCTTGGGTCCCCCAGGGAGAAGATCTCCTGGTCAGGAGCTCAGAACTCATCCACTCGGGGGAGCTGACTCGTGTCACACAGCCACAAGCCAAGAGCCAGCAGAGGATGTTTTTTCTCTTTGACCACCAGCTCATCTACTGTAAGAAGGTACCAGAGTCACTCTTCCCTGCTAGATGGACCTGTTCAGAGCAGGAATGGAGGGAGTGAGGTCGAGGGCTGGGAGCAGCTGCCCAGAGAAAATGAGACACACACACACACACATGCGCGCACGCGCGATTCCTCTCCCTGGGGCCCTGCTGCCCAGAGAAAATCACACACACACACACAATTCCTCTCCCCGGGGCCCTGCTGCCCAAATGACACACACACACACACGCGCGCGCGCGCGGTAGGGGGCTGTCTACAGAGTGAGCCTAGTGGCCCAGGGACCAGAGGGTGGCCCTCAGAGTCTGACCGGCGCGCAGTGCTGTTAAGAACACCCTCCTTCCTGAAGAGCCCCTGCTCGCTTCTCAAGCCAGCTCTTCTCTTCCTGCAAACCTCAGCTTCCCCTTCCCAACCCTGGGATCCTCTGTTCCAGCTGCCTCCAGGCCTCCTCTTCGCTGCTGGCTTCTACTCCCCTTTCAAAACATGGCACAAGTGGCTGGGCAGCCCTCCTGAGCGCTGGCTCTGGCCTGGCCTCGGTAGACTGATGCTCTCCTTTGCTGCGCACTGTGGGCCCTGGCCTGCTGCCTGTCTCCGTGGCTGCCTCCCCGTGAGGCTGGGGGTGTTTAGAGACCCCCAGGCCAGCCAGTAAATGTTAACTCAAGGAGCGCCTCCTTCGCCATGGGTTCAGCATGTGGTCGTGGGCCGAGCCAGGCTCGCTCTCCCTCCCGAGATCACTTTCTGCAGCCCGCTGGCCCTTCTGGTCACAGGGCAGAAGGTGAGGCAGGGCCTCGGACGCGGTCAGGAGGATGGTTCAGGCCGCGGGGCCGGGCAAGCAGGCGGGCCGGGGGGCTCACGGCGTCTCTGGCAGGACCTTCTCCGCCGGGACGTGCTCTACTACAAGGGCCGACTGGACCTGGATGGCCTGGAGCTGGTGGACCTGGAGGATGGGAAGGACGGGGAGCTCCATGTGAGCGTCAGGAACGCCTTCCGGCTGCGCTGCGGCCCCTCGGGGGAGAGCCAGCTGCTGTGCGCCAAGAAGCCCGAGCAGAAGCAGCGCTGGCTCAAGGCCTTCGCCAGGGAGCGGGACCAGGTGCGGCTGGACCAGGAGACAGGTGCGAGAGCCCGCTTGGCCTGGCCCCACCGCGAGGGCCCACCCAGCCCTCCGTGCCCCCGTGCCGGGGAGCCGGCATGACCTTGGGACTGTGAGAGGCCGGTCTCACACGGGCAGAACCTCGGGGTTTGGCGAGGCTCTGGGACACGTCGTGGCTTCGGCCCCAGGCGTGGGTCACTGCCCCCCGCCACACGCGTGCACACACTCCATAGGGTGGGAGCCTCTGCTCAGTTGGAGTGGGAGGTGGGCGCCGGCCTCCAGAGGCCTCCCCCTGCCCCACGTGAGCAGGGCATTCCCCTCCTGTCCTTGGGCCCCTGGCCATCACGCTGGGCGGTGACCAGGTCGGTTCTGGATCTGGCAAAGGAGCCGCCTCCACAGGGCCGAGAAAGGACAGTAGGCACCAGCCACGTCGGTGAGCCGGGCAGGGTGAGCGACGGGGCAGGGCGACGAGGGAGGCCGCCGAGAGGTGCACCAGAGCGCCCCTGCGGAGCACGTCCTCTGCCTGGGCGGCCGAGCCAGGCTGGTGGGGCGGGATGCTGAGCCCCCGAGTACCGTGGGCAGGACCGGGTGCACAGAGACTGCACTGGTGCCAGGACAAGAGGACCGTGGCGGGGGGG
This sequence comes from Delphinus delphis, assembly GCF_949987515.2. Lineage (NCBI taxonomy): Eukaryota > Metazoa > Chordata > Mammalia > Artiodactyla > Delphinidae > Delphinus > Delphinus delphis. The sequence continues at coordinate 111,928,902 of NC_082689.1, read as the reverse complement.
AGGAGGGGGGTGTGGGAGGGCAGCTGTGGCTCTCATTTGTGGCCCCTTCTCAGGCTTCTCCATCACCCAGCTACAGAGGAAGCAGGCCATGCTGAACGCCAGCAAGCAGCAGGCTGTCGGGAAGCCCAAAGGTAAGCAGGTGGTGGTCCCACCTCCACCCACAGCAGCCCGGCCCAAAGCAGGGTCAGCTGGGCCTGGGTCCTCAGAGGTGCCCACTGCCCTTTGCAGGTCTGTGTTCCCAAAGGTTGGTGGTGAGGGGCCGCTGGTGAGGGGAAGCCTGCTTAGGCACGCGGTGGGTATTCCTGCTCTCTAGCCCCGCAGGCTCCCGGGAGCAGCACGGTGCTGTTCGGTGCCAGCTTTTCCTTCCCCAGGCAGGGCTGCTTCCTGGCAGCCGGCCTAGGCACCTCGTGGCAAGGAACTAACAGCCTGTTCCTACAGAAACGTTAAACACCCCCCCAAGAGCAGCTCCAGGCCTCACGCCTTCCCACGACCCCTGGCCATCCCCCCTGCAGACCACGGAGGGCAGCCCAGGCCCTTGGGTGTGGTCAGCCCCAGGGGAGCAAGGGTGGGTGTTGGAGGCAGCCCGGGGACGGCCCGCTGCCCCCACAGGCTCTGCCCTGTGCCACGCGGCTCCCAACACACCTCCGACCCCTGCTCTCTTCCCCTGCCCAGCCCTCAGCCGGCCCTACTACCTGACACGCCAGAAGCACCCAGCTCTGCCCACCAGCCTGCCGCAGCAACAGGTCCTGGTGCTGGCAGAGCCCAAGCGGAAGCCGTCCACTTTCTGGCACAGCATCAGCCGGCTGGCGCCCTTCCGCAAGTGAGCCCACGCCCCGCCAATGGCACCATCTGGACCTGCCCCGCCGGCGGGCCTCCAGCTTTTCCTCCCCAGCCTTCCTCTGCCTGTTACGCAGACTGGAGGTGGGAGGTGCGAGGTGCCCCCATTCCCGGTTTCCTCCCCACTACTGGGGCGCTGGAGACGCTGGCTGGAGAGGCAGGCCCCCAGCACGTGAACCTCCCGCCACCCTCTCGGCCTGTGCGGGGCCTCCTGGGAGCCACAGCTCAGAACCACCACCAGGCCAGCACGTGTGAGAATGCCGCTTTGGACCCTCTTCTTGGGACATCTAATCGTGCCTCCTGCCCCTGGTTTCTCTGGGCAGGAGACGTCTCTGCCTTCGGCCACCTGCAGAGCCAGGCTGTGTGCCCCTCTGCCCTCCTGTTCTCCTTGCAGGCCCCCAGCTGGTGAACCAGGCAGCCTGCGTCCCTGGTGGGTGGGAACCAGGAATTCTGCACACAGAAACATCTGGCCCAGAGCCCACCCGTTTTTGCTTCCCAGCCCCTCTCTAGACACTCCTGGCTGCTGGACACCCTCTCTTCACTTGTGATGTGTTTGTTTATAGTGGAAAGAAAACCATAGTCAGCTGAATACTTCTGTCAGGGTTTGTGACCAGTCCACCTGTAGCTGTGGGGTGATTCCAGAACCTGGTTCCAGTATCTTTTGTTCAGATTTTGTTTTTCTAACGGTAGAGAAAAAGAATTGTTAGGGACACAGAAAGACTGCCTTACCCTAAGTGAGCGTGAGAAGCCATAAGGACTGAATTCTGTGGCCCGGCACCCAGGACTGACCCACCCAGAGGCTGGTGGGCATGTGGGTTGGAAGGAAGCCCACATCCCACAGAGGAGGGGCACCAATGAGTGTGGCCAGGGCCTGGCTCGGGGCACGGAGCCGCCCCCGTGGCCACGGGAATTCAGCAGCATGTACAGTCGCTCTTGCACTACACCTTCTCCAAGCCAGAAACCACATTTAATTTCATAAAGAAACTTGTGAAAAATAACCTGGCTGCCGGCCCTTGTTTTCTGTGCATTTTCTCGTCCGTCCCCTCGCCACTTATCTGTTTCTACCCCAGGCCTTTCCTAAGACTAGAGGAATGAGCTAGGCCCCCAGGGCTTTGGTGGACAGAGGCTTCAGAGAGGCTCCGGGTAACTGGGAGCTGTCTCAGCACCTCCCTGCCTGGCTGCTTCCAGAGTCAGTCTGTTTAGCTGAAGTGAGTTTGGGGGACAGGCAGTCCGTAATCTTTCTGGGTCTCACCTTCCTCCTTGGTGAAATGGGGAAGGATGTGTCTTCCTCCCAGGAGGACCCAGGCCACAGGACCACAAGAGGAGGAACAAGGGTGGCTTCCCTCCCCTTACCCACAACCTGCTACCTTCACACCCGTACATACTGCCCAGGTCACTGGGGCTGAGCCTGAAACCCCTGGACTTCCTAACTTAAGAGACACTACACCTTCTATCCAGGCCAAGCCACCTGGAGACAAAACCTATGGGGAAAAATCATGAAAATCACAATATGCAACACAAGTCAATCTTTATTGAAAACTGCAGTATTAATACATAACAATTCTTGTTACAATAAACGTGCTTTTAAGAATTTTAAATCTGAGCTCATCTACTCATCAGATTGCATAAAAAATTAAAATAGTACGAATTTACACATAATGGAATTGGCTCAGGATGGGTGTTCCATTCCTTTGTATTGATTGACACCTTAAGTTCAATGCAGAGGTGAGGGGGGCCTTTAACACTGGAAGACAATGCTGACTTAAGTTTTAAAAAAGTACTATGAGAACGGTCTAAAAAAAAAAAAAAAGTATTCCAAAATCGTTTTAAAAAAAACAAAAACCAATTTCCTAGTCAGTAACAGTGGCTCCCTGGGGTCTCTCTTGAGTGGCCATCACAGTAACCCCGCCAGGAACACATGAGAGCTGGCCTCAGGTCCAGCCCAACTGGTCTACCAACCACTGGTCTGCACGAGGACCTACAGGAGACCAACAGGGCTCAGGAGGCCAAGCCAAGACACTTGTCATCTCCAACACACCAATCCTGGGAGCACAGCATCCCCTGAAGCTCACTGCAGGCTCCCTGCACAGAGATGCCAGCCTCTCCTCGTCTCCCTGTCCCAAGTGACTTGACGTTTGATCCCGGGGATTCAAATAAGATTACCCGAGAGATTTTCTGTTCAAGAGAATAGGGTGGGGAAAGAGACAAATCCTCTGAAACATGTAAGATCAACTCTGCAACTTTCTACCTGAAAAGATCAGACCCTCCTTTGCAGGCTGTCCTCTGCAGGCTCCTTTCAGAAAGCTCAGGTTGAGTAACAAACAGCTCAGGACAAAAAAACATACCAACATGTGAAATGTGCTAGAGGAGAGTCACGCGGGCCACCCTTCCCCTATGCCAACCACTCCTCTCTAGAGACACACCCGTCCTTAGAAAGCACCAAGAGAAGAACCAGAAGCTGCCCCCCACCTCAAGCCCCACACCCTTAAGCCTGCCCTTGCACGGCCAGAGGAAGTCAGGCAGGCGTCCCGTCTGGGCAATGCCCAGGCTGGCAAGAACGGGGGTGTCCAGCCGTTAGCTGCCAGATAGGGAGAAGGTGGCCCAACTGGTCTGAGTAATACTGTTTCCAAATGTTTACAAAGGACAGGTGAAGAAGTCTGGGTTTCCTTCTTAAAAAGCAAGCCCCAATACTGATGCGTCTGGTGCCTGCCATCCTTTCTCCACCTGCTGGCAGGACAGCACTACCAGAGATTAGTACATCCCAAGCCCCAAGAATCTGTTTCCTCTTGTTTGAAGTGCCGATGCCAGCAGATGGAGCGAGGCACTGCATGCCCAGCCTGGGAAGGGCAGGGCACGTACCAACCAGTTGTCCAGCCCACAGCTCAGAACCACATTCGGCTCCTGTAAATACTACATTTGCATAGCACTCAAGAAACAGAGTCACATAATACAACTGGTAGGCTTAATAACCAAACCAATAAGAATGCTGAGAAAAGGTTGAACACAAGAGACGTAAAAGATTCTGGAAGCGCTTCTGTGCTTGTCACCATGAATGGCCCTGGCCCGGATGCTGGCCTCAGTTCTCAAAGGCAGCAGGATGACGGGACCATCACTCATCGTGAAACGTTCAGTCACCTGGCCCAGATCCAAACAAGATTTCCCTAAGCAGAGAAACGTACCTTCTAAACCTTAGGGGAAGGCTGAAGAATAAAATTTCTTAAAAATATTCATGAAAAAAAATATATATATCCATGATGATACCTATGTTTATAGGAATTAGTTCCTTTACTTGCCTGTCTCAACTTCTAAAATAACTGTAATTTAGCTGAAAGACTCTCAAATTAGGAATGTCACATATAAAAAATGCAGAATTTCTCTGAATGTTCTACTATTGTGCTTAGGATATCAAATTATGCAACTTTATAACAGAAGCTCTATTCCTTAGTTAATTTTACTGGAACTAAATGCTGCTAAAATTACAACATATGATAGTTTTGTTACTATTCATTATATCCAGATTCTCACCTGCTAGACAAGATCTACCTTCCATATTTGGTAGCTGATGCCGATAGTTTCAAAATTAAAAAGGTTTCCACAGAGATGTATTCCATAATGCAAAAGTATCTGATGAAGTCTCCCAACTCAACTTCACAAAAGGGAAATAAGATTTTTAAAGAAATTACAGGGGGGAAAGTGTTTATAAAGCTGATGTAAATGGGGAGAAAACGAAACCCACTCTTTTCTTTCTCTTGAAAACACCATTTAATTCAGTGCTCGTGAAAACACTCACCCTGTGTGTGCCAAGTCTCAGGCAAGCTGGAAGAAACAGCCTATATAATTTCTCATAACTTCCTCCTGAATTCAAATGAGTCCAATCCTTACAGGTAGTGGCATGTGTGTTTCTGTGTGTGCGCACACTGGGACGTTTAAAAAGCATATCCTAAACTCTCATTTTCTCCTATCTTATTACGCTAAACTGGGGAAACCAACTTCTCTGTTCAGCCCCTGGAACCCTTAGAACATATTGATATTACAAACCGTCCACTATACAGATGGAATTACCAACAAAGAGTTGAAGTGGACAGTGTGCCTGGGGTAAATGGCTGCTACTCACACACACACACACACACACACACACACACACACATATGAATACACACATACAAAGGTGGGTTAAGTGCTCTTGAAGCAATTTAAAGTACTTATCAGTAAACACACTATGTTACAGACATTAGAAATAAATCTTCTGTTTACAATGATCCATGCAAAAATATTCCTAAAACTCTTATAAAATAAAATGTGAAAAAGAAAACTATGAAGAATACTTACTATAAAAAATAAGGTTACCAAAGGCTCAGGGGTCAGGTATCCACTCACCATCCGGGGCTGAACGCCACCCCAGTGCCGGAGCCCTGACCAGCTGCCGGAGCCGTAAGGAGAGAAAGGCGCCCTCCCCACCTGAGGCCCACAGCACTTGAAACGACGACGGGGTGGAGCAGGGGCACCCCCGCCCCTGACAGACCGCTGAAAGGGAACAGCCCTCACCCCCCACCCCCTCCGACTTCATCTGAGGACAGACACACACACACACACCCATCGATACAAGTTGGGCACATTTAGGCAAAAATTCCTCTTGGTTTCTTATGTACAATATTCAGATTTTAAACACAAAATCCTTTCTGTGATAAGTTCTGGCAGGCAAACACGTTCTGATGCTGCCTGGCCCTTTGCTGTCCACACGTGCTTTGTGCTGAGTGTCCCCAGCCACGAGAAGAGATGGCCAAAGGGGCTCACAGACAACAGGCGCCAGCCCTTTCCTCACACCTCCCCACAGCCATCTCCACGAGCGCCCTCCAGGTGGTCTCAGAGGACAAGTCCCCATCAAGTGCATGGGCCGAAACACAGCCACAGCCCTGCCTCTCTACAAGGAACAATCAATATCCAATAAAGTTCTGTTCCCTTTTAAAAGTTCTTAAATATACAACTTTCTTCATAACACACAGCTGAATGAAGTCTTTGCCTTCTTTGTGAGAGGAAGAACAACAATGCCTACATATGTTTTCAGGTGACTCAGACATTTCCCGGGCGGGTGGGGGTAGGGGGGAAAGGAATGATTTTTCTAAGCTAAATAAAGGTGAGGCCAATACCTCCTCCAAGTGTGGCTGGTTCTCTCATATATCTCCCATCCCAGGAAAATAATTTAGCTCTACATAGGACTTTTCCATTAAACATATAGAAAACATCATCTCTATCTGTAAGAGATTTGTAATGAAAATTTAGATGGCAGAGAAAATTGCTTTGCTGATACATAAACCACCTTGTGTCCCTAACTGGATTCATGGTAATCCCTAAGGACGTCCACATCACACTGACCCCACAAGCCTAAATGGAGAGAAAGCCATTAACCTGGCTGCACCCCAAGCAGCGGTGGCCTCCCCACACTCTCCCCGTCCCTGCAACTCTCTCCCAGTGCAGTCCGTGCAAAAGGAACAGATGGGTGGAAACTAGAAGTCCACGTTTCCAACTGGCAACCCACGTCAACCCCAAAAGGCTGAAGAATCATCAAAGAGATTTCAGATGCTCTATGAAGAAATTCACTTTAACACTTATAACTTTAAGACTTTGCATACATTACAACAGTGCATTAGTGATACAAGTTGTAAAATACTTTTCCATTCCTTTGGATTTTGCATATGATGGTTCTGCATCAGTCACTGCAGGTAGATTGAGCAAGCTTTGTTTTTGTGTTTTTTTAACATGCATTCAACGAGATATGATTCAGAACAGATTAACACTCCCTTTTTATCATTACAGTTAGCTAAAAAATTGCCTGGCAGCCCACCAAACAGGATTTGCTTTAAGACCAACCCACAGAGTCAGTTGGAGACTGAGGGTGCTAGGACCTGCTGGGCCGGCCGTAGTAGTGTTTAGCTAAGTGTCGAGAGCATTAAGAAGAAAGTCCTGGTTGGAGGCACAAGGCCTGCAGCACCAGCTGTGGAACCTCCATGATGTGACTGCACAGCTCCATCCACAAACCTGGGGGGTGGGGAGAAAGATGGACACAGTCACACACAGCTCCTCTGGCACCACTGCTCAGGAAAGGAGGCATTCAACTGGAGGAGGAGATCCACTAGGACAAGAAAGGGCAGCAGCAAGAGAGGCAGCCGTGCTGGTTCCCACGGACCCCAGAGACTTCCAGTTACAACTGGAGTCCTACTTCCTGCAGGAGGCGGGCAGGAGACTAGAGCACAGCCCAGGTAAGGGACACAGTGCAGAGGATGCACAGCAAGAACTCATGGTTTCCTTCTTCTTTCCTCTGCAGAGTCCCAATAAGGACAAAAATTTAAACGCTGCATTGCCTTTGGATCATCAGGTAGCATTTTTCTTGGCAGTATTTAAAATGACACAGATCTCCCATTCTCCTCTTAAAAAAATGCACTTTAGTCACAAGCTGGCCTCGGGCTTCACTAGTCACTTACGTTTGCAGGGTGATCACCACTGGGGGGGCACATAGCTGTAGGTGGGCGTTCCTGGGGCCCGATACGTGGGCACGGTGACGGGGTGGGGGGCGACAGGAGTTGGGGAGTGGGCAGTCAGCAAGGTACCTGGAAGGAAGAGCAGGCATCTCAGTGGAGGGCAGCACCCCACCACTGCTCCCTCTTACAGGGGAGCTCCCGCCCAACCCCCGTGGCAAGGCGGGAGGCAGACAGGAAGAGGGGATGGCTCTGACCCACAATGCTCTCAGAACTCTTGATTATATACAAGTCAAAGCTGTATAAACACAGCAAGCTCGCATGGATAGCATGTCTGCAGAAGCCTTTGGGCCTCCTCTCCATAAAAGCATACCGTATTATTTTTCCAGATGAGGTGATAAAAAGAAAACAAAAGTATTATTCAGCCTTAAAAAGGAAGGGAATTAGTCACATGCTACAACACGGATGAACCCTGAGGACATTATGCTCAGTGAAATAAGCCAGTCACAAAAAGACAAATTCCGCATAAGTCCACTTATACGAGGTCCCTAGAGGAGTCAAATGGATAGTGACAGAAAGGAGAATGGTGGTTGCCAGGGTCTGGGCCAAGGGGAAGGGGGAGCTGTTTAATGGGTACAGAGCTTCAGTTCTCCAGGACGAGAAAGTTCTGGAGATGTGACACCACAGTGTGATAACACCACTGACCTGTACACTTGGGTTATGGTGGTAATAAATAACTGGAAGAGAGGGAGAGAGGGAGGCGGAGGGAGATTCCCAACTACATGAGCTTCTGAGTACCGTAAGCTAAGCATGTTTTCCCTGAAACTGCAGAAAACTCGGCTGTGTCCATTCACGGACAAGCACCACCTCGAAGCTACAGCCTCACCCGGCAGCCCTCCTCTCCTCCTCCTTCCTGCCTGCACCCACACCAGGGCACCCACACCAGGGCCTGCCATCCCCACCCTCCATGTGCCGCAAACACGCAGTTTCTATCTGTGCCAGACTCTCCTCCGCCTTCACGGGTAAGTATGGGAAAACCAAATAAAAGAGTGACTCTAAGCAGAAACACACATGGTATCCTGAAACACCATTCTCTCCTGACACGTCTTCCTTATACTGAAGTCTAGGAAAACAAAGAGGGAACTATATATATATATATATATATATATATACACACACACACACATATGTATTTTTTTTTCTAAAGACCCAGCCATGGGCAACCAAACGCATTGTGTGTACCTGGCCCCTCACCACAGACAATTCACATGCCCACAGGAGGTAACCTAATCCCTAGACATTCAGTCAAGCCCTCAAACACTCCAAGGTTCCATGGAGACAGGCCCATTCCAGCCACGGGTCTCTTCTGTCTGTGGTTTATTTTCCAGACCTAGGGGAAGCCTGGGGAGATAAAATCAATGTACGCCAAAGGATTTCTACAGGCAGCTGTTATCTCTATGAACACGAGACCGGCTTTCCTAGATTCATAGAAACATCCCCGTTCAGACAGCTTGGCCTGCACTGGTATCCCACACTGAAGGGGAGGATCAACAGGGCCAGCCCCCAGATCACAAAGTACCCCCCCCTCTGCCCAAGCTCTATGTGCTCGCCATAGGCATCTGGTCACTCCTTGTCCCTACAGCCAAGTGACTCAGCTCTCCAAAAAAAGTGGCCCCATCCCATTTGGAGACGGCTACTCAGTCATGGTCTATGGAAAAGGTACTTGGTTCATGGTCTAAACCCCACACTCCAGTCTCAACTGAAAGGAGAGCGAAGAGAAAGGAGGGGAGGTAAAGAAAAACACAACATGCCACTTCTTCCCAAAAGGATCAGATGTCCTTCCACACAACCCTAGCCATGAAAAGTCAAAGCCAAGGGTCAGAGTACTGGTGAGCTCTCCCTTCCCCCAGCCCTCATGCCATCACAGAGCAGGCACCCCAGGGCCAAGGACTCACCCGCTGACATGGCCATAGTGGTCCCCGCCACCATGCCCATGGTGACGCCGTTGCCTCTAGGCGGAGGGATGGCAGCAGGGTACACCGTCGCCGGCATGCCGTTGGGCTGCACCACTGTGGTGTGATGGATGACGTGAGGGGGTGCTGCATACAGGGGCTGGGGGTAGTACGTGCCTTGCTGGGGAAAGAAGAGAGACGAGGGCCACAGGGTCCCACACCCAGAGGGTCAGAGCCCCGAGAAATCGGCCATTCCCACAAGCACAGTGCCCAGGAGACCCCGTAAGACTCCCACAGCGCGCCCCAGGCCTACCTGTGCGTACGGGCTCTGCTGGGGGTAGGCACTTCGCACGGGGTACACAGCGGTCTGGTAGGGGTTGGGGGAGGAGGAGTACGGTGGCACCGCCCCGCTGGTGGGGGAACAGGACACTTTGTAAGGTGTGCCAGGAGTGTAACCTGAAACAAAGAAGCCCAAAGCCTTCATTCAAACCCACACTCGGCCAGACACAGGGGACGAACCAAGCATGCAGCGAGGAACGAGGCAGTGTTCCAGCCCCGACCACAGTCATATCCGACACCTCTGCTGAGATGTGGCTTCACTGCTTAGACTTTATGTGCAAGTATTTTTTTTTCGGGGGGTGGGGAGAAAGTTCTACCGAGTGCATACTTACATAGGAACAGGAAAGAAACACTGGTCCTGTCGGAATTTAAATTAGCACGCCCTTGCTGGGGCGCAATTTGGCATTAAAAGTATGTATGTCTTTTAACCCCACCATTCTACTTCTAGAAATTTGTCTTAAAGAAACAAGCACAGCACATAAAAAGATGCTCAACATAGCTCATCATCAGGGAAATGCAAATCAAAACCACAGTGAGGGATCTATCGCCTCACACCTGTGAGAATGGCTATGAATAAAAAGAACACAAATAACAAAAGTCGGTGAAGCTGTGGAGGAAAGGGAATCCTCATACACCGTTGGTAAGAACACAAATTGGTACAGCCACTATGGAAAACAGTATGGAAGTTTCTCAAAACACTAAAAATAGAACTACCACATGACTCAGCAATTCCACTCCAGGGTATTTATCCCAAGAAAACGAAAACACTAATTTGAAAAGATACATGTATCCCAATGTTCATAGCAGAATTATTTACAATTGTCAAGATAGAAAGCAACCCTAAGTGTCCATCAACAGATAAAGAAGGTGTGGGAAACACACACATACATATGGTCGCGCACGGGAATGTTACTCAACCATAAAAAAAGAAGGAAACTTTGTCATTTGCAACATGGATGGACGTGGAGGGTATTATGCTAAGTGAAATAAATCAGAAAGAGACAAATACTGTATGGTATCACTTATATGTAGAATCTAAAAAATACAACAAACTAGTGAATATAACAAAAAAGAAGCAGACTCACAGATATAGAGAACAAACCAGCGGTTCACTGGAGAGGGAAGGGAGGAGGGGGGCAACACAGGGGTAGGGGATTCAGAGGTACAAACTACAAGGACACACATAGGGAATACAGCCAATATTTACAGTAACTATAAATGGAATATAACCTTTAATAACTGTGCATCACTGTATTGTACCCTGGTAACTTATAAAATACTGTACATCAACTACACTTCAATTAAAAAAGAAAAAAAGAAATAAGCATGGATTTGAACAAAGGCTGAACTGTAAGCATGCTCATCACAGTGTTGTTAATTACAGCAAAAACAAAAGGAAAAACTTGTAGTTTAAACACCAGGGTTTTGCTAAAAAGACTTCTGGGTCTAAGGTACAGCAGGCTGAACACATACTTTTGCCTTTGTCCCCACCCAAAATGACAATAAAGCAGATTAATAAATAAAAAGACACAAAGCCACACAGATCAAGAATAGAGAAAAGACATTTTAGAACCTAATAATTTTGGAATCTTTTTAAAAGTACAAGTGGAAAATAATTTAGCAGACTCAAAAAAGCTGTACTCTCAGCCAGCAGTGAAGAGGGTCAAGCAGCAGCCTGACACCTGGAAAGCCCCTTCCCCTAGACCTAGAAGCTGTCAGCATGTGTTGCCAGGAAGTGACGAAGGACCACGATCTGGAAGAGGGATTCAGAGGCTACCTGGTAAGCAGTAAGATGCCTGGCTCCCCTCCTGACTCCCCATTCCAACGGAGGAGTTTTTCTCCAGGGAGGTTAAGAGAGGGTCCCTGAATTGCCGCGTTCATAGCCCACTGATTTATACAGACTAAACCACCAGCAAACTGTGGTACAACCATACAACAAAATACTACTACTCAGCAACCAAAAGGATAGAACTGCTGATACACATAACATGGGATAAATCTCAAAAAAAAAAGAAAAATACAATATGCAAAAGAAGTCAGACACAGTAACACATGATATGAAACTCTAGGAAAGACCAACATAGTCTACAGAGACAGAAAACCAATTAGTGGTGCCCAGGGGCCAGAGGGCATGAGGGCATCTTTCACAGGAATGAAGTCACTTGACTGTTTGTGGTGTCACACATCTGTATACATGTCCAAACACACCAAACTGTGCACTTATAAAGGATGCCTTATATGCAAATTATACCTCAATAAAACTGCTTTCTAAAAAGTCTGAGAAGCCATTTCTCATTCACTAGAACGGCTGAGATGGCAGAGTGCTCACACGAGTTCCATGGAACAATACAACTTCTCATAAAGCTACAAATATACTTCCCATAGGGCCCAACAGTTCACTCCTAGATACTTTCCCTAGAAGAATGAAAACATACTTCCACAACAGGACTTGTAAAAAATGTTCACCAATCTTACTCAGAATAGCCAAAAGGTGGGAAATAATCCAAATGTTTATCAAGAGGAAAATGGGTAAATTATGATACATCCATATAAATACTACTCAGTATCAAAAGGCAAAAGCATGAATGAATCTCAAAGCATGCTGACCTTTTAAAAGACATCAGACACAGAGCACACACTGCATGATCTCATTTTCAACACTTAAATAAACCTAGCTATGGTGACAGAAGTCGGGGGAGTGGTGTATGATTTGGAGCGGGCGAAAGGAAAGCCTAGGCGCAGTGGTTGAGAGTCCGCCAGCCAATGCAGGGGACACCGGTTCGTGCCCCAGTCCAGGAAGATCCCATACGCCGCGGAGCAGCTGGGCCCATGAGCCATGGCCACTGAGCTTGCACGTCCGGACCCTGTGCTCCGCAACGAGAGAGGCCACAGCAGTCTGAGAGGCCCTCTTACCGCAAAAAAAAAAAAAAAAAAAAAAAAGTGCTCAGTATTTTGTTTTGGGTGGTGGTTACATGAGTATGACAATTGTCAAAATCCATCCAAATGAACACTTAATATGTGGGTGATTTGCATAAATTATATCTCAAACTTAAAAATGAGCTGAGTATTAAAAAAATGAAAGTTTAAAAATTTTAAACCACTTTATTGAACTGTGTTTAGCGGTGTACTTATATTTTAATCTAAAAGAGAAAAAAAGAATGAATGACTTCCAGGATATACACTAGGTTTTTTTGTTGTTCTTTTTTTTAACATCTTCCTTGGAATATAATTGCTTTACAATGGTGTGTTAGTTTCTGCTTTATAACAAAGTGAATCAGCTATATGTATACATATATCCCCATATCCCCTCCCTCTTGCGTCTCCCTCCCACCCCTCTAGGTGGTCACAAATCACCGAGCTGATCTCCCTGTGCTATGCAGCTGCTTCCCACTAGCTATCTATTTTACATTTGGTAGTGTATACATGTCCATGCCACTCTCTCACTTCGTCCCAGCTTACCCTTCCCCCTCCCCATGTCCTCAAGTCCATTCTCTACGTCTGCATCTTTATTCCTGTCCTGCCCCTAGGTTCTTTAGAACCATTTTTTTTCCTTAGATTCCATATATATGTGTGGAGTCTCAGGATTTGGAAAAGCAACGTTAAAGACAAGAGCAACGTTAAAGACAAGGCAAAAACAAATATGGTATTTGTTTTTCCCTTTCTGACTTACTTCACTCTGTATGACAGACTCTAGGTCCATCCACCTCACTACAAATAACTCAATTTCGTTTCTTTTTATGGCTGAGTAGTATTCCACTGTATATATGTGCCACATCTTCTTTATCCACTCATCTGTTGATGGACACGTAGGTTGCTTCCATGTCCTGGCTATTGTAAACAGAGCTACAATGAACACTGTGGTACATGACTCTTTTTCAGTTATGGTTTTCTCAGGGTATATGCCCAGTAGTGGGATTGCTAGGTCATATGGTAGTTCTATTTTTAGTATTTTAAGGAACCTCCATACTGTTCTCCATAATGGCTGTATCAATTTACATTCCCACCAACAGATACACCAGTTTTAAATGATCTTTTTTTTGAACCACAAGTCCCCCTTTCCTCCAAGGGGCCAAGTCAGTCCTGGAGACCCACTGAGAACCATCATGCACTTGGTGTGCCTGGGTTCACTAAGACCTTAAATGCCATGTTTCTCGTTTATTCCCCAGAGTGTCCCTCATGGTGTTCATGATGAAGATGCTGGTAAAGGTGTTAATGCCCCAAAGTCACACACATCAGAGCAGGTGCTCAGACAAAACCAGATCCAGCTGCACTGAGCAATGACTCCTTTGCCCAAACCAGGTAATTCCCAAGCTCAGCTCGTATCTGTTTTAAGGAGAAAAGACCCTCACAGGTTTCCCTATTTATGTGTTTTAGAAAAAAAATTTTGTATTGAAGTACAGTTGATTTACAATATTGTGTTAGTTTCAGGTAGACAGCAAAGTGATTCAATTATACACACACGGGTTTTTTTCATATTCTTTTCCATTACAGGTTATTCTAAGATATTGAAATAGTTCCCTGTGCTATACAGTAAATTCTTATTACTTCTCTATTTTATGTATCTATTTGTATCTGTTAATTCCATACTCCTAATTTATCCCTCCCCTCTCCCTTTCCCCTTTGGTAGACTGAAGTTTGTTTTCTATGTCTGTGAGTCTGTTTCTGCTTTGTATATAGATTTGTATTATTTTTTAGATTCCACATATAACTGACATCAATATATTTGTCTTTCTCTGTCTGACTTACTTCACTTAGTATAATACTCTCTAGGTCCATCCACATTGCTTCAAATGGTAATTATTTCACTCTTTTTTATGGCTGAGTAACATTCCAACATACACACATATACCGTGCCTTTTTAAACCAATCACCTGTTGATGGGCACTTGGGTTGTTTCCACGTCTTGGCTATCGTAAATAGTGCTGCTATGAACACTGGGTATCTTTTCGAATACGAGTTTTTATCTTTTCCGGATATATGATCAGGAGTGGGATTGCTGGATTATATGGTAGCTCTATTTTTAGTTTTTGTTTTATTTACTTATTTGTTTATTTATTTATTGGCCACCTAGCACAGCTTGTGGGATCTTAATTCTCTGACCAGGGATTGAACCCAGGGCCCCGGCAGTGAAAGCGCCGAGTCCTAAGCACTGGACTGCCAGGGAATTCCCTATTTTTAGTTTTTTAAGGAACCTCCATACTGTTTTCCATAGTGGCTGCACAAATTTACATTCCCACCAGGTTTCCCTATATTACTTTGAAATTCATTAACTATTATGTAAGTGAAAACAATGCCAAAATTTGAAGACACCAAATTTCAATACCAGTTTTGAGCTGAAAGAGAGTAGAATAAAGAGTCTCAGGATTTGGAAAAGCAACATTAAAGACAAGAGCAGTTAAATCCCTCTCTCTAGCTGCTCATCTGCTGGTCTTTAAGAGGGACAGAAAAGGAAAGTGATAGTTTCACAGGTATATACATGTTAAAGCCCACCAAATTGAAGCTTTAAATACATGTACTTAGTTGTACACCAATTACACCACAATAAGGTGGCAAAACATTTTCTTTAATTACAAAGAAAAAGGTAATCATGAAAGCCACTAACTTCTAACCCTGCATTGACACTCCCAGGAGACGGCTCAGCGATAGCTCCTAATTCCCCATAAATGACTGACTACATCAGAGGAGGAAATGAGGCGCTGGTGCCTGGACACACTTGTGACCAGTCACGGTGATGGAAGCACTGCA
Organism: Delphinus delphis; assembly: GCF_949987515.2. Lineage (NCBI taxonomy): Eukaryota > Metazoa > Chordata > Mammalia > Artiodactyla > Delphinidae > Delphinus > Delphinus delphis. The sequence continues at coordinate 111,913,556 of NC_082689.1, read as the reverse complement.
CCAGGGCAGAGTGCTGCCAACTGCCAGAGTGCATCACCAACATCACACGCCATGCTTGGGGCCAACAGGGCTTGTCAAAAGGTCCAGCCCTCTTGACAAGGTGTTGACTTCAGGGGAAAACCACAAGGAAAGAGACCACCAAAACAGCAGCACTGACACAGTCCTGGCTGGCAAAAGCAGGAGCAGCTCGTCTCACAAACAGAAGCTTGTGGATGGAGGCAAAGTAGGTCTGGACAGCTCCCTCCACCGCGAGCTACCCTCTCCTTCCCACTTCTCACAACCCTGCAGCAGCGGCATCGTTGAGTTAACTCACAGGGGAACACTGCTAAACGTGGTCCCACTGGCCTGAAGTAAGAGAGCCTCACTGGAGTCACTAAACTCACATCTGACCAAAAGGATATCAGGTTTTTATAAAAATGTCGGAAAATCAAAATATTCACAGAATTAGCATATGTTGAGAACAAGTGCTAGACTTCAAACTTGAAAATCACGTTCAGAATTTCTGGTGCTAGCCAGTTTTCATAGGTTAAAAGGAACCAACCAGGTCCCCCCCTTTCTTCACTGTACAATTAAAAAACATCCATGACATAGATGAAACAACTGGAAATATAAATACTGATTGTAGTATTGATAGTATTAATTATAGTTATTTTTTAGGTGTGATGATATGTATTTTTAAATTCATCTTTTAAAGATAATACTGAAAAACTGATGAATGTGATGTCTGAGATGGGCTTCAAAATAATATAGGGGAAAGTGACAGGAGTACAGATGGAAAAGATCAACCGTAAGCTATTAACTGCTAAGTCTAGGGCATGGGCAGGTGGACCCCGTACTGTGTACTTGTGTATACTTGTAACTGCTGAGGCTAGGGTGTGGGTAAGTGGCCATCATCCTGCTGTGTACTTATGTATTTTTGTTATTTCAAGTTTTTCATAATAAAAAGTCTTTCAAGGTGTTTTATAAAGGTTAGGTAGATTTATGGATTAAAAGAGACAAGAGACATAACAAACTCAACTTTATAAAATATTCAACATGTAAATTTTGAATAGATCCTATTTCCAAATCTTTTTTAAATTTTTTTGGGACAAATGGGCAAATTTAAATATGAATTATGAAATGAGAGAATTACTGCTTCTAAGTATGATAACAGTACCACAGTCATGCAGAAGAGCATCCTCATTATGTTATGTTGAGGGTCAAACTGAAGCCCACAGGACAAGTGCCAAAAAAGGCTATAACTCTGAATTGCTTCAAGAAAAAACCAAAAACAAACAACAAAACGTACACACACACTCATCTTTATATGGTAGATAAAGCACATACGGCAAAATGATAACTGATGAATCTCGGTGCTGGATATTATGGACATTCACTACACTGTTCTCTCAACTTTTCTGTATATTTGAAAATGTTTTGTAGTAAATAAGGTGAAAAACTTATAATGCCTTCTGATGGTGACACACAACTGAGAGAGGAGCTAAGAAAACCTTCCAGGAAACAACAGTCATGCAGGAGCTAAAGGGACAAGGAAGGAAGCGGCAGAGGTCCCCTGCTACTAGGAGAGGAACATAAAAGCTTTCTGAGCCTTTAAAAAGGCCGTAAGCTAGGAAGGCATGGCTCTTCAGCAATCTGATCTGAAAGATAACCTGGCAGCTAGGTACTAGCTGGAAAGACAAATAAAGGTAAAATATGCCAATGTTCAATACATACACAGCCAACCCTCTATGGAAAGTCATGGTTCTACAGGATAAAGTGATTCAAAAAAGAATGAGAAGAGAAAGGAGAACCTGTCTGAGGAAGTGAAAACACACAAGCAATGCATTCATGACCTGAATGAAAAACTGGGAGAAAATAGAGCCTCTAAAAAAGCCATCAATATTCCTAATAAGAAAGTCCATGACAATTTTGTCTCTGTTCAAACTGCAGAAAGAGCCTGGAGCTTGGACTGAAGAGAAGCTGGAAGCTGTCCACCTGAGTAAGCTTCTAAGGACACGGTATGAAAGCAAAGTTAGGAAGATCTAAGCATACAACTCTCCAGAGAGAGGTCCTCTGATTCAGAAGCACTCTTCTGGCCCACCATATCCACTAAAAAAAAGGTAAAGTCCCTTATTTACCACATTCAACAATAGGCCAACTTATGATGTCGAGCTTTTCTTTTAAGGGAGGCTAGAGGCCTACTGCTGCAGAAACCCATCCAGCAAGCCTGAGGTCTCTTAATCATCTGAGATATCTTTTTTATAACACCTGCCTCATATGTACACTTTATTGAAGATAAAGAGATGACTCCAAGAAGCTACCATGTGTATGCATTTGTCAGAATACAATGAATGGTATATTTAAAATGTGAGCATTTCATGTATGTAAATTTCACCTAAAAACAAAACCTAAAAGAACCGTAAACAAATATTAACAATATGCCCACTGAAGTAGATGGGGAAAAGCATCCTGACATCCACAACTTACTTCAAAACACATGAAAAAACAAGATGGACTGAAGGATGGATGGAGTAAAATGTTTAATTTTAAAAGTTGATTTTAGGGACTTCCCTGGTGGTCCAGTGGTAAAGAATCCGCCTTCCAATGCAGGGGACGCGGGTTCGATCCCTGGTTGGAGAACTAAGATCCCACATACCACGGGGCAACTAAGCCCGCGCGCCACAACTACTGAGCTCGCGCGCCTCAATGAGAGAGCCCGCGTGCCTCAAACTACAGAGCCCACGCACCCTGGAGCCCGCATGCCACAACTAGAGAGAAGCCCACGCACCAAACTTGGGAGAAGCCCGCGCGCCACAACAACGAGCCCACACACAACTCAGATCCTACGCAGCCAAAAAACTAAAGAAAATAAATTTTTTTTAAAAAGTCAATTTTAAAAAGTTTAATTATAGAATCTTGGCAGTCCATACGTAGATGCTTACTGTGAATTTTTTCAGCTTCTCTGTATGTTGGAAAAATAGTCACCCACTATTTCTACTAATTATAGCAACAATTTTTAATATATATTATCTTACTGCTTATTCTTGTAACTGTGAGCTATGTCCTGAACTCTTGAGAAAATTGATTTTGGTTTTTTGTATGGGCATGAATATTACATCACTTTCTATCCAACACTGAGACAAATCAATTTCAAGGAAAGCAAACATGTCCCCCAGTCAATTAAAAACCAAGTGTGTATAGGGCACTTTCCTTTTTGTTTTATATAACACCAGATCCACTGTCTCACACCAGAGAATCTCAACAGGAATCTTATGAACTTAAAATTTAAAAATACATAAATAAATATACATACATCTCATAGTATCCAAACTAGACACTTTGTGAAATAATATTTAGATCTGCCAACCATTCACAATACAAAACCAAACACACGCATTGCTTTGTCTTTCAAAAACACTAACAGCTTTCCAGATGCTCCTTCCCTAAAGACGATTCATAAGGGTGCCACACAGACAACACACTGGCCACAGCCTTCTTCCCCCTCACTCTCAGCAAACATGCATCACTGCAGGCTGACCTCCTCTCTGGGCAGAACTCACGCACAGGGCCACTGCTCTCAGGCTGCTGTGAGGGGCCAGAAGCTTTTTACATCGGAACAGATCATTTTTCCCCAAAAGTACCGCCTACCACACAAATTGCGTATAGTAACTTTCTGAGTATAAGACATTTATTTAGAAAATTTGGAAATTCAGAAACATATAGTATATGTGAGGAGGAAGGACCTGCACCAAACACAGCATCATGAAATTTCGTAACCTGGAGACAGAACTACTACAGAGCACCAAAGAGACGCCCAGCTCAGTCAACCAAGCATCAGAAAGGTACCGACATTCTCAGCAGCAGCAACAAAACTGGCAAACAGTTCGGCAATGTCCTCAAAATTCTGAGGGGAAATAACTGCTAGCCTAAAATTCTATATCCAGACAAACTAACAATGAAGTGTGAGTGCAGAATAAAATGTTTTCCGACATGAAAAATCTCAAAACTGTGACTCTCCCATATTCTCCTGGGAGATTACTGAAAAAGATCCTCCACTAAAACGGAAGAGTAAACTACAAAAGTAGACAAGGAATCAAGTGGAAGGGAAGAGGAGAGAACTCCCTGGGGTGATGGAGGAGAACGACCCAGTGTAAGGCCCAGAGGACAAGCAGCCCAGGCCAGAGTAGGAGAGAGGGTTTCAAAAAGACACCACCAAGAAAAGAAAACACGAACACCTTACGTGGCCTAAAATGCTGAGAAGAGACCCCACACCTGGGGGGAAGCTGAGGGTTTAATTAACTTTGTGGTTACAGAAATCTAATAAAGGACACTAGGTCCAGGGAAGAAAAAGTAACTGCAGAAGAAAACAGCCACTCGTTCACAGCAGTGAGCAATGCTCACAGGGTCACAGTAACAGGGGTAGGAAGGAAAATTAGGAATCTTTAAACTATGTGAATGTAAACCTTTAACTTAAGTGAGAGAGAGAAACAGAGGCCATGACCCCACAACCTATTAACACACTAATGCTCTTCTCTCCTGTGTGGCCCGCCTTAAGTGAAACTTAATTTTTAAACAAACCTGGGATCTTACTTCATGGACATAATTCTGAGCTTAAAAAGAAAGTGACACATCGTAAAGCATTTCCACTTACTAAGTATCCCTCATAAACAAGTATAAGACCAGTTAAACACTGAAATAAGCCAACAGTTTAATCAAACCATTACTTTACTAGATATATCTACATATATACATAAATATTTGCATAACTGATTATTCTCATTTTTAAGTTTTTTCTATTATATTGCCAAATTGTCCTCCAAAAATGTTTCCCCAATTTATCCGCCATCCAGTCATGCATGGCAGCAACCAGAGAAGCCTTTCATCACTCCTAGCAACGTTTTCATCTTTTAAAAATATGTGCCAATGTAATATCTAAATCACCTCTTACATAGAGCTTACTAAAAAGAACTGAATGTTTTCTTGATGATTTCAGATGACCAATGCAGATATTAGTTACAGATACTCCTGGCTGTAAGCGGGAACAGAACAGAAGCCTGAATGTGCATCCCTGGTGCCTTGGGAGCTTGATTGCGTGCTTGCAGCTAGAATCCTCAATTAACACAGCTGAGGAGATATAATGATTCATTAAACAAAATGCCCAAAATGAAACATCTTTCCCAGGAGTGACAGAGTCAGGATTTGAGCCATATCTTGGTAATGCTACAGCCCAAACTCTTTCCAATATACTGTTCTGATTCCAAAAACAGACAGCCCTCTCTGGTTGCACATGTACTCAGCCTACTAGGCTTGTTCATGAGGATGAAATGAGTATCACCTCCATTTCCAGATTCTGAGTGATGGAATCTTTCAGCAAAAGACATGACATCTCCTCACAACGTTCTCTAAAACCTCCCTACGTCACACTTGTAAGAGCTAAGAAATAAGCAGTGTTAGGGCTGCAAAAGTGCTTTAAAAGCTACATACACAACCCCTATACAATACATCAGCTTTGTCCAAAAATCTGGTGGTGAGAGAACCAGAACATTGAGAAAGCAGCAGAAATGGAGAAAAATTTTGTTTAATTTTTCTATAGTGACAATTTTGGCTTACTCATCACATAAGAAAAAAAAGCCCACTGAAAAAGTTAATTTAAAAATTCAAGCTATGAACAATAAATGCTGGAGAGGGTGTGGAGAAAAGGGAACACTCTTGCACTGCTGGTGGGAATGTGAATTGGTTCAGCCACTATGGAGAACAGTATGGAGGTTCCTTAAAAAACTACAAATAGAACTACCATATGACCCAGCAATCCCACTACTGGGCATATACCCTGAGAAAACCGAAATTCAAAAAGAGTCATGTACCAAAATGTTCATCGCAGCTCTATTTACAATAGCCCGGAGATGGAAACAACCTAAGTGTCCATCATCGGATGAATGGATAAAGAAGATGTGGCACATATATACAATGGAATATTACTTAGCCATAAAAAGAAACGAAATTGAGCTATTTGTAATGAGGTGGATGGACCTAGAGTCTGTCATACAGAGTGAAGTAAGTCAGAAAGAAAAAGACAAATACCGTATGCTAACACATATATATGGAATTTAAGAAAAAAAATGTCATGAAGAACCTAGGGGTAAAGCAGGAATAAAGACGCAGACCTCCTAGAGAACGGACTTGAGGTTATGGGGAGGGGGAAGGGTGAGCTGTGACAGGGCGAGAGAGAGTCATGGGCATATACACACTAACAAACGTAGTAAGGTAGATAGCTAGTGGGAAGCAGCCGCATGGCACAGGGATATTGGCTCAGTGCTTTGTGACAGCCTGGGGGGTGGGATAGGGAGGGTGGGAGGGAGGGAGACGCAAGAGGGAAGACATATGGGAACATATGTTTATGTATGACTGATTCACTTTGTTATAAAGCAGAAACTAACACACCACTGTAAAGCAATTATACCCCAATAAAGATGTTAAAAAAAAAAAAAATTCAAGCTATGAAAATGCTGAGGATCCCAGAAAAAGAAGGGAGCACAGCTGTAGCCTAGACTCAGATCAGGTGGCTGCAAGCACTTGCACGACACCGGCAGGACCTTCCAAGTGCCTTTTATCTTTTTCATTCACAAATTTCACATACATCTTTATTCCCAGCTTCTCCTAAAAATCTGAAGATCTGGCAATGCTGGGCGAGCAGTGTGGCAGCCGACCACTATCCAGCACCCATCAGTGGACGACACCCCTTTCAACAAGGCAGGCCCTCTTGGCAGCCACTGTTCCCACCAAGACCACTACTCCCACCTGCCCGCCCCAGCTTCTGGGTTAGAGGAACAGCTTGAGAGCAGTCTTGGAAAAGAGGCAAGAAAGGGCCCATCTCCCTACAAGAAAGGAAACACGCGAGAGAAGAGGAATGGCACCTGTTCTACAGGTGGGCCAGAGGAGGAAACTATCAGACACCAGCACCAGCCCGATAAACACCAAACTTTCCCTTCAGGGGAGCACTTCACACCCTGGGCAAGGAAAACGGCTTCACCAGCCTCAAATAAACCTGAGGCTCTTTTTGTAAAAGAATAAGAAAGTCGGAAGCTTTTAGTACATTTTTACATCAATTTGTACTCCATAGAGAAAATGAGTACAAGTGAGCTACGCTGGAGAATTCTAGAACAGTGACATTTTATGGTTGTCTGCAGCATGATCACATACAGTAAAAAACAACTAATACTTATGCAAACATAAACTTCAATCCATTCCTACCACCATACAGAAAAATTAATCCAAAATAGGTCATAAACCTAAATGTAAAACCTAAAATTATAAAACTTCTAGGAGAAAACCTTTGTGATGCTGGGTTAGGCAAAGATTTCTTAGAAACGATACCAAAACCGTGATTCATAAAAGAACAAGATGATAAAGTGAACTTCATTAAATTTAAAAACTCTTGCTCTTTTAAAGACACTGTGAAGAGCCACAGACTATGAAAATATATTTGCAAATCATATATCTAATAAAGAATTCTCAAACCCAACAATAAAAAAAAAACTTAAAAACTGACAGGCAGAAAAGGATGTACACAAACACTTAACCAAAGACACACAAGTGGCAAACAGGCACACGAAAAGATGTTCAACATTATTAGTCATTAGATAAGTTCAAATTAAAACTACAGTAAGATATCACTACATATTCACTAGGATGGCTGAAATTAAAAAGAATGACTATATCATGTATTAGCAAAGATATAAAGGAAACTGAACTCTCTTCCACCGCTGGTGGGAACATAAAATAGCACAACTCCTTTGGAAGAGTGTGGCAGCTTCTTACAAAGTTAAACATACGCTTGCCTTAAGAGCCAGCCACTCCACTCCTCTGTATTTACTCAAGAGAAATGGAAGGGTATGTCCACATAAAGAATGTACACAAGTATTCACAGCGGTTTCATGTGTAACAGCCTCAGACTGTACACAGTCCCAATGTTCATCAGCCAGTGAATGGGTAAGCAATTTGTGCTATTTCTGTACAATGCAATACTACCCAACAATAATAAGAAACGAACTACTGATATACACTACAACATGGATGTCAAAAATTATCCTGGATGAAAGCCAGTCCCCCAAAAAGGGCATTCAATATGATTCACTTATACAAAATTTTAGAAACTACAAATGATCTGTAGTGAGAGAACACAGATGAGTGATTTCCTGGAGCCTAGGTGAGGTCACAAAGGGGCAGGAGAAAACTTTTGGGGATGAGTGATATGTTCACTCTAGACTGAGAAGGTGGCATACATCATATCAAGTACCCTTTAAATATATGCAGTTTACTGAACATCATTCAGACCTCCAGAGAGCTGTTTTAAAAAAGTTAAACAAGATGAGATGTTTCACAAAAGGAGATGGTGGTGCCATTTGGCCCTTAAATAATCTAGTGAGTAATAACATAATACTGCTTGTCCCAGGGAAGGGATGTTCCATAACAGATCCCAAAAGATGGCACAAAGTAGCAGGTTCTCTAGTTCTTGGGGGAGAAAGAGTGTGAATAAAAGCTATGCAAAAACAAAACAAAATCTCTTTTGGAAAGAACAGGTCAATGTGTCAAAGAGCTAGGGATTTAAAGTTGGGACTCTAGGCTTCACTGTGTCTTAGTCATGGGAAACCATCATAACTGCAAACATTACTCTGGTGTAAGTGCAGGGAACGTGAAGTCAAGGAGAGAAAGCTTGGGAGCAGGAAGACCAAGCTAAGAAGGTCTTTCTCTGGGTGTGAGCTACAGGGTGAACAAAGGCAGTCAGAGTGGGAATGGAATGCGAGTCATGGACAGAAGGGCCACGGAAGGAAGGAAGGAAGAATTTTATGATTATCAAACTGGAAGAACTCAGGAAAAGGACACTGCTGCTGTCTCCTCTCCTGTCAAGTTAACCATGTGAGGCTAGGGGTTCCGAGGGACAAAGAAGCACCCCGGCAGACACGTGAGGCTGAGCCTTCAGGTCAGAGTGTAGGTCACCACTGCTGCAGCAGAATCACAAAGTCCATCCTGGGTGAATAAAGCCTGGAATGAGCCAACACCAAAATGCAGGCTCAAAGAGGAAAGTCCCATTAAAAAAAACTGTCTTTACAAGGACCAGACCCAAACAAATTCCACTTTCAATTGTACCACTTGATTTCTAAAATCGGAAACTATTCTCATGCACCTTACATAGAAAACAAGACTTTCTTTTAAAGCCATAATCAAGGTGCTCAAGTTCTAGAGAGAAATCAGTTATCTCTAAAAATGTTAGCAACATGGAAATTCTACTTATTAACATGGCAACATGATCTTTAGTTTCTAATAATCAACACTATTTCATAAATACATACATGTTCTGGCACAACTAGTTACCTGTAACAAGCTATGATGGAATGAAGATCCGTGTTGCGGAAGGACACCAGAAATGCAATATACTGATACAAAGCTTTATGTGCAATAAGAATTAAGCTTTTATTGTACTTGTTAAGAAGCCTAATTTTATGAACCAATAAATCATTTCAACCCCAAATCCCAATTCTACAACCACCCTTCTCAAAATCCATCCACTTGACATTCTCCCCCAGCCACATGGACAAAGCACTTTTGCCACCCAGCACATATGGCCTGCTTACCTGTTTGGAAGGTAGGATTCGCTCCAGGGTACATGTTGGGGGAATAGGCAGGAGCTGCTGCTGCATAGCCCATGGGGAAACCAGCTGTAGAAAAAAGAAAAAACAATGTGATTTTAAAACCAGGGCTCCCACAGACCCAGCTGTCCTCAGCTTCTTCACCGCAACCCCCAGACTGACTTCAGGAGCCCAACAGCGCTATGGGTGCTGAGCAGGTGGTCTCTACTTGTCTCCTCTCCTCAGAGCTGTGATGGGTCACAATCATAAACGAGTCTTTTAAACCTAAGAGTATAAATGCTTACAACTTTCTAAATTTATTTGACAGAAACTGAATTAGAATGAAGTAAAAAAAATATATATCCTAAGCTGAAGTCAGAAAACTCTCAATTCTTCTGGCAGTTTTATTTTCGATTCTAATCGCCTAATTTATTACTTAGCAAGAGTAATAAGAGTGTTGCAAGCTTCACATGCTAAACGGGCTCTAACCAGCACCATACACAAATGGAACTGGGAAAAATCTAATCACACATTCCGTTTGCAAGCAACCTGACCTTTATTAACACAAATGAGGAATCCTTAATAAGACTAAACTACAACCACTAATTGATCACGTGAACACAACAGAACCATCAAGAAAGACGTTAGTGTTTCAGCCAAAGCCAGAGGGGCGGGCTTCCCTGGTGGCGCAGTGGTTGAGCGTCCACCTGCCGATGAGGGGAACACGGGTTCGTGCCCCGGTGCGGGAAGATCCCACATGCCGCGGAGCGGCTGGGCCCGTGAGCCATGGCCGCTGAGCCTGCGCGTCCGGAGCCTGTGCTCCTCAACGGGAGAGGCCGCAACACTGAGAGGCCCGCGTACAGCAAAAAAAAAAAAAAAAAAACCAGAGAGGGGCCTCAGTTATTCGCTCCACGTCCCTCACAGCTCTCAGCTCGATCCATTCACCACGCGACAATGGGGCCTTAAAGAGCCTTCTCTACATTCAGGGTACAGAGCCAAGATGACCCAGGTTTGCTAGTCTACTACCTACACAAATGGTTGTGAGAAGCTGTAATCCCTCCAGAAAATTCTAACCTGCAGGTTTCCAAATCAACATGGTTGAGAACCACTGCTCCCTCCCACTCCTGTCCATCTTCCCAGTCACAGTACTGTCCTCCTGAAAATGCCCCTTGGCGAGTACCATGGACTGTCTCCTCCAACATCGACTCTACCTCCTTTCCGGCAGGCAGGGGCTGGCAAGCTAAAAACTACACTGCCCAGACTCCCCCTCTTGCAAGAGGTTGGAAGTGATCCCAAATCCCAATCACTTCATAAAAACAAAAACTTAAATACCACTAGCTGTGTAAAAAAGACTTAGCTTTCTACAAGAAATATACTAGCAAATTATGTAGACAAAGGGAAAGTACACTTAATATATAAGTAACTTTTAAAGTTAAAAAAACAAAAACCCAAAAGAAAACGGAAGACATGGACAGAGAGAACTGCCAACTACCATTTCTAACTTCAGGCTGGCACAAATCCAAAAGCTGAGGACACGCTTTCTTGGCAAGGTTGTGGGGTAAACAACAGTCTCACACCCTTCTGGTAGGAGTGCAAAGCAGTAAAAATCCTACGCAAGAAGGGAAATCGGCAGTACCTTTAAAATTACATCTGCGTTAGAAGATGTGGTATACCTACAACAGAGTATTACTCAGCCATTAAAAAGAATGAAATAATGCCATTTACAGTAGCATGGATGTACCCGGAGATTATCATACTAAGTGAAGTAAATCAGGCAAAGAAAGACAAATATCATGTGGTATCGCTCAGACAAATATCATGTGGTATCGCTTATATGTGGAATCTAAAAAAAAAAAGATACAAATGAACTTATTTACAAAACAGAAACAGACTCACAGACTTAGAGAAAGAACTTAGGGTTGCCGGGGGGAAGGGTAGGAGGGAGGGATAGATTGGGAGTTTGGGATGACACGTACGCGCTGCTATATTTAAAATAGATAAGCAACAAGGACCTACTATATAGCACAGGGAACTGTGCTCAATATTCTGTAATAACCTAAATGGGAAAAGAATTTGAGAAAGAATAGATACATGTGTATGTATAAGTGAATCACTTTGCTGTACACCTGAAACACAACATTGTTAATCAACTATACTCCGATATAAAATAAAAATTTTTAAAAAGAATAACAGGAAAAAAAAATCATCTGCATTTACTCTCTCCACTGGCAATCCCACCTCAAGGAATCCACCCTGAAGATAATTTTCACAAACACTATCAACTGCAGTATTACTGGAATAGCAAAAGACTTCAAACAACATACCCATGCAAAGAACTGGTTGAATAAAACTATGGAAACCCCCACAAGATGAAAGGTTATGCAGCAGTACTATGTATTATAAAATACAAATAAGAACAAGGCGAACCGACAGGGAACAATCAAGAAGCTGACAAAGCCAAGTGACCACAACCACCTGCATCTCGATTCCAGAAAACAACCTGCCGTTCGGCTGTGGGGAGGAGGATGTGGGAGGAGAGCCTTCAGCAGCAGGGCTTTGCAGGGCCACTTCTGCCTGCCGAGGCCTCCTCTAACTGCCAGTGCCGCCCCAGGGCTCCCCAATGAGCCTGCTGACACTGCACACTCGGGTCAGGCTCCCACACCCAGTACTGCTTCCACCCCACCAGATCCTTACAAGCGTTACCCACCCCCACAACGTCTGAACTCCTAACTCCATCTCAGGGTCCGATACCCTCGTGCAACAAAGGCGAAATTAGAATATATGGACATAGTTGGCCTGGGAGCATGATATGTCTGTGTCCCCTCCAAAATTTACATGTTGAAACCCTAATCCCCAATGTGATGATATTTGGAGATACTTAATCGTGGTAATCATTTCACTACATATACATACATTAAATCATCACATACACCTTAAAAAAACCCATGTTGTACAACCTAAATATATACGGTTTTTATTTATCAATCATACCTCAGTAAAGCTGGGGGGAAAAAAAAGATCAAGCAACGTGCTGTGTGGTTAACAAAGGAAGATATCAACCGGATTACCTATAATTTTTAATACACTTGTTTATTACATTCCATGAAAAAAACACTAGGAATGGCAAGACACAGGACCTTATGGGTGAAATAGAAAAAGATAAACTGATAACACAGACCACAGTCAGCCAACAAGGTCTTTAAATTGTGTATTTCTTATGACTTAGAAAACTAGAGCTCAGGTTTGCTCCAAGCCGCCCCTGCTGTTTAGAAGAGCCGTGCGGGGAGCTTTGGTCCCTTTGGTCCCTCGTCTAACCCCTGCCCTCCAGTGCTCCGCCAGTGGGTGGGGAGGGGCCAACCTGTGCATCCGGCAGGGAATCCAGGAGGGGGAGCTGCAAAGGACTGGGTGGGGTTGCGGAGCTCCTGCTGCTGAAGTCGGGGAAGCAAGGGAGGGGATGCGGGGGTGCAGGGTCCCAGAGCTGGACCCACTGCGGTGGGACGCAGCCTCCTAGCCTCCCCTCCCCCACCTTACAGTAGGTTCCAATAATATTTAATTGCATCTCGGGCTTTCGGGCTTAAAACTCACCCACAGGCTCGCAGGTCCTTTGACTGCACTCCTTCCTCTATTAGATAAAGTATGGGGGGGGGAGGACGGGACACCACAACGACAGGGAGGGGGCTGGAGGGACCCCTGAAGTACTGGCCTCAGCTGACTAAAGAGGTCTTGACCCACGCTGTCACAGACCCCTGTCAGAGGACCCCTTAGGGCGGAATTGAGGGGGACAATTAGGAGGTGGTCTGTGTCAAGTGAGCATGGATCACCATGGGGTGGGGAGCACGGTGACCCCTGAGAAGTACTGTTAGAAAGATGCGTTCCTCCCTCCTCTTGAAGGATGTGGGTGGGCTTTAAGGCTCCAGTGCCCGCCACACACTCTTTCCAGGCCCGACTGCACCTCTGGCGCCGGCCTTGTTAGCCTGGCTTCCAGTCCTAGAACTTGCCAGGCTCTGGGGGAGAATCTGGGCTGCTGAGAGGGTCACTGGAGGCTCAAGCTGCCCCTGGGTTTCGCAAGTGGAGGGAGGAAGGGTGAAGGCAGTAGTGGGGTGGGGCCGGGAGGGGTGAGTGCCCCGGGAGACCCTGAGAGAGAAACCCCCCCCCCAGCCCCTGCCCTCTGCCGCTGAGCCGGATGCCCGAGACTTTCCGTGCCTCTGGGAGGAGCCCTGCTTCTTCACCCCTGTGCTCAGAACCATCTGGAGACAACTCCTCACCCTCCGGCTGCTGTGCCACGGTTTTCCTTTAAATGTTGTTCTTGGCTCATTTGGCTTTCAGTTCCCTAAACAGCAGTTTTGAGCTCTCCAAGCTATTTAAAAGTGTTCTCCTTAAAGTGCGACTAAAGCCCACTCTTCTGGAAAAACTACCTTCACTTCAGAGGAGATATTTTTTCCTCCCCATTTCTTCCTTCTACCGCCCTCTGAACAATCAAGCCAAAGTCAAGCAGCTCTGTGAGCACTAAGCAAAGATAAACACAAAGAAAATCACATCTAGCCATTTCACAGTAAAAACAAAGATATTTTAAAAGCAGCGGGGTCGGGGGTCGGGGGGAGGGAAGGGATATACTAACTCCAAAGAAACAAAAATAATTCTGACAGAAACGGGAAGACAATACAACTGCCTTTAAAGTGCTGAGAGAAAATAACAGCCAACCTAAAACTGTATACTCAGTATGGTAGGCAAACCCCGCCCCCCCCCCCCCAGAAGATACATCATCAAATCCCTGGAACCTATAAATGTTACCTTATTTGGAAAAAGAGTCTTTGTAGACGTAAGTTAAGGACCTTCAGATAAGATCATCATGGATTACGGGTAGTGGGGGCCTAAACCCAACGCCAAGTGTCTGCATATGAAACACAGACGAGGAGGAGATGATGTAACCATGGAAGTAGAAGCCGGAGTGATGCTGCCACAAGGCTATTCATGTCACGGAATGCTGAAAGCTTCCAGAAACTTCAAGAGGCAAGAAATGATTCTTACCTCGAGCCTCCAGAGGGTATGAGGCCCTGCCAACACCTGAATTTTGGACTTCTGGCTCCCACAACTGTGAAAGAATAAGTTTCTGTGGTTTTTAAGCCACAAACTTTGTAGCAATTTGTTATAGCAGCCACAGAAAACCAACAGACTCATCAAAAATATGTTCCAAAAATGAAAGCAAAATAAAAACATTTCACAAACTAAAACAAAATTCACTGCTAGCAGACATGCAGTAAAAGGGGAGAGGAGGGGAGGGGAGGAGGGGGAGACGAGGGGGATGGGGAGGGGATGAGGGGAGATGGGGGAGGGGGAGGGGAGGAGAGGAGGGGGAGGGGAGGGGGAGGGGAGGGGAGGAGGGGGAGGGGAGGGGGAGGGGGGAGGGACAAGGAGGGGAGGGAGGGGAGGGAGGAGGGGAGGGAGGAGGGGAGGGAGGGGAGGGAGGAGGGGGAGGAGGGGAGGGAGGAGGAGAGGGAGGAGGGGAGGGAGGGGAGGGAGGAGGGGAGGGAGGAGGGGAGGGAGGAGGGGAGGGAGGAGGGGAGGGAGGGGAGGGAGGGGAGGGAGGAGGGGAGGGAGGAGGGGAGGGAGGAGGGGAGGGAGGAGGGGAGGGAGGGGAGGGAGGAGGGGGGAGGAGGGGAGGGAGGAGGGGAGGGAGGAGGGGAGGGAGGGGAGGGAGGAGGAGAGGGAGGAGGGGAGGGAGGAGGGGAGGGAGGAGGGGAGGGAGGGGAGGGAGGAGGGGAGGGAGGAGGGGAGGAAGGAGGGGAGGGAGGAGGGGAGGGAGGAGGGGCAGGGGAGGAGGGGAGGAGGAGGGGAGGGGGAGGGGAGGGAGAAGGGGAGGGAGGAGGGAGGAGGGAGGAGGGGAGGAGGGGAGGGAGGAGGGGAGGGAGGAGGGAAGGGAGAAGTGGGGGGAGGAGGGGAGGGAGAAGGGGAGGGAGGAGTGGAGGGAGGAGGGAAGGAGGGGGAGCGGAGGGGACGAGGGGAGGGGGGAGGGGAGGGGGAGCAAAAAGTGCTGTAATCTTTAGAGTCATCACTAAATAGCAAAAGAATTTTTCAAAAATTAAAAGGAAAAATTTAATGAAAAATACTTGGTTAATCCAAAAGAAGAAAGTGAACAAAACAAAAAACCCAGGTGCTATCAATTAGAAAATAACAGTAAGATGGTGCACATGAACCCAATTATTGTCATTCCTCAGTATCCTAGGGGTATTGGTTCCAGGACACAATACCCAAAATCCACGGATATGAAGGGCTGACCATATGTCAGTTACCATATTACTACAATTAAAAGATGAAGTTGTTGGGAAGTGTTTCTTTTTTCCCATTAAATGTAAATTTTAGAAAGTTATGGACAAGTCTCTCCGTTTACTAGTATAAAAGTATAAAATGGTATAAAAGCACTTTCTTTCCTTGTAATGTCTCGTTAGTTTTTGGTACTGAAGTTATGCTAGCCTCAAAATTCTGTAGGCACATTATTTAACTCCCACTCCCATTCAAAATACCTAGAGTGGTTACTAGTTCCTACACTAAACCCTTGCTGATCTAGAGAGTTTTATGAAAGTCAAGGAGACTAAAATACTAAAACCAAGAAAATAGTTAGGACAGGTATAAAGAAATGGATAAAATACGAAGAAACGATAACATTTTAAACACATTTAAAGTTGCAGAAATTTTCTTTTAAATGTAATTTTAAGACCAAAAAAACCCCTAAAAGAGTGCACATGGGAGGGAGACGCAAGAGGGAGGAGATATGGGGATATATGTATATGTATAGCTGATTCACTGTGTAATAAAGCAGAAACTAACACACCATTGTAAAGCAATTATACTCCCATAAAGATGTTAAAAAATAAAATTTTAAAAAGTGCACAGAACTGGTATGACAGGCAACCAATGTTTCATTATAGGTAATGCTAATACCATCAGGTTTTGCCTATTCCCTGGTTTCAGATTTACACAGGATTCTCTTCAGCTATTTAGCCTTCTGTTTAAACTAGTGTTAATTCGTTAAAGACAGTAGGCCTTATCACTAAATCACCTTTTATCAATTCTGGAAAATTCTGGCACTCCTTTTCTTCTAGTCTCTCTACTTGGTCCTTCTGCACCTTTTAATTCTCCTCAAAACTTCTCATCCTAACACCTCTATTTCTTAACCAGTCTGTTTCCCCCTTTCCTTATACTGCATTCTGGTCCTCCCTTTAGCAGTGTTTTATCTGCAGCTTAACTTGAATTTTGTTCAAATGCCTTTTTTTTTCCATTTAAGTTCCAGCTGGTTCTTTTCGATATGATTCTTTCTTTTGCATCTTCAGTAATTCTAAACATGCTTGTGTGACATGGTTTTTACCTGTTTTGTTCCTGCTGTCTATCATGACTGGTGACTCTGACATGACGAATAACATCACAGTGTTCTGTAATAATTTTGACTTGTTAACAGGCAGAACTTTGTGGGAAACCCACACAACCTGGGTTGAGAACATCTGCCTCCACAGCAGTTCTGCACCTGCTGTTGTCAGGTGCTCCAGGGAATAGTGCCGCCTAGAGACTTTTTTTATGTTAGTTTCTCGATGTATGGACCTCCTGGGAAGGACAAGTAATTCAAAGTAGAGCCTGAAACATTCCTGAATAGTTACAAATTCTTAGAAAAGGGTTCTCCCTTCCCAGAGCCCAAGCAGAAACTGAACTTCCCCGTGGAGCCAGTGCATGGATTGTTTAGTCTACCTCTCCAATGTGAGTATCACCCTCTGGAGGAATCAGACTGATGAGGGGTCCCACTCCAACTCCCAGCCTTACAAGGGCCAAAGGCCTCAATTTCTGTCCCCAGATAGGTTGCTAAAACCCACAAATAATAAATGCCCCTAGGACAGGCACATCAACTCAATGGCCCAATGCTCTGGTTTTTGTCGTTTTCATATTCAGCAGCAGAAATCTCTTACTTTCTTGCAAGTTCAGTTAAACGTTTTTGAAATGTTTTATTTAACTTCCCAGGGGTTTTTAGCAACGGGGTTTTAAGAGTATCTGTTCCACCATATCACCTAAACCCACAATTGTAATACTACAAATAACTATTCCTTTCAATTAGGACGACAATTTGCTATTTTTGACCACCAACTCCTATTCCCCCAAATTGTGCTTCACCCCCTCCATCACAGCCCATGTTGGACTAGCAGACTTCAGTGAAGTGGGGAACACGACTCAGGCCTAAATTCATCAGTAGACTCCCCTCCTGGCCCCGGGTGCTGGCATGGAAGGAACAAGATGAGAGCCAGAGCCAGGTGAAGAGACTCACAGCCAAGGGAGGGGCTGAGCACCACAGAACCACAATGGTCAGAAAGGGACCCACACGGAGAGGACACTGAGGAAGCGGAGCTGAGCACAGGAAGCAGAGAAACTAGACGCCAATCCCCACCCTTGACGCCACCAGATCAGCCTTTGACCAAAGCCAGACCAAGCTCCTGATTTTTCAATTCCGTGAGCCAATACATTTTCTTCCCTATCTAAGCCACTTGAGCTGGGTTTGTCCATCGAAAGCATTCTTAGTGACACAGAAATTCACCACGTGTTCAAAGTTCAATAATGGAAACAAAATTTTACTTGCTTACCTGGATAACCAATTCCTTTGGCATTTGCATAGGGAACCCCAGAAGAACCCGGGCTATAAACAGGATTCATGATTTCAAGAACTAAAAAGGGAAAAAAAGTGATTTAGCCAAGCACTTTTGTTCTCAGGTTTTTCTCCATCATCAGTCTCAAAAGAACAAGAGTCCTTTCTCTAGTATATAATAAAACGAGGCATTTCATGCTGCTGCCAACCAACAGAGAACAGAAAAGGAACGCCAAAGTCCTAATGGGTGCCCACCAGGACACCACAGGCTTTCCTTTATAACTCTCTTCGGTCCATCAGAAGCTAAGGGAAAAAAGTGTTCTCTGTGTCCCTGCTTAAAACTGTGAAAAAATATCTATAAATAATCTAAATGTCCTTATAACAGAGAACAGTCTTAACCAGATCTATCCAGAGCATGAAATAGCATGCAGCTGCTTTTTAAAGTGTTTAAAAATACAGATTGATATCATGGTAACTGGGGGAAAAAACAGTACAATACTATAATGCAGTATGCTCCCAAATTTGCACCTACACATATGGGCATGTGCACCTCTAGCACAAACAGAAAAAAAGTCTGGGAGGAAATTACAATATGAACAGTGATTGCCTCTAGATGGGATGGTTTAGTGTTCGCTTTGCACTGTTGTCTATTTCTGAAATAACTTAGGTTAAATATATGTCTATTTCCTAAAAAAAGACAAATTAGCACAGCCCAGCAACTCTATTAACCCATTCTATAATTCCCAACCTTTTTTTTTTTTTTTTGCTGTACGCGGGCCTCTCACTGTGTGGCCTCTCCCGTTGCGGAGCACAGGCTCCGGACGTGCAGGCTCAGCGGCCATGGCTCACGGGCCCAGCCGCTCCACGGCATGTGGGATCTTCCCAGACCGGGGCGGGGCATGAACCTGTGTCCCCTGTGTCGGCAGGCAGACTCTCAACCACTGAGCCACCAGGGAAGCCCAATTCCCAACCTTTTTTGCCTGAAAAGTTCAAGAACTTGCACAGCTACAACCATAGTTTTATCCCATCCTCTGAATTTTTTGTCACCCAGTGTATTCTTAAAGTGTGAGCTAAATTAAGACTATTCAGTATTCCCTGACTTACGTGGCAGTAAGGACAATGGGGATCTTAAATTTAAAAATAAAACAGCAATGGTGGGGGGAACAGGTATATGGGAACTCTGCACTTTCTGCTCAGTTTTGCTGTGAACCTAAAACTGCTCTTTAAAAAAAAGTCTATTTAAAAAGAAAAACAGGCAGTTCCCTGGTGGCATAGTGCTTAGGATTCTGGACTTTCACTGCCGTGGCCGGGGTTCAATCCCTGTTTGGGGAACTGAGATCCTGCAAGTTGTGTGGCATGGCCAAAAAAAAAGAAAAGAAACAAAAGAAAAACATAAAATGTACATGTATTTGCTTTAGTGTCTGCCTTCCCCACCACATCCTCAGCTAGAATGTAGATAGGGAACTGGAACTTAGCCCTATTTGCAGTAACTTCAGCCCCAATAACAATGTCTTACACACAAAAAGGTGCAACTACCTGCTGACTTTCTGAAAAACACATGCACCTCAAAACACTCTAGGTATCAAATTCCATTACAAAGGCAAAATGCAAAAACAAACCACTTCATATTTTCAGCTCACCTGACTCAGAATATTTACAACCAAGCAGTTCAGTAGAAACTACACCTGGTCAAGTCCTTAGCCTTTGTAACAAGTTCTAAAGTCGAAATAAATTGGAGATATCAGTGATTGATATTGATACTCATTACCTAAGTAATTATCTTATTTCTTTAACTTCCAAACCAAAGGCAGAGATACTTTTTGAAGCCATGACATCCAGAACCACAGCTAAGAGAGAAGTCTAGATCAGTGCTGTGCAACAGTACTTTCTACAAGGATGAAGATGTTCTCTGTGCTGTCCAATATACCATCCGTTAGCTACAAGTAAACACTGAGCACCTGAAAAATGTGGTTAGAACAGGATCCAATTTCTTAGTTTATTTAACTTCAATCTAAATCTAAATAGTCACGTGTGGCTAGAGGCTACCACCCTGGACAATGCAGATCTACAGAACAGACTACAAAGAAACAAGGATAGGAAGGCATAGGAAGTAGACATGAGAATCAATTGTATTTTACACCACAGTTTAAGAATAAACAAATTGGTGGGCTTCCCTGTGGCGCAGTGGTTGAGAGTCCACCTGCCGATGCAGGGGACACGGGTTCGTGCCCCGGTCCGGGAAGATCCCACATGCCGTGGAGAGGCTGGGCCCGTGAGTCATGGCCGCTAAGCCTGCGCATCCGGAGCCTGTGCTCCACAACGGGAGAGGCCACAAGAGTGAGAGGCCCGCGTACCGCAAAAAAAAAAAAAAAAAAAAAAAAAAAAAAGAATAAACAAATTGGTAACTGCCAATCCCCATTTTCCTGTACTTTTAACCCATTTTTGGTGGACCTACAACATAAGGATGTGGAGGTCTTCACATATTTCATCTACTTCTCTGGTTCGACTCTCATCTCTGGAGAAGTGAATACTTCCCGAAACTCTATTTCTCTATTCTGTGCCAGGATCTAATTTCATTTTCTTAATTGAATTCAAGATAAGTAAAGCACTACGCAAAGGCCACAGGGGAGAAAAAGTCGCAGTCCCTGCTCTGAGTTTACAATCTAGAAAAGTATTGTCCAACAGAACTTTCTGTGAAGATGGAAATGTATGTCTGATCTGTCCACACAGAGTAGTCACTAATGGCTACTGAACACCTGAAATATGGCTAGCACGACCAAGGAACTACATGTTTAACTTTAATTTTAAATGAACAGTCACATGTAGGTGATGGCTACTATACTGGACAACACAGGCCTGTAAGACAGAAGACATAAATAATGGTGATTCAGGCCAAAGGGTGTTAAGTGCCATAAAGGAATACAGTGTTCTGAGGGTTGAGTGAGGAGAGCAAAAATTCAAGGAGGAAGAAAGGAACGGTCAGGAATAACTTGGATTACGGAGGTACTGTTTCCAATAAGCTCTAAACAGGTAGGATCTTGAAATGCCACAGAAATTAGAAAATGCAAGATGCACTCTTTAGGGACACTACAACTGGGCTTGTTGGAGATTAGGCTACATGTAGGGAATCAGCAAAGATGATTATGGAGACATAGGTGAGACTGAAACCATGTGGAGACCCTTAAATGTGGGGCTGAGCAGGAGATGTCACCTGGTAGGCCATGAAGCTGATGAACAGCATAGCGTAGCAGTTAAACACAGGAATTACCATTTGACCTGGCAAATCCACTCCTAGGTATATACCCAAGACAAGTGAAAACATACATCCATACAAAAACCTGTACATGAAAGTTTATAACAGCATTATTCATAACAGCCAGGAACTGCAGACAACTCCAATGAAGCACTGAATACCACAAGGCTCTCCTTTCATGACCTGACTTACATCTAAAACAGCAATACAATCCTACTCCACATTTTCCACTAAAAAATGTATAAAATTGCATTTGAATTCTAAATACCATAAGTTCCAAACTAACCAGAAGTTACGTTTCCTGAAAGCACTTATACTTCCCAAGAGGCTAATAATAACTATTTCCTAAAGTGATTAAGAAGTCATAATTTAAAATTATAGGTTAAAAATATAACAGGATTAACAAAAGAAAATGTTTGTACAACTTCTATGAACAACTGTCATACAGCTTTTTAAATTACTTGTTCATATGATGAGAGATTCCCCAAAGACTGTGAGCCTCAAGGGCAGGGAAAATATCTTATTCAGCCCCGTCCCTCTGCATCTCACTAGTGCTTGGTCCAGAGATAGCTCATAAACATTTCCTGAATGTTCTTTAATAAAAGAACTGTCCAATGGAAAATACAGGACTCTTCGTAGCAATAAATATGAAGTTGAGACATTTATTTAAAATCTAATTCAGAATTGTTGAAACATACCTGTTATTGATTAGTGGATATGAACGCTGAACCCACTGACCAATCTTAATATCACTAACAGTCAAACTACTTACTATCTGCATCCTCATATGATGGAATTACTCTGCATCATCTGAGGTGTACTGCGACTAAAACACTAAAATCTGAATCCAATGCAGCCTATACATCTACCTCCCAGGTTACAAAAAAGGGCAGGAGTTAGAGGAATATGCAGAACACCATGAAGCAAGCAGACAAAGCCAAAAGGAGGGCATTCTAGAGGACAAGGGGGTCCAGTTTCTTCACTAAGTCAATGGTCTGGGAAAAGGTGGAAGGTGGAGAGAAGGATAGTCCTAGATTAAGACAGACTTAATAAAGGCTATAAAACACTTTTGTTTGGATCCTTGTTTTAAGACAGAAAAAACTGTAGAAAGGTTATTTTAAGGATTTGAGGATACAAATGAATATGGGCTAGGTATCAAATGGCATTAAACAAACATTAATTTTGTTACATGTGATAACAGTATTTTGGTTATGTAAAGATGCATCAATTTTTAGAAGTACATATTAAACTATGTAAGGATAAAAATGACATGAAGTCGTAATTTACAGTATTTCTACATAAAAGGGATTGAGATATTGGGTATATGGCTGTACGCTGTATTTTTATACTTTTTAAATAATGAAAAATTAAGGAAAAAACCCACCATCACCACTCTGCCTGGATTCTAGTGCCACTGGCCACCCAAAAACCACCGATTTCCCAGTCTGATTCGGTGTGGGCGGAAGATCACGATGCCAAGGCTAGATCCTAAGGGTATCACTTTTTTTTCTTAAGTTTCTCATTTGTAATGACTCAAATGTCAGAATCCCTATGGGTGGTTTGACACCTGCAGCAAAATAAGTTAAGCCTCAGATTTACCTTTAAAAAAGAAGATGACAGCAAAAATTTCTCAATTTGAAAATCCAATAATAATCAGAGGGAAAGACCCATATAAGACCCATCACTGTACTACTTTCTCTAGTCTCAAAATACACCATGACCTAAACAAAGTTCCCACACGAAATAGTAATTCTAAAACTTGAAAGGCCTTGTCTTAGTATTTCATATCAAGAAAACTAATGTCGAGGGGCTTAAATTCTCTCTCAGCAACATACAAGATAAATCCCTTTAATACAATCTAAACTGGAAATTCTCGGTAACATCTGATAACATCAAGAATATATAATAAGATAAAATTCTAAACTCCCCCAAACTCTACCTTCACTATCAAGGTTTGCAATCTATTGCAAAATTCACATTTTTCTGCACAGAACAACTGGAGAGACTTCAGTGATACAGACATAAAGTGGAACACAGACACAAGAAAAGTAACCATTAACTCTAGTACACTGGTGTACTGTTGCTTTAAAATTGCTCTGAACTGATCCAGGAAAAGAAGCTGTTTACATAAAACAAGTCTGGTAGACAAAAATTTGCCTGTAAACTACAGAACCTAAAAAAAACTTAAAATATTCTTTAATTGCACTTGTTTTCTTTTTTAATACTTCTAATCCTCTACCTCTGTGGCATTACCCTACACCTTTTCCCCATGTTTGAAAATTCAAATAATTTTGACATCACAATTCTGTCTAACCTTAAAATAGAAATGAACTGAAAAGCAGTTGTAGAGCAGAATACTAACTAAAAATCCTAACAAGTATATCAGGGCCTGATAGGAGGGCAGAGGCAGTAATAGCAACAGCAGCAGATGGTGCTTCCTCCTTCCTCCTGGGTTGCAGGCACTTGCCTTACACACAGCCCAATCTTTCCACTATTCCCAAGGGCTGGAGACAGGAAGAGGGGACGCTACCTGCTCGGCCTGTCCAGTGACTGCAGCACAGAACCTAGAGGAAGCCTACAGTCTCCAACTCTTAAAGCCTGCATTTAGTCACAAGCGCGACTAAATAAAAGTAACTATGTGAACACTCGTACTAAAGCAAGCCCGATTTATAAAGCTTAAAAGAGACAAAAAAAAAACTTCGCAGTGTGCAGCACAGTACCTTCAACAGTAGAAAAATTAGCCTTTAATTGTTCAATTCTTGGCTGTCAAAGCAAAAATAACCCACTACTTATTTACCAAAGTTCTAAAATGTGTCCCTACTATTACTGTCAAGTTTTTCATAGACTATTTGAAAAAATCATCTGATATTACACAAGGATGATTTGAGAACTTGAGAGGAAACTAGACAAAGCTTTTCATTTAAAAAATTGTTTTGCTTGGCAAAACACTACAAAATACTTTTATGTATGACTTTAATGAAGCATTAACTCATACAACCCATTAGACACATGCTTATATACACTATAAAAGACGACGACCCCGTTTGGGGGTACGTTGTAAAGGCGCATTTCTCTCTCAAAGTTAACCCAGAATGGGCCACGACACGTCCTTTCTGAAGAAAACACTGAACCCGTTCAAGCTAAGCTTTTGCCAGTCAAATGGAATAATGTTTACTCTGTGAGTAGACAAAGTTGAATAGTTTACACACTGGAAATGATGAAAATCCTAAGAACCTTAAACCTAAGTTACAGAAACACCACCCCACTGCTTCCCCATTTCTTGTTCATTTTCCTGATCTGATCACCAGGACCTTAAAAAGACCCAGAGAACATTCTTGTGCAACGAATGCCCCTCTCACCGGCCCCCAGGCAGCGTCCCCGCCGCCCACGCCGCACCTGCCCTAGCGCCCGGTCGCCCAGCTCCGCCTCCCTCGGGCCTCACCAGTCCGCCCGGCCCAGCGCGGGACAAAGCACCGCCGCGGGCCCGACCTTGGCGCCGCCCAAGTCGGCCGCACAAAGCGCCGCACTTCCGGCAGCGCAAGCCTCCGCCGAGCCCCTCGAGTGCCCCGCCCGCACTTACCGCGCCGCGGCGGCGGCCTGGGCCTCGATGACCAGCGCTCGCCGGCCCGGGGCGGGCTCGGGGGTCGGGCTCGGCGAGGGGCGCGCGCCGCGGAGGCCTGCTCCGATGCGGGGCTGAGCCGCGAGGCCCTGGTTGCCGCCGCCGCCTCCCCGGCCCGCGTTCCCGCTCGCCCCGCTCGGTCCGGTCCGCCTCTTCGCAGCCCGCGCTCCCCGCCAACGCTGCGCAGCTGCCGAGCTCCAACCTCACTTCCGCCTAGAGCCCGCCGCGGCGGGGGCGCGCCGGCACGTGACCTCACGGCACCTTCCGGTCTCGGAGCTGGCGTGCGCGCTCCCGCTGGCGTCCGAGAAGCTCCCGGATGCGGAGGCAGCGGGGAGCTTCGCGACGCGGACATCCTCGGGCCGAGTCCTTGGGCTCTCGGAGTTTGGAGCTTGGAGGGATGAGTGCTTGAGAGGTCATCAGCGCCCGGGGCGTAGCTGTTGACTTTTTCGAACAAACACTCATGTTTTTCCTCACGCTATCTTTGCGCTCTTCGTGCAGTGTGGAAAGAACACAGTGGAACATAATTATAGGGTTTTATTAACTTCTTAAAAAATGTATTTTTTTTAAATTTTCAAACAGCGCCGCACTACAGGCACCCTCGTGTAAATGCTGCCGCGGCGAAGGGGCTGCGCCTCTCCAGACTGTCAGGCTCCGCGCCCCTGGCCGGGGTGGTCGGGTGGCCTCCGGCGGGGTGGTCGGAGGAGCGGGAACGCCCCGCTGCCGGCCGGGCATCCTGGGGCTCGGCGCTGGCACCGCCCGGGCTCGCGGAGCCGCCACGCTGGCCGCCAGCGCGCTGCGGCGCTCTTTGCGTTCGCTGTTTTCGATGCTCTGCATTCATTAAGTCACTTAATACTCATAATAAGCCGTTTTACAAATGAGGAAATTAAGGCACGAAGGTTGACAACGTTCTTCGAGAGCACACAACTCCTAGGAAGCCGACCCGGGATTGAAACCCCAACGTCTGGCTTCAGAGCACTTGCTCAGAAAGAGGGAGTTTTGGCTTTGCGCTTTCCCAGAGCTGCACTTGCTGTCTCTGCAACATTACTTGGACCCACAGGTTCCCTGCGTGAGCTGAGAGCCGATGGGTCTGCCTTGGAGAAAGGTGAAGGAATCCTGTGGCCTGTACTCAGCAGGAAGAGTCCAGGCAGTCTACCTTGCCCTGACCAAGCTGAGAACATCTGCTACGGTTCCTAAAGACTTTTTACTTGGCATCTCTAAGATTTCAGTGCAGGTTAAAATAGTTGCAAAGGACTTGATTTTTGGCACGCTGTAAGTGATGATGGTTTTAAATAAAACGGGATGTTATTCTTTAAAACATACCCACCATGGTGATTCGATTCCCACTATTTTCCATTTTAAAAATACATGAATTAGTTCTGGGCTTCCCTGGTGGCGCAGTGGTTAAGAATCCTCCTGCCAATGCAGGGACACGGGTTCGAGCCCTGGTCCGGGAAGATCCCACATGCTGCGGAGAAGCTAAGCCCATGAGCCAAAACTACTGAAGCCCGAGCGCCTGGAGCCCATGCTGTGCCGCAGGAGAAGCCACCGCAATGAGAAGTCCGCGCACCGCAACGAAGAGTAGCCCCCGCTCACCGCAACTAGAGAAAGCCCACCGGCAGCAACGAAAACCCAATGCAGCCAAAAATAAATAAAATTAATTAATTAATTTTTTAAAATACATGAATAAGTTCTGTAACAGTGTGAAATTCCATTCCTGCTTTTTCTCCTTAAACTCCTGCTTCCATAGCACTGCCCCTGGAGAATTTAACCCTAATATATTGTCTGTTGAGCGTCATTATTTTTTTTAAGTCTCTTGTATCTGTCAGGATAGCTAGGAAATGCTGCAGTAACAAGCCCCAAATCTCAGTGTCTTCACACAATAGAGGTTTATTTCTCACTTAATCAACAGATCCAAAGCAAGTGGTATCATCTAAAAAACTACACAAACAGGAGAATCCAGCAGCAAGTGATAATTGAAGTGAGAAAAAAAAAGATAGCTGTCATGTATCTAAATAACTAATTAGACGATAAAATAGAAGAAAAGATCCATTTTATGCAAGGTTACTTACAGGAAAAATAAACCAATATATAAATATAACAATATAATACCTAGCAATAAACTTTCGTAAGAGTTGTGCAAGATCTATATGAATAAAATTTAAAATAACCACCAAATGGCACAAAAGAACACTTAAATTCATGGAGAAAAACATATTCTTGGATAATTCTTCTAAATTTATTAATTTAATACAATTCCTATCAAACACCAATAATTATTTTTAAGTAGATAAAGTAATTCTAATTTACACATGAGGAAAAAATCAACAAGAAAAATCGAAAGCAAGAATATCTGGGAAAATCCCTGGCGGCCCAGTGGTTAGGACCTTGCGCTTTTACTGCCAAAGGCCTGGGTTCAATCCCTGGTTGGGGAACTAAGATCCTGCAAGCCGTCCTGCGTGACCAAAACAACAACAACAACAAAAAACAAAAAAAACTGCCAGGAAAACTTTGAAAATAAGGAGTAATAGTGAGGGGGCTACTAAACCTATCAGACAAGAAAACATATTTAAAATTCTCAATCAACAGTGTGTCACAGATGCATAAATAGACCAATGGAATATAACAGAAAATTCAGAAATACAAATTATTTTAGGAAGATGGTATCTGGTAAAGGTAACATCTCAAGTCACTGGGCAGAAAGATGGACTGTTTAATAAATGGTATTGGGACAGAAATATAGCCATCTGAAAAAATGTAAAATTGAATCTATACCTTACACCATACCAGAATAAAATCCAAGTGCAAAAAGATATAAATGTACAACCATGGAATCATAAAGAACAAGAAGAAAACATGGAAAATTATTTTTAAACCATGGAGTAAAGAAAGCCTTTTTAAACTGCCTCTCAAAATTCAGACACCATGTCTATGAAAAACTTTGGTTTGACAAAAATCACCATGAGCATAGTAAAAAGACAAATGATTAACGAGGAAGAAATAGTCCCAACACATATCATAGTCAAAGGGCTAATCTCCTTAATAGTCAAAGAGCTTCCAGAAGTCAGTAAGAGAAAGTCCTAAAACTCAGTAGAAATTGAGAGTTCACAGAAAAAGAAATGTGGCTCATAAACCTATGAAAAAAAAATTTCAGCCTCACTCATAAAAAGAAAAATGCAAGTTAAAACTCTTTGAGGTAGCATCTTTTCACCTATTTGATTGGCAAGCATCAAAAAAAAGTGACTATTGTTGAGGCTGTAGGGAAGCAGACACATTGCTGGAATGGAGAGGGGACCATTTGATGATGTGTATCAAGAACAAATATACAGAAAACTTTTCATCCAACAATTCCACTTCTGGGAGTTGCTCTACAAAGAAATTCTCTGAAGTGTAAAATGAAATAGGTTCAAGTTTATTCATTGCAGTTTTGCTAAGAGTAGGAAAATACCCTAAGCAACCCTAGTGTTTGTCCTAAAGGAGTGACTGAGTAATATACTCCATAACTCAAGAAAGAAATGAGCAACCTTTCTATATACTGAAAAGGAAATATCTTCAAGGTAGACTGTTAAATGAACAAAGCAAAGAGTAGAACTACTGTAATGGGCTGAACTGTGTCCCTTACTCTCAATTCATGTGCAGAAGCCCTAAACCCCAGTGCCTCAGAATGGAATTGTATTTGCAGATAGAACCTTTAAAGAGGTAATTAAGTTAAAATGAGGTCAGTAGGGCGGGCCCTAATCCAGTCTGACTGCTGTCTTTATAAGAAGAGGAGATTAGGATACAGACAAGATAGATCTATGGACAACCATGTGAGTAGATGACCAAGCCAAGCAAGCCAAGGAGAGAGGCCTCAGGAGAAAGCAATCTTGTCAGCACCTTCATCTCGGACTTCCAGCCTCCAGAACTGTGAGAACATCAATTTCTGTTGTGTAAATTGTCTTGTCTGTGGTATTTGTTATGGCAGACTTAGCCAAATGATTCAACTGTGCTAAAGAAGATTATGTAAAAAAAGGGGAAATGAAAATATATATTTGTATTTACTTTCATACAAACACAAATAATTGTAAAAATGCAAGAAAGTATTGGGTGGGCCAAAAGGTTCATTCAGTTTTTTCTGTAAGATGGCTCTAGTAGCACTTAGTTGTCTGTAACTTCATTCGAAACAATTTAGTTAGATTGTACGTGACAGCTGTCATATCAGCATGCATTTAAAAAAAGACATCAAAATTGGTGAATTTTTGTGTAGCCATTTTAATATTGAAGATGGAAGAAAAAAGCAACAATTTCAGCATATTATGCTTTATTATTTCAAGAAAGGTTAAAAACGCAACTGAAACGCACAAAAAGCTTTGTGCAGTGTACGGAGAAGGTGCTGTGACTGATCAAACATGTCAAAAGTGGTTTGTGAAGTTTCGTGCTGGAGATTTCTCGCTGAACTATACTCCATGGTTGGGTAGACCAGTTGAAGTTGATAGCGATCAAATCGAAACAATTGTGAACAATCAACATTGTACCACATGGGAGATAGCCGACATACTCAAAATATCCAAATCAAGCGTTGAAAATCATTTGCACCAGCTTGGTTATGTTCATCACTTTGATGTTTGGGTTCCACACAAGTTAAGCAAAAAACACCTTCTTGACCATATTTCCGCATGTGATTCTCTACTGAAACGTCATGAAAACGTTCCGTTTTTAAAACAAATTGTGATGGGTGATGTAAAGTGGCTACTGTATAACAATGTGGAACGGAAGAGATCATGGGGCAAGCGAAATGAAGCACCACCAACCACACCAAAGGCTGATCTTCATTCCAAGAAGGTGATGTTGTGTATATGGTGGGATTGGAAGGGAGTCTTCTATTATGAGCTCCTTCTGGAAAACCAAACAATTAATTCCAACAAGTACTGCTCCCAATTAGATCAACTGAAAGCAGCACTCAACAAAAAGCGTCCAGAGTAGTCAACAGAAAACGCATAATCTTCCATCAGGATAATGCAAGACCATATGTTTGTTTGATGACCAGGCAAAAACTGTTACAGCTTGGCTGGGAAGTTCTGATTCATCCGCTGTATTCACCAGACATTGAGCCTTCGGATTTCCATTTATTTCGGTCTTTAAAAAATTCTCTTAATGGAAAAAATTTCAATTCCCGGGAAGAATGTAAATGGCACCTGGAACAGTTCTTTGCTCAAAAAGATAAAAAAGTTTTGGGAAGATGGAATTATTGTGAAATTGCCTGGAAATTGGCAGAAGGTAGTGGAACAAAAGGGTGAATACGTTGTTCAATAAAGTTCTTGATGAAAATGAAAAATGTGTCTTTTATTTTTACTTAAAAAACTGAAGGCACTTTTTACCCCACCAAATAGCAGCAGTGCTTACCTGTGGTGAGACTAGGGACTGAGTGGACCCTGAGCAAATCTGGGATACAGGTGAGAATGATCATTTTCAAGGTTTGTTTTTCTTTTGCACTGCATGAATATATTACATGTTCTAAAATTAAATTAAAAATAAATAAAAATCTTATATTTTGATGAGAGTATAAAATGGTATAATCATTTTGGAAAAATGTATGGTCATTTCTTTAAAAAAAATAAGCATACACCTATCCTATCACCCAGCAAATTGAAGGTATCTGCCAAAGAGAAATGAAAGCATACCTTAATGCAAAGAATTGTACAGGAATTTTCATAACAGTTTTTTTTAACATCTTTATTGGAGTATAACTGCTTTACAGCGTTTGTGTTAGTTTCTGCTGTATGACTAAGTGAATCAGCTATATGCATACGTATATCCCCATATCCCCTCCCTCTTGTGTCTCCCTCCCACCCTCCCTATCCCACCCCTCTAGGTGGTCACAAAGCACCAAGCTGATGTCCCTGTGCCATGCAGCTGCTTCCCACTAGCCAGCTATTTTACATTTGATAGTGTATATATGTCAATGCTACTCTCTTACTTCGTCCCTGCTTACCCTTCCCCTCCCCGTTTCCTCAAGTCCATTCTCCACATCTGTGTCTTTATTCCTGTCCTGCCCCTAGGTTCATTAGAACCATTTTTTTCTTTTTAGATTCCATATATACGTGTTAGCATATGCTATTTGTTTTTCTCCTTCTGACTTACTTCACTGTGTATGACAGACTCTAGGTCCATCCACCTCACTACAAATAACTCAATTTCATTTCTTTTTATGGCTGAGTGATATTCCATTGTATATATGTGCCACATCTTCTTTATCCATTCATCTGTCGATGTTCACTTAGGTTTCACAGCAGTTTTATTGTTAATAACCAAAAACTGGGATGAGACCACGCATCTACCCTCAGGAGAACAACAGCTAATCAAGCTCAGTGGTGTGCGGGGTGACTTTCAATGCTTATACTGGCTCCCGGAATCCAAGGGACACATTTTCAGGAATTTGGCAAGCCAGACTTTATTAAAAATTGAATTATAGGAACTTGATGTAAAGACAAAAGGAATAAATACTCAAAATTCACCCTTTCCTCATTACCGTCTTGTTGCCTGTACCCTGAGGCTCTTGGCAGCTTTGGGACCTGCCAGGTGGAAACTTGGAGCTACACTAGGCTGAGGGCTCCCTTCCTGCCTCCCTCCCTGGGCGTCACCTCTGGAGCCTGAAATCCGCCAGGGCAAGAATGCAACTCATGGGATAATAGTAATCAGGGCTTGATTTATTGTTTTGTTAATTTTATAGATTTATGCATATGATGGAGATAATATTAATAATGCAGATTAAAATTTAAAAGGGGTGGTGTCTGTAGGTATCACATTGTGAGTAGAACAAAAAAATTTACAAAATATTCTCCTAATATTAAAAAACTATTACTATCCTATTCAGCAAAGAAGTCACTCACGTCATTGACAAACAACTGAAGTTCCAACAAGGTTATTTCGCTTTGATCTTACTAGTTAACATAAAGGAAATAGCAACCCAGAGTACTCTGAGACACAAGAACGATAAGGTGTTTAAGCTTTGCAGTAGATTGGTATGCAGCAATAGATAATCAATCATGAGCACCAGCCCACTCCAGGCTCAGGTCACGAAATCAATCTAGTGATTCATTGTCTGCATTTTTAAACATGGATTAGACTGGAAAATAAGAATGTAGAGCATGTGGCACAAGAGTAAGGGTAAGTATTGTTTGGTAAAAAGTTATTTTTATATAAATTTTTTTACTCATATGTTATGTACTGAGTTATGAAGTAAATTTATTATTGTAGGTGGGAGTCAGACAGTTTGAAAATACTATGCTAAGGCACTTGCCTAGAAGCAGAATTGTTTGGTCATAGGGTACATGCACCTTAAAACTTACTAGGTAGTGCTGAATTGTTCTTTAAAGTGTTTGTAACAAGCTACACTATCCCCACTAAGATATGAACTCTGGTACCTTCACATATTTGTCACATTTACCATGAAGTTTTAGATTTTTGCCAAACAGGTAGGTATGAAATTGTATCTCAGGATTTTTCTTTTTTTTTAGTTGAAGTAGTTGGTTTACAATATTGTGTTAGTTTCAGGTATACAGCAAAGTGATTCAGTTATATAGATATATATATTTTTTTTCAGTTTATTTTCCATTATAAGTTATTACAAGATACTGAATATTATTTCCTGTGTTAAACAGTAAATCCTTGTTGCTTATCTATTTTATATATAGTAGTGTATTCAGGATTGTTTTAATTTCCATTTCTTACATACCTGATGTACATCCTTGTAAACAATTTTTGGTTGGAGTTTCTGTTTATTTTGGGATCGTTGCCTCAAAGAATTACTGGTTTAAAGAGTATGAAGTATTTTTTTTTTTTTTTGGTGGTGCCACGCGGCTTGAGGGGATCTTAGTTCCCTGACCAGGGATTGAACCCAGGCCCTCAGCAGTGAAAGTGCAGAGTCCTAACTATTGGGCCACCAGGGAATTCCCAAGTATGAAGTATTTTAAACCTCTTGATATTATCAAATTTTATTCCAGGATTGTACCAATTTACATTTGCACAAGCAAGTGTATCACAGTGACCGTCTCATTAAATCCTTCTATTGAGTATTTCACTAAAAATCCTTTAAAATTTCCCACTATCTTTTAGATAGCTGGTGGGAAGCTGCTGCATAGCACAGGGAAATCAGCTCAGTGCTTTGTGACCACCTAGAGGGGTGGGATAGGGAGGGTGGGAGGGAGGCTCAAGAGGGAGGAGATATGGGGATATATGTATATGTATAGCTGATTAAATTTTTAAAAAATCTTTCAAAATTTGATCACTGAAAATCTATATTTCATTTGTTTTAATTTGCAATTGCTAGGTTGCAGGCAAGATTCATTTAAAAATATTTGTTGCATTCACATTTTTTCTTTTGTGAATGATTTATTCATATTTCCTTTGTCTTTTTTTTTTTTTATATTTATTTATTTGGCTGTGTCGGACCTTAGTTGCAGCACATCGGATCTTTGTTGCGGCATGTGGGATTTTTAGTTGTGGAATGTAGGATCTAGTTCCCTGACCAGATATAAAACCCAGGCCCCCTGCATTGGGAGCGTGGAGTCTTAGCCACTGGACCACCATGGAAGTCCCTTTGCCTGTTTTTATATTGGAGTCTTAGTGTTTTTCTTGTCAACTATATATAAACTGAGGGTTTAATAGGAAAATAGCACTGTTTTCTGCTCACCATCTAGCTGGAGGCAAAGTTTTTGAGAGCACAAAACTCTGTTTTGGTTCTGCACATTGGGTTGAACACAGAGATCTATGTCTCTTCCCTTCCAAGGCCCTATTAAGGTAAAAGAAAACGTATTTGTAAAAGTCCTGGAAAACAAGTTAAGGGCATTGTCAGTTAACCAAACATTTTGAGACAATTGAGCATGAGAGAAAGCAATTGGGGTTGGAGGCTTCTGATTCAAGACGGCAGATCAAGAATACACTTTTACACTTCTATTTTCTCCTTAGACTTTTATGAAATAGATGATAGATGTTTAAAAAATAATAGGCAGCACAGAAAACTGAAGCAGTAGTAGAGGCCCTGGTTGGGTGGGGGAGGGAAAGGACTCACTTTCAAGTGGATGGTTCAAATAGGCAGAAAAACCTGCAACCCAGAGCAAGTGTGATGGGGGCAGAGGGGAAAGGTGGTGAGAAATGGGCCTGTAAACAAGAACAGTAACTGCAAGGCTGCCTGTGCCACAGCTACACCCCATCTCCCTTCCCCATTCTTGTGTGCATTGGGAGTTTCATGCTTACAGTGGGCAAAAACCCAACTGCTCTCCTCAAAAGAAATTGACTCAACTGAAGAAAGCCAAGGCTTCTCAGCAGATGTCGAGGGCAAAATAAAGTCAAATATAAGTGCACAAAACTCATTGTTTCCTACCCAATAGAGGCAGTTCCAGCATTTCCTCATAGGAGGAGCAAAGGTGTATCAAGCTCAGTGGAAGAGCTTCCTATTCCTGAGCTGGACTTTGCTTTGGCTCAACCCACACTCTGTTCTCACTAGAATTGTATGTCTGTTGGGATGGATTTGGGGTACTGATGAACATTGTGGGGCTGGTGAAGTCCAACTGCTCTACCCTAAGTGGCACATCTGCTATAGATAGATAGAGAGATAGATAGATAGGTGCTGCAGGAAAATAAAAAGTAATCCAACAAAGAGAACATGAGAGCTGTGATTCATTTAGAAAAGGTAAAGGAAGCTGGAAATAAAAGGATGTCTATTACCTCCTGTTACTTGGAAGATTCTCATTCCAGATTATGTGGGATTGGCAGGGGGATGATATTTTACTTCATGTCCTATTTAGCTTTTCTTTTTTAACCACAAGAACTTATCACTTTCTTTTTTGCAATAAAGAAAGTGTACTAGTAATTGGGAAGTGGGGCTAATCAGGTCATAATTTGGTTTGCCTGGGTTGAGGACCACACATTGTATGGAGCCAAGGAGTCAAGCAGCTGATGGAAGCAGAGACCCAGTGTGGTTCCCTGAAGCACACCTTTCAGTATTGGCCACATATTTTGTACTGGGAGATGTGTGGCTTACCCAATGTTAGCCTTCTCCCTACTGTAATTTTCTTGTCAGCAGGCTTGGACAGAAAGCCAATTTTATTAACCAGAAAACTTACTAGTGGGTGCACCTGCTCCAGTTCCCAGAGCATCTACCTTCACCAAACTGGATTCAAGTATTACTTTTTCTTGTTGTTAAGTTGTTAAAGTGATTTTTAAGTTGTTTGAGTGATGCATTAAAGAAAATTTGGAAAGTACAGAAAAGTAGGAAGAAGAAATAAGTCATGCACAATCCCATCACTCAAAGACAATATGTTAGTGTATTTTTGGACACTCCAAATCCCTGAAAGATAGGTACCTAACACTGAAGGTAGTCAGAGTTAGACTTGTAGCTCTACAGAGAGAGGTCAGTGTCCCCCAACGATACTGAGGGACTATACCCTTCACTCAGTTTCCCCTAAAGTTAACATCTTACATAACCACGGTACACTTGTCAAAACTAAAAATAGCTAATAATTACAATTAACTAAAATCAAGAATTTATTTGGAATTTACAATTTTTTTCACTAACATTTTTTTTCCCTGTTACAGGATCCCATCCAGGACACTACACTGCATGTGAGTCTTTCTTTGTTTTTCATGACCTTCATAGTTCTGAGGAATACTGGTGAGGTTTTTTTTTTTTTTTTAATATTTATTCATTTATTTATTTGGCTGTGCTGGGCCTTAGCTGCGGCACGCGGGATCTTTTATTTGCAGCATGTGGGATCTAGTTCCCTGAGCAGGGATCAAACCTGGGCCCCCTACATTGGGAGCGCGGAGTCATAGCCACTGGACCACCAGGGAAGTCCCTGGTGAGGTATTTTGTGGAATATCCCTCAATTGGGATTTGTCTGCTGTTTTTCTCATAGTTAGACTGGGGCTATGCTTGTTTTGGGGAGTAAGACTGCAGGAAAAGTGACCTTGTCATTATGTCGTATCAAGGGTAAATACTATCAACAAGACTTATTGCTGTTGATGTTAACCTTGATCACGTGGTTGAGTAGCGTTTGTCAGGTTTCTCCTCCGTAGAAGTTATTTTTCCCCTTTCCAACACTGCACTCTGGGAGGAAGTGACCATGCACAGCCCACGCTCAGGGGTGCGTGGGTGGAGATTAATACACCCTCTGTATGGAGCATGATTAATTAGAATTCTTCTATAAGGAAGAATTAGCTCCTCTCCCCAGTAATGTATTTAATTATTTATTTACAGCAGAATGGACTCTAATATACTTATTTTATATTCTAAGTTATAACTGTGCCAGGTTTGGGCACTGGAAGCTGTTTCAGGTTGACTCCTATGTCCCTTGACAGGCCTACACGCATTATTTTTGAGCATTCCGCACTTCTGGCGCTACACGATGCTCCTCCAATCAGCTGTACTTTCCCCGAAGCAGTTCTAGAGTCAGTCGTTTCTCTAAAGAGCCCTGCCTGGCTTCTTTCACTGGACGGTGGTACTTATAAGCAAGATCACGGGGCCTACAGTTCCTTTTCAGGTGAAACTTAAGCCTGCGCACCCCGCGCAACAGCCAGGCTTGCCCGGGCCCCACCGAACCTCCCGGCCTGCAGTGCGTGCCGTGCGCATGCGCGCCGGGGAGACGTGCCGTCGGACGGCAGCCAAGACGCTGGCGTGAGGCAGTCGGAGCCGAGGAGTCCGGCAGTGTCCTTGCGCTCCCACCCTGCTTCGGTACGTGGCTGCGGCCGGAGGCTTTGCAGGTGAATGTTCCTGTCTGGTCCGGGCGACCCAGACCCCCTCGGGCCGGGCTCACCCACCCCACGCCCTTCCAGGGAGACCCCAGGCCCGCGCCCTCCGTTCCCCACCCCGGGCGTCGGTCCCTCCGGAGCCTCTCCAGGAGACTCCCGTCAGCGCCCCCCAGCCCCACCCGAGTCCTTCCCCTCTCCTCTCCCCTTCCTTCCTCTCCTCCCCACTCCCCTTCCCCCTCGCCTCCCTTCCCCGGATCCCTCCGGAGCCTCCCCTAGAGCCGCCCGCTCGCCGCCCCTCCGGAGCAGACCCCCCTCCCCTTCCCCCTCCCCCGGTCAGTCTAGAGTCTCCCCTGGAGCCGCCCGCCCCGCCAGAGCGCTCCTGCTGCCGCCCCCCTTCCTGCAGGTGATCCCCGCCGGCCACCCCGCCTTTCTGCCCGCGGGGCGCAGGTCTCCGGCCCTGCAGCCCGTCTGGTCGAGGGGATTGGGGCTCTTTTTGGTTATCCTGCCGCCCGGAGGTCGCAACCTCCTTAAGGAGTCCGGAATGGCATTGAAGCTGTGCGCTCTCGGGTGGGGCCCGCCTCCGCTCGTTTCACCTACTCTTGGTTTTGCAGTGTCGTTGGCTCTAAGTGCTTGGTGTTGTATTATAGGTCTTTTTCCACGTTTGATTCTCTCACCTAACTACATGGGGAACCCCGAAGGTCAGGGGTTTTCATTTCGCGTCAGAGTAGTGTTTTTTGTTTGCTTTTAACTCAAAAATAGAGTAATTTACACAGAAAAGTCTGCATAAATGACCGAATAGTAAAGTTCCAGGTTTTCAGCGTGAGTGGGGGAAAGGAATGAGGTGGGATGATCACAGTGTCAAAAGATCCAGGGGAACATGCGTGGTTAATTCCAAACGCTGTTGACTCTTGAGAAGCTTTCGTTGTTTTAATACCTCCTCTGTCTAGGACGCGGTGGAGCCTCTGCCAGGGGGAGCGGCGCTTAGTCTAAAGGGAGGGAAGTTCCTGGGTCTTGGTAGTCTTTGAGGAAACCAGCGCCAATGCAGGAAGTGACTTGTGTAAAAGTCACGAGGGGAATTAGGGCCCAAGCTGGGACTGTTAACTACCTGTTTATTTACGACGCTTAACGTTTGTCTGACAAATTAATGACCAAAATATCTGTGTATGTGTGCATGTGCTTCTGCGACTGGTTCTCTTGTGCTCAGGAGTGGCCCCTGGGCTGGGCTGATGGTTATTGATGGGAGGTGGGTATTGGGAAGAGAGCTGGGCAGGTGCTTGTCTGGGCTTCCCTTGTGCTTGGTGTTTACTCAGTGGGGTAGTGATTCCTTAACTCCCCCCATCTCTGAGGGCAGGAATCAAGCATATGTTGCAGGATTATCCTGGCAGATAAGAGTGTCTCGCACAGTGTAGGTGGTCAGTAAATGCTTCCTGAAGGAGGCTGCAGAAAAGAGCTCAGAGCCTGACAATGGTTCTTTACTAGCATATTTTTAATGGTTTAGCACATTCTGTAGGTAAATTTCCTGATAATCTCAGGGACTGAATTTGTGAAATGTATAGGTCAGTGGTATAGAAAGAACAGATACCACTCTTGAGGTAGTCATATTACTCCTTGGGGGAAGACAGAGGTTTTTCTTTTCTTTTCTTTCTTTTTTTTTAAATTAATTTTTATTGGAGTATAGTTGTTTTACAATGTTCTGTTTCTGCTGTACAGCAAAGTGAATCAGCTATACGTATACATATATCCCCTCTTTTTTGGATTTCCTTCCCATTTAGGTCACCACAGAGCACTGAGTAGAGAAGTTTTTCTTGACTCTCTGGAAGGTTTGCTATACTTCCTAGCTTGCCATCCTACATTAATATTTGGGTTCTTTCTCCTTTCCTCTGTCTTTTTTCTTTTTTACTGGATGTCTAAAGAAATTAAAGAATTACTTTATTAGTGTCAGTAACTGCCAAAAACTGCTGAGTAAAATAAACTATTAAAAATGTTACAAAAAGTGGGCTAGTTGAACCAGTCATGTTTTATTTGTTGTGTATTTGCTTCTGAACTTGATCATGAGGCCAGAGTTGAACTTTCTTGCCTCTTTGTTTTAGTCTGTCTGGCCTTTGATGAGTGCTTATTATTGGGCTTGTTATTAAGAACTGATTGCTACCTGAAATGGCCAACACCACATATGAACTGACTGGGATGGATCACCCAGTCCTTCTTGTCCCCTGTGTCGTTTTGGAGTCCTTGAAGAACAGAGTTTTCCTCTCTTTGATAAGGAAACAACTTTCACAGCTAAAATAATAGTTCTTCTAGTTAACACATTCTGAAAGTAGATTTCCTGATAATCTCAGGGACTGAATTTGTGAAATGTGTAGGTCAGTGGTACAGAAAGAACAGATACCACTCTTTTCTTCTTTTTTTTTTTTTTGGCCACGCTTCGCAGCTTGTGGGTCTTAGTTCCCCGACCAGAGATCAAACCTGGGTTCTTGGCAGTGAGAGCACGGAGTCCTAACCACTGGACCGTCAGGAAGTCCCCAGATATCACTCTTGAGGTAGTCATATTATTCCTTGGGAAGTGCTAACTAGAGGAGCCAGGCAAAGTGGGTTTTCAGTTCAGAACTGTCAGATTCCAAAGGCAATATTCTTTCCACCTCTTAAGTTGGTCCCTTTTGGATTCAATGATTTTTACAGTGATTTGAGTTCATATTTTAAAATAACTTGAATTGGGGAATTCCCAGGCGGTCCAGTGATTAGGACTGGCTCTCACTGCTCAGTCCCTGGTTGGGGAACTAAGATTCCACAAGCCTCGAGGCGTGGCCAAACAAACAAACCTCAAAAACTTGAATTGTTGAATATGGTTTGTATTTTTAAAACTTTCTGTAGGTTTTATTGGTATGTGAGTAATGTGGCTATTTTGCAACTAGTTTGCTGGCATCCTCTAGAGACCAGCAGCAGATCAGACTTTAGTGAGTCTTAGTTTATGCATTAGATCCTGCTCCAGGGTATAAATAATAGTGAAAGGTTGAAATAAGTTATGGAGAGTGGAGTTCAACAAGGTACGTCAAAAAGCTACTCCTGTTCCTTCAGAGACTAATTTAGTTATGTATTCTGGGAAGGTTTTTGGTTTGATTTTTTTTTTTTCCTTCTAGGTATGTGTTCAAATTTTGACTGTCAGGCACATCTTACTAAGTCTTCTAAGCTATTTGAGAAGCAGCCTGATGTGCTTCTGTCTTCTAGAATGTTTTAGGCAAATTTTAGTCAGGTGGATAGTGAGGAAATAATAGCAAAAATAGTAGTTATAATTGCTGTGGGAGCAGCTACCATTTGTTAGTTTTAGTAACTAACAGGTACTATGCAAACACAAGTTATTTCACCCAATTTTCCAAACATCCTATCAAGTAGATGTTAGTATTCTCACTGTATAGATGAAGAAACTAAGGCTTGGAAAAGTTAAATAACTTGCCCAAGGTAATTTATAAGTGACTGAGCCAGGATATAAACGCAGTTCTTTTAACTTCAAAGCCTGTGTTATGAAACATTAGGCTCTATGAATTTTTCAAAGCATATTATCAAAATCATACTTTATGATTTTTGATTGCTAAGAATATACTAAGTTTCTCCCCCCATTTTAAAGAACTCTTAGAAGGGAGGTTCAAGAAAATGGTGTTCATCTAGGGTTTTTTTTTTTTTTGTATGTTTGAGGATAATTCAAATTATTGCGTACATGTTCACATTTATCAAAATAATACATATACATAGATTGAAAAGCCAAATAGCACTTTAAACCTCAGAGTCAAAAAATACTCCCTTTCCATTAACTAGAGGCAAACGTTTTCACCTTTTCTTAGCTGCCTTTTTTACATTTATATTCGGGACATGATAACATTGCTGTTGATTTAGATGTAATCTTTGACTTCTTGCCATAGAAGACTTCTGCCTCCTGTAAACACTCTTCTTGAGTCCACCAGACTCTCTTAGATGTCAGGCTCTGTCCCCTTCCCCTTCCCCTCTCCCCAACACTGTCCTCCAGTCTGGACTGGTTTCTTTTCTAGGCCTGTGGCACAGCTGTCTCCCTGGGACTTTCCTTCACCTGCATCCCCTAGTTCCTCTTGGTTTATGCTCTCATTTTGGTGGAATACATTCTTCGCTAGGCTCTGGAAACAGGGTAGGGTACATGGAAGGTAAATCTTAAGTCTTTCAGCATGCGTGTAAATGTCTTTATTTTATCTACTTGATTGATAATTTGACTGGGTGTGGAATTCTGGCTTGAAAATAATTTTCTCTCAGCATTTTGAAGATATTGATCCATTGCCTTCCAGCTTCCAGCATTCTTGATGAAGATGCCCTAATGCTTTGTTTATCCTTTATGTGACCTCCGTTTTGCTCTGGGAAGTTTTTAGGTTCTATTCTTTGTTCCTAGAGTTCTGAAATTTCCGTTATAAACCTTACCGAGGATCTTTTAAAATTCATCTTGCTGAACACTCATTAAATGTCTAGAAATGTGTCTAGAAATGTATTGTCTAGAAATATGTCTAGAAATGTATTGTCCGGTTCTGGAAAATGTTTGTATAGTACTTTTTTTTATACTTCTTTTGCTGGTTTATTTGTGAAACTCTCCTGTAAGCAGGATGTTTCATATCCCAGGCTTATCCTGTAAGTTTTTTCATCTCTTGGCCTTTTTTTTCTTTTTTTCCTTTCAGAGAGATTTCCTCCATCATGATCTTTTCAGTTCTTCTATTTTAAATTTTGGTTAATCACGTTTAACTGAGAGCTCTGAATGTTCCTCTTTTAGAACATTTTGGTTTTGTTTTTTGGTTACAATATTGTGTATCATCTTTCTGATAATAGTAATTTTTTAAAAACTTTTCCTTTGCTCCCTGCAATTGTCTCTGATTCCTGTGAGGTTTTTGAGTTTTTTTACTTTTATTTTTTTCAGTCTCTTGAAGCTTCCTCAGATGTCTGAACATACATGCTATCTGTTTCTATCTAAGATATTAAAAAAACTGATTGAAAGTTCATGTGTTTGTTTAAAGTTTATCACATGATGAGAATCCCTGTAGGGTTTTAGGCAGAGACCAGCTTTTTTTTTTTAATACCTTTTTAAAAATAAATTTATTTATTTTATTTATTTTCGGCTGCATTGGGTCTTGCTGTGCGCGGGCTTTCTCTAGTTGCGGCGAGCAGGGGCTACTCTTCGTTGGCGGTGTGCAGGCTTCTCATTGCGGTGGCTTCTCTTGTTGCGGAGCTCGGACTTCATTAGTTGTGGCGCATGGACTCAGTATTTGTGGCTCGCGGGCCACAGAGCACTAGCTCAGCATTCGTGGCACACGGGCTTAGTTGCTCTGTGGCTTGTGGGATCTTCCTGGACCAGGGCTCGAACCCATGTCCCCTGCGTTGGCAGGCAGATGCCTAACCACTGCGCCACCAGGAAAGCCCGGAGACCAGTTGTTTTGTAGAAAAAAATGTCAGTATCAATGAACCTTTGGCTGTGCCCTTCATCCAGAGCTAGAGAGTCTGGGAGTTAAGTAAAGGAAGAGGACAGGGAGTTTAAGACATTCACTTACTCTGTTACTCCTCTAAGTTTGGCATCTCTCTTCCACTCTCAGCTACCCCTGGTGTCCCCAAGCCTAGAGCCTCAGTGTTTCAGCTTTTCCAGAAAGACGATCCTCAGGATTGGGGAGGGTCGTTGCCTGGATGTGTAGAGGGCCTACTAACTCTTCTTAAAGACTTTCAGTAAATTCTGATATTCTTCCCCACCTTCAGCATTATCTCATACTTCCAGTTTCTGCATCTTTACAGTGTTCTGTGGCTAGAGTTGGCTTGCTGTGTTTTGGCTTATTAGCACATGAAAAGCAGAGAAAGCTTTTTATATTTTATATTAGTTACTGCTTGTTCATTTGCCTTTAAAACTTTCTCAGCGTTTTTAGCATCTAATCTGCTTTTGTCTCTGCTGCGATTCTCTTTGTGTTTGTGGATTTATGCCTTGTTTTCCCCTTAACTGTCATTTTAGTTGCGTTTCAGGAGAGAGCAGAGTTAGGTGTTTAATCTGTCATTAATGTTGGAAGTAGCAAAGCAGTCACCAGCATGGGTGATCTTTACGTTATTCATAGATCTTTTGTCTTGGATTCTCATTTTTAAATTTTTAAAATATTTATTGATTTCTAGTTTTGGCTGTGTTGGGTCTTGGTTGCAGCATGTGGGATCCTCCGCTGAGGCACGCGGGCTCCTCGTTGCGTGGTTCAGGCTTCTCTC
This sequence comes from Delphinus delphis, assembly GCF_949987515.2. Classification (NCBI taxonomy): domain Eukaryota; kingdom Metazoa; phylum Chordata; class Mammalia; order Artiodactyla; family Delphinidae; genus Delphinus; species Delphinus delphis. The sequence continues at coordinate 111,870,498 of NC_082689.1, read as the reverse complement.
TAGTTGTGGCATGTGGGCTTAGTTGCCCTGCGACATGTGAGGTCTTAGTTCCCCGTCCGGGGATCGAACCCGTGTCTCCTGCATTGGAAGGCGATTCTTAACCACTGGACCACCAGGGAAATCCCTGGAATCTCATTTTAATGTCACTGTTGTGTCTTCTGTCTTTGAAAATAACTCTCATGTGATTTGTAGTGTTTAGTATCAAGAAATATGTATTTTTCAGAAATATGTAATATTTCTATATACTGTAGAGGGAAAAATGGGAAGATGGATTTTTTTTTTTTTTTTTTTTTTCGTGGTACGCGGGCCTCTTGCTGTCGTGGCTTCTCCCGTTGTGGAGCACAGGCTCCGGACGCGCAGGCTCAGCGGCCATGGCTCACGGGCCCAGCCGCTCCGCGGCATGTGGGATCTTCCTGGACCGGGGCACGAACCCGTGTCCCCTGCATCGCCAGGCGGACTCTCAGCCACTGCGCCACCAGGGAAGCCCGGGAAGATGGATTTTTAAAGTCTGCCTTTTTTTCTTTTTCCCTTCAGAGCACTGGTCCTAGGTAACCTCAACGCAGGGCAGGCTAGCAGGATTCAGGGCCAGGAATTGGTCTAGGCTAATGAGTAGGGTACCTGTTTTAGGCAGTGGCATGTGAATGCTCTATAAGGCTGAGGGCAAGTAGGCTGAGTGATAGGCAATGTTTTCTCCTCCTCTGCTTTGTGGTCAGGGTTCAGGATACATTGGAGGAGCTTGGCAGGGGACAGACTCTAGATAGAAGGATTTAGCTGTGGTCCAGCATAGGTGAGGTGGGTCATTTGGGAGCAGATGAGGCAGCTGCTTATTTAAGTACTTGTTACCCTTGGCGTCTCTTACTTACATGGCCCAGTGTGGGGGTCTGTATTGTGTTACATCTTGCTTATGGGTTGGGAGCCAGAGGCGAGGGTGCTCCTGCTGATGAGGCAGTATGCTCCAGTGGTGATGGGATACCAACATGGTACCTGACAGCAGAGGCTGGTAGGCACAAAGGACACATACCCCTTTAATGGAGATAAAGAACTTACTTTTCTGCCCTCAGAGGACTGCCCATCTTGCGGTCTCTGCTAGATGGTAAAATGTCCAGCCTCAGTCCCCCAAGAAGATGACTGTTGGCTGATAATGTTGCCTGATCTGAGTGAAGACACCACAGGTGCTTTAGGAAGCTCCTTTATTTTATTTTTATTTTTTTAAAATAAGTTTATTTATTTTTTGGCTGGGTTGGGTTTTTGTTGCTGCGTGTGGGCTTTCTCTAGTTGCGGTGAGTAGAGGCTACTCTTCTTTGCGGTGCATGGGCTTCTCATTGCGGTGGCTTCTCTTGTTGTGGAGCACGGGCTCTAGGTGTGCGGGCTTCTGTAGTTGTGGCACGCAGGCTCAGTAGTTGTGGTGCACGGGCTTAGTTGCTCACGGCATGTGGGATCTTCCCGGACCAGGGATCGAACCTGTGGCCCCTGCATTGGCAGGCAGATTCTTAACCACTGTGCCACCAAGGATGTCCAGGAAGCTCCTTTAATATCCTCTTGGCTTCTTCTGACTTCTGGAGATTGGCTTGTAAGTGCTTGCCCAGAAAGTGCAAGTAACCAAACTCAGCGCATTGCTGAGGGTGTGAATCCAGGGTTCTCTTCCAGGAGTCATTTCTCCCCAGCAGTGTAAGTTTTAGGATGGTTTGAAACCTGTTCCTGCGGTCTTCTCTGCTGCCTATGTAGCAGTACACTTGAGTCCTTAACTCAGAAATCTAGACTTTTTGTCTTAAAAAAGAAATCCTAACATCTTAGACAGTAAACAACAAACATCTCTTACTTGTTAATTCAATAACTGTTTGAATTATTTACTGAGAGGAAGGAATTACACAAATCAAAGTGTTTAACCTTTTTTTAACCCCCCCGCACCTCCCCCACCCCAGTTGTGAAATTGAAGTCACATTGGAAGGTGTGTTTCTCTAAAACATTCTATAGTGATGTATATGGTTTTAATCATTTTATACTTAGGATGCCTTTTAGTCTCAGTTGGTTCTAATGAACCATAATTATTATTTTCACATTGGCACCCATGTTGTCACAATTTGGCCATTAGATGCCGTTTCTTCAGCTGGTTGACTTTTTTTTTTCCTGAAATCATCTTTGTTTTTTGACAGTAAGACAACTTAGGCACATCTTGAGGTGTCCTGTCCCTGAATTGTAACCAGCTCGTTTTCAAGGAGTACTGGCTCCTTTTAGAGGAGACCAGTATTAGAGATAAAGATCTGGACATGTGAGATTGTTTCACATAATGACTAATGGTAGACAGGATGATACCAGATAAGAAGCTACTTGAGTCCGCAGAACAACTAGCCTTTTATAAAAAGTCGTGGGTTTCTGTTGCTAATTTCAGTTCAGGTTTCTTTCTACCTTGTAATTTAATTTTCTCTTTCTTTAATAGTTTGGAACTATTTTATATAGGCACGCCAGAGATATGTTTATAATGTTGTCCTCTTGATGGAGAAGGTTTTTTTTTCCATTTTAAATTCATGACTCCAGTGGCCTGAAATTGATTTCCAAGTTGGCTTTTCAGTTTTCTCTTTTCTTAGTACATTTATTTATTTTATTTATTTATTTTTGGCTGCGTTGGGTCTTCGTTGCTGCACGCAGGCTTTCTCTAGTCGCGGTGAGTGGGAGCTACTCTTCGTTGTGGTGCGAGGGCCTCTCATTGTGGTGGCTTCTCCCATTGCAGAGCACAGGCTCTAGGCACACAGGCTTCAGTAGTTGTGGTTCGCGGGCTCTAGAGACCAGGCTCAGTAGTTGTGGCGCACGGGCTTAGCTGCTCCGCGTCATGTGGGATTTTCCCACACCAGGGCTCGAACCCGTATCTCCTGCACTGGCAGGGGGATTCTTAACTACCGCGCCACCAGGGAAGCCCCAGTTTTCTCTTGTTGACATCCCTTGAGCCACTTCTACCTGAGAAGTAAAAGAAACCCCGCCTCACCCCAAGGAAATGCCAAAGAAAACATAGGCACAATATCTGGCGACTCAGATGCTGACCCATACAATTAGTAGATAACTGGAAAGCTCTAGGTCCTTAAGGAACTCTGTTTTTAACTCTTTATTCTCCTGGATGCTACTGGTGGTGGTGTTCATCTTACAGCCACCTAAAGTTGTTGGACTCGGATTCTTGAAGACCTGTGAATAAATGAAGCTGTTCTTAATATCATTGTTAGGCTGAGCTGACATTTTGACTATTATGATTGTCAGCAAATAATAGCCAAATTAATATCAAGAATCATGAGAGATTTTAAAAAATTTACCACAGAAGTTCGGGAGACTCCTTTCTGTTGCATCACGTTTTTGCACTGTTCATTTGGTTCCATAACCAACTCAGAAGGTACCAGCAAAGTTGTATGACAACATTTCAGTCAGGTTTTAAATTTGTATTGTATCTAGGTAGCTCCCAATACATTCTACAAGTAATTTGTGATCTATTCCCAGCTATTTTCCAAAGAAAAATAAATGAGTTTATGTTATGATCGTAGGAAGTTTTAGTATAAATATCCAGGATTTGGCATGAGTTGAATACGTGTTACATACCCTTCCAGTTTTATGTTCTGGGGTAATAGTATCACTGCAGAGATGTGATGCTATCTATAACACTCCATCCTCTATCTTTTTAGCTTACAAGTTTAACCTGTTTCTTCCATTAGAATGTAAGCTAACATGAAAGCAGGGGTTTTAGCTTGGTCACTGCTGTATCCTTAGTGCCTGCTGCAAGGCTGGGCACACATTAGATGTTCAAAGAATATTTGTTGAATGAAAATATGTTGGTATTATTTCTCTGCCTCGAATCCTTTTGGAAGTAAATGATTGTTTTAGGATGTTTTAGGCTGCAAGTTGCAGGAAACTAGTTCAACTCAGTTTAAATAATGAAGAAACGCATCGTTTTGCTTAATGGAAAGCCTTGCATTAGCGGGAGATCCCTGGTTGGGTGAGTCAGTGACTCAGCAGTTAGCGCTGCCATCTCAACAGTCAGCTGCCCTCAGGCTCGTCCCTTCACTGTCAGCAGGTGTCTCGCAGCAGCAGTGAGCAGTGTGAACAAGCACTGAGAGAAAGAGAAGAGACTGACTGTGCATCTAGTTCATCTGGGACTGTACGTTTGAGTACCTAAATGTGGGAGGGAAAAATGAAAAGCGTCTTTCCTTTCTTGGTGAGGACAGACAGCATGAATTTGCAGAAACTGCAGGGAGACTAAGAACCTTCAGATTACAGGATTTTGGAGATGCTGGAATATAGGATGATTTGTGAGACTCGAGCCATTCTTAGACATGGGGAAAGTTAAATGAGGGAGAACTCATTTGTTCTTTTGAAGTGCCCACTTGGGCTTGTGCTCCATTTTGCTAACCTTCCAAACCTTTGTGCCTTAAAGAGAATACCTAAAACTGCTAAAGTAGAAAACAAAAGTGGCCCATAATCTCAGCCTCCAAATAATATGTGTTGATTTCAAAAATAAAATGATACAATACTTGCAAATGTTTTTTAAAAATTTATTTAATTTTATTTTTGGCTGCATTGGGTCTTCGTTGCTGCACGCGGGCTTTTCTCTAGTTGTGGCGAGCAGGGGCTACTCTTCGTTGCGGTGCACGGGCTTCTCATTGCAGTGGCTTCTCTTGTTGCGGAGCACGGGCTGTAGGCGCGTGGGCTTCAGTAGTTGTTGTGGTGCGTGGGCTTCAGTAGTTGTGGCACGCGGGCTCAGTAGTTGTGGCTCGCGGGCTCTAGAGCGCAGGCTCAGTAGTTGTGGTGCACGGGCTTAGTTGCTCCGTGACATGTGGGATCTTCCTGGACCAGGGCTCAAACCCGTGTCCCCTGCATTGGCAGGCAGATTGTTAACCACTGCGCCACGAGGGAAGCCCCGCAAGTTGTTTTAAAAAACTTAAATAGTACAGAAAGGTGTAATAGGCCTGAATAGTCACCCTCTTTTCTGACACATATGCAGCACTGCCTCATTCCTCTCCTCAGAGGTACACGTTGTTAACAGTTTTTAATGGTTCCTTCCAGAAAATAGCTGTGTGGGTATCAGCTGCGTGTGCTCATCAGCACATACTGTTCTACTTCATTCCTTTTCGCATCTGCATAAATATGCCATGGGTGGAGGTGCTCATTAAGCAGTCCTCTTTCGTGGAGCCCTTTGGTTGGGGCTAGTGTTATACATGTGTTGGTGAACCTGTGTATGTTTATCAATGAGGCATATTTCTAGTAATGGTGAGAAAGCTAGGTCAAAGTATATGAGTATCTAAAATTTGGATGGATATTGTCAAATTTCCCTCCCAAAATGTTAACAACAGTTTTCATTCCTGCCATTATGCTTTCTCCTTTCTGGATATCGTAGTTTTTTTCATTTGTGGCCCTCTGATAGGTAATATTGTTAACTTGTGATTTGAATTTTGTTAGTTGAATTGAGAGAGAAATGGAGTAGCTTATGAGTTTTTTGCCCATTCATGTTTCTTTTCCTGTGAACTGCCAAATGATTGTTGTTTCTGTTATAAGTGAGCTTTGTATGTGAAGGAAATTAACTCACTGCTGCCATATATATGGTTGTAAAACGTATTTTTCTTAATCTTTTATTGGTTTTTTTGACTTTATTTTTTGCCACTCAGATTTTTATTTTTATGGAGTTAAATTTATCAACCTTTTTTTTCATGACTTCTGGTGTTCTGCTCTGACCTGGCCACTCCACCTGCTGACACCAGTGCGCACCTTACTGGGCTGTGTGCAGTTGTGTTCTAGGGCTGCTTTATGTCTGTTAGATGTAAGTGGAGTTAGACTTAGTTAGGTGGACAGGGTGCTGAGGCTAAAGCCTAGGGTGCGCGTGGGGGGTTGTATTGGCCATATTAAGGAGGTACTGGGTAAATTCCAGGTGGCCAGTGAGGTAAAATGGCTTTGGTCCTTTCCTCAGCTGACACTGAAAGGCTAAGGATAGAGAGACCAAAGGGCTGTGATTTTGTGATATAATAAGAAACATAAGAACTTCTAAAACTCTTGGAATTTCCTGAGAGATAGAGGTACTAGGGGTGTCTTTTTGTTGTCTTTTTATTCATAATAAACCCCTTTCAGCCATATCTAAGTTTATGTTAATGAGATCATGGGCCCCTAGATAACTTCAGGGTAGGGCTGGTTGCCAGAGGGACCAAGCTTGTGATGAGCAGGTTAGAACTTTCAGCCCCAGGGGCTTCCCTGGTGGTGCAGTGTTAAGAATCCGCCTGCCAGTGCAGGGGACATGGGTTCGAGCCCTGGTCCAGGAAGATCCCACATGCCACGGAGCAGCTAAGCCTGTGCGCCACAACTACTAAGCCTGCGCTCTAGAGGCTGTGAGCCACAGCTACTGAAGCCTGCACACCTAGAGCCCATGCTCTGCAACAAGAGAAGCCACCGCAGTGAGAAGCCTGTGCACCGCAACGAAGAGTAGCCCCCGCTCGCCACAACCAGAGAAAGCCTGCGTGCAGCAACAAAAACCCAACACAGCCAAAAATAAAATAAATAAATGTATAAATAAAAAATAAAAAGAACTTTCAGCCCCATCCCTGGACCTCCAGAGATGGTAGAGAGGCTGGAGATGGAGCTTAAGGACCAGTGTCCAATGATGTAATCAGTCATGGCTACCGAATGGAACCTCCTTAAAAACCCCTAAATGACAGGGTTCCAGTGATCACATGGAGATGCTGGGAGAATGGTGCCTGGAGAGGCATGGAAGCTCTGCGCTCTTCCCCCAATCCTTGTCCTCTGCATCTCTTCCATCTTGCTGTTCCTGAGTTGTATCCTTTTATGATGAATAGGTAATAGTAAGTAAAGTGCCTTCCTGAGTTCTGTGAGCCATACTAGCAAATTATCGAATCTCAGGAGGGGGTTGTGGGCACCCCCAATTTATAGATCAGAAATATGGGTGGCCCAGGACTTGTGTCTAAAGTGGGAGCACTCTTGTGGAACTGAGCCCTTAAGCTGTGAGGTCTGATGCTAAGTCCAGGTAGTTAGTGTCAGAATCTAATTGAATCAGTAGACATCCAGTTGGTGTCCTGAGAATTGGAAAATTGGTTGTTGGTATGGAAAAACCCCACACATTTGGTGTCAGAAGTGTTGTGAGTAAAAACAGCTCATACGGGTCATTCTCTTTTCTGGGTATAATTTTGAACCTGCCTATTTCTTCTTCTACAGGTGGAAAAATGGCGTTTGTGAAGAGTGGATGGTTGCTGAGACAGAGTAAGTACAGGACGTGAGCCCCTTGGGCTGGGTTTAGTGTTGCCTTAGGGCACATCTTTATTTCTGTGGCTGACACTGCCAGTGTTTACAAACAAATAACAAAGTCTTACTAATGTTGTTGCCCTGGATTTCCTCTTGCAGATTTTTAGAGCTCTATGAACCGTTTTTCTGCACACGTGGAGCTTCTTGGTTGCTACCTTGACAGGAACCAGGGGACAGTAATAGTCCCTGCTGGTTTCTCTTTTCTCACTAGCGTGCTATATTATTATTATTATTATTTGGTTACGCCGTGCGACAAAGTTAGTTCCCCGACCAGGGATGGAACCTGTGCCCCCTGCAATGGAAGCATAGAACCTTAACCACTGGATGGCCAGGGAAGTCCCTAGCATGCTATATTATTAACGGCTGACCTGAGGTTCTTGGATCTACCCAAGCTGAGCTGATATATTACCATGGAGCTGAGCTAATATATTAGCATGGAGGTACTGCTCGCTTTGTGGGAAACACCTGTCTCATCTGGGGATTGAACAGTGACCAGATTCTGAAATACTAGAGTCTTTAATTATAGATTAAGATTTGACCCGAGGGAACAAGTTTATCTAAAACCAAATCTTTTGTGTCTCCAAAAGGACTCTGGAGAAGGGACTCAGTTCTTTTTTTATGGGATTAAGTTCATTTTCTTAGACTCATCTCTATGGGCTTGCATATACTTAACTCTGCTTATCTCTGAGGCTGCCACCTTAAGTAGGATTCATAGTATGTTTTAAAGCAGGAAGAAGCAGCTCTGTTTATTGCAGAAAGAGTAAGCAGATCATTCTGCTGTGTTCTAGAAAGAGCAGCATTAAGGGAAAAGTGACTAGTATATTGTTTATGACTCCAGCAAAAGCTTGAGTGGTGATATATACTGTATTGTTCAGATATGAATTTGTATTTAAGGACTATTTTCAATACTTAGCTAAAATTGAGCCTAGCAAGGAAGAATGGACTTGCATACCTTAGACAGTTTATAAAAACTATTTTTGAAGCTTGTTTGTGTTCCCATTGTACAGATTTTTATATCAATATAATTATCACAACAGCTCTGTGAGGTGGGTGGCATTACCCCAGCTTCCAGCTGAAGAAATAGAGGTTCACTGATAACTGGTCCAGATGTTAACTATGGGTGGCAAATCTACATTCAGACTCAGGGCTGTCTCGTTTCAACATCAACACCCTTTCTATCAGGAGACGAGCTTTCAGACTGTCTGTCCTGTTACTAGTTTTACGTTCTCAGACCTGGAGCTGAACAGGTGTCCTTTCAAGGTCTATGACAGTTCTGTAGTCTAAGAATAGATGCAGCTATTGTATTGTTGGCTTAAAAAAAAAAAAAAAGTTGTGACATATTGGAATCTAGCCCCAATGTTTGTGTAAGTTTCCTTGTCTTGGGTTTTGAGGATCTTGGGTGATCCTAAAATGGTCAGGGGACATGGAGAGCCTTGCTCAGACCTGGAGGATGAGCCTTCCCTTCCTGCACTCTTTGAGGGCAAGTGTCTTTTCTCCATCATGACTCAATGTAAATGTTCTGTCAACATAAGTGAACAGTGACCCTTTTGACAATTTTGTGCTTCCCATCAGTGCTTAGCATGATGATGTACACAAAATAGGAGTTCTGTAAATAAGTTGTACAGACTTTTCCACTGTCTTAGTTATGGTTATCTCAAAAGTGTGTATTCGTAAGACTTATTCCATTTCCCAATCTCCTGATGTTGGGTTGATTTTTCCGTCTTTGCTAAAGCAGAAGCATCATTCATAATAAACTAAAATGAGGTGAGTTGTATTATATTCACTGAGTTGCAGAGCAGCAGAGATACACATGTAGTTACACATATGCACCACTGTCTTCAGGTTTCCTTTTCTTGCCATTGGCAGACTCTTAGGCCTCAGTATCTGGACTCTGGAGGACAGCTTAATTTAGGGTTCTGCAGTCAGGCCTTTGATGGCAGGTGCGATCCTTGGGTAGAACTCCCCAACCCGGTGATTACACCTGTCTGTGTTCGGGTGGCTCTCTGGTAGTTTCTGCACAGCTCAGGCACTGCCAGTTAAATGGATGCTGGGTGTCACTTATTTATCAGTTTGGGCAAGTGCTGTGGTTGCCTCTCAGCAAGGTGGGTGTTTGATAGTGGTAAAAGAAATTTGGAAGGCTGCTGGGATGAATATTTGGAATTTGTGCACATTGGCCATGAACAGGGTGGGATCTATAGGAACAAAAGATGCAGCCGGTAGCGTATGGATGTGAGAAAGGTGCAGGGGTAACTTTTAGATTTCCCTTTTGGCTGACAAGGAACTTAGAGTTTTATGAAGTTAAATGCCTAGTCCAAGATTACAAATGAATGGATGAATTCTCTCAAACCGATAGAGACGTGTGAGTTAGTAGGATGGATGCGTGCTGGGTAGGAGTCAGGCCCTGGGCCTGGGTCAGTGTCTGGGTGTGGATGTATCCAGTGTCTGAGCCTGCCTCTGCATAGTCTTAGGCAGGGAGACTCCCCACACTGTGGGCTGTAAGGGAAGGTGAGCATTAGAGAAGAGTATATGTGAAGGCCCTTCAAGAAAAAGAGAAGTTTTTCCAGAAGAGGAAAGTATTACTGTTATTTGTGTGTAGAGGCTTTACAGTTCAACGTTTTCTGATCAATCTAGCAGTTAGATACTACTGGGAAGGATTAGATATACCACATGGAGAGTTAAATGTTAGACATGTTTCATTAGCTCAAAATCAAAGTTTTATTGAACTTTCTTTTTTTTTTAAAATATTTTGATACTTTTAAGTTGGCAGCGTTCTCAGTAAGATCGAAGTTCTCATCTTAGAGCATGCTGCGTGCAGCCCTGGTACAGCATGGGTGTTCATGCAGTTCGGGTCTGCTTTCACTTCCATTTTGATGGACTGCTCTGGGAAATTGTATGCAGGTATACTTTTGGGACCAGAGGAAAGTTTCTTTTGTTTCTGTTACCGGTGAATTAAAGGACAAAGTCCTTGCTTTTCCACTCAAAGGCAACATTTCCCACTTTTTTTCAGGTACTATTTTGAAGCGCTGGAAGAAGAATTGGTTTGACCTGTGGTCAGATGGTCACCTGATCTATTATGATGACCAAACTCGGCAGAGTGTGGAGGATAAGGTCCACATGCCCGTGGACTGCATCAACATCCGCACGGGACATGAATGTCGGGGTAAGTGGGTCTGTCTTGTCCAGCTTCTGTCGCCTGCCCTTCTGCTTTCTTGATGGGAGTTGATTCTTCTTCCTTACCCATTCTGCTTTCATTTACAGACCAAAGAAGGGTTTCATCTGGGAAGAGGTAACCAGATGAAACCAGACACTTGGATTATGACCCATGTGGGTTGGCAGATTAATTTTCTCCTCTGAATCAGACCCATCAGTCCACATTTCCGTTCTCTCTCATGGAGAAGGTGGTGGAAGACTAAGGAACCAGAGTGCTGGGAACCCCAAGAAGGACGGAGCTACCCTAGGCAGTATAGATTTTGTGACTCAGAAACTGGCTTATTGATAACAACTCTAGTCAGTTTCTTAAAATCCATGATGTCTTTCAATATAATTATCACAACTATTGAAGGAATAGTTTTTTTTTTGTTTTAATAAGCATAGACTTTTCTATTTCTAATTAATGGCATATGTAGACTTCCCTGTTTGTTTTATTAGCTCTGTTGCTATTTGGAATAAAGAGGCTGCTGTAGTAACCATTGGTGTAATAATATCCTGCCCCTATAAGTTCTTGAAACACAAGCCTCTATGGACTAGCTATTGAAATCCTTACTTAAACCAGGCTCAGATATCATAGGTCTTACTTCTTGGTACACAGAGATACTTTAAACAACCGATTTTCACTTTTAAAGCAGCGATCTAGTTTGATGCTTTGTGAATAAAAGCAGTAAGTATTCTGTTAACTGATGCTTTGCAACACTTTTCGTTGTGCTTATTCTTCTAATGTCTGGGCTATTTTGTGTATCACCATATGTGGATCATGCTCTGGAAGAGGCTTACATGTTTCTCCAGCAGGAAGTTTAATTAGAATGGAGTAATGATTCATGTGTTGGTTCTGTACAGCAGAACAAAGATGTTTTATAATTGTAATGTTCTGAAGTTCTGGTCCTTTGCTTATCTGAGCTGTTAAGAAATCCTTAAAAAAAAAACTATGTAAATACTCCTGTATCCTGTATATTTTTCGTAGATATTCAGCCTCCAGATGGGAAGCCAAAAGACTGTCTGCTGCAGATTGTTTGCCGAGATGGGAAAACCATCAGTCTTTGTGCAGAAAGCACAGATGATTGTTTGTAAGTTTTTTTCCAGGGTGTTTAATTTTAAAAGTGTTTTCTGTTTTAATTTCCAGTTATGAGGAAGGGAGAAGCACGGGAGTGGCGTGTTCCTGTAGGCAGCAGAATAAGTGACTCAGAGGTTGTGTGAAAGAAATGTTAAGAGTCTCACTCCATGTCTGATAACCCTGATCCTCGTTTCTGCCTCTGCAGAGCTGCCCATGCAGGGTCCCATTGTAGTGAGTATGGCAGAAACTATTAGATACAGTCACTTTGCACTCTCTTTTTTCATTACTAGATGCACATTGGGCAATGGGCAATGGGCATAGTTAAGTGGGTTCTTAAATTTTCTTTTTTTGGCCGTGCCATATGGCTTGTGGGGTATTAGTTCCCTGACCAGGGATTGAACCTGGGCCCTCGGCAGTGAGAGCATGGAGTCCTAACTACTGGACTGCCAGGGAATTCCCCTTAAATCTTGTCCTTTTTATGTAAATGTCTTTTTAAAAAGCACTGACATCTGTATTATATAGCCTTTCTCCTTTTGGTGGTTCTTATTTCCATCTGCCATCTCTGAAGAAGGGGTGTGGAAGCACAAAGAAGGAAAACCCAACTTTATTAATTCTCAGTCTGTTAACATTAGCATTGATGTGGGATCAGAATCTTGAAAACACTGATTTTTTTTTTCCTGTCCACACTGTACCACTAACAAAGGTTAACTCTGGACATTGCAGATCTCTAGGGTTTATTTTAAATCCTAGATGTAGTTTCATTTTTACATTCTTCTCATTTATATTAGTGAATCTTAAATAGCACTTTCTGGAAAAGATGTACCTTTCCTAAAGACTAATGGAGAAATGAACACAGGTCAAGCCAGTTTGCTACTTTTTTATAAACTGGATCTATATTTTTACTCTTTAATAATTTGAACACTCACTTTGCACTGGGTACTGTGCTAACTGCTTTATGTATGTTGTTTAATCCTCACCATATCTTATAAAGTGGATACTGTTCTGTTGTAAGAAATTGAGGCATAGTGAGGTTAAGTAACTTTCTGTATCAGTTTTTAATGCTCTTGTAATAAATTACCACAAGCTTAGTGGCTTCGAACAGTACACATTTCTGATTACATTTCTGGAGGTCAGAGTTCTACACTAGGTTTCAAAGTGTTGGCAGGGCCATGATCCCTTCTTGAGGCTCTAGCGGGGAGTCCATTTCCTTGCCTTTTCTAGCTTCAAGAGTCCTCCTGCATTCCTTGGCTTCTGGGCTGAGCCCTTCTCCTGCTGTTATCTGTCTGATTCTCTGTAGCTGGGGAAGGTTATATGCTTTTAAGGATTTAAGAATAGTTTGAGCCAGCCTCGATAATCCAGTATAATCTTCTCCATTTCAAGGTCCTTAACCTTAAGTATAGCTGCAGAGTCCATTTGCCTGGTGAGGTAACATTTTTAGAGGTTCTGGGGATTAGGATGTGGATTTCTCTGTAGGGAGGAGGCATCATTCTGCCTGCCATACTTCCCAAGGTTTTAGAGCTTTTAGGCTCGACTCAGAATTTGAATCTTTGTCTTCATAGCCCTTTGTTCTTAACTGCTCTATTCTACTGTTCGCTGAGATGTCACATGTATGGACGGTTCCTTTAAGTACTAGTGGAAAAAATATCTAGAACTAAAATTTTAGAATATTTTAACAAAACATGGGAGGCTTTTTTGTCATAGAGGAGGGAGAAGGGGTAAAAGTACACTGAAGGACTTGCCTTGTTTGGCATGGAAGGCTGACTTTTTCTTAACTTTATGGGAAAATAGAGGTTTATTTATGTGTCTAATTTTAAGGGTACAATTAGGGACAGAGCAATGGAGGATAATACTAGAATAAAAAAAACCAGCAGGTAAACTTAATAAGGCATGACAGGAGATGAAGTAGCAGTAATTAGACCAATGATATCTGTGAATTCAATAAATGTGAGTTGGTTAAATTCTCCTTAAAAAGGATAAGATCTGAGATTGGGCAGAAAATACAAAGTCCACCTATTTATTCTGTTAACAGGAAACACACTTGAAATAAAATGACACAGCAAGGTAAAAAAGTAAAGAAGAGGAGACTGTTTCCTGGGGCTGCTGTAACACAGTATCACAAGCTAGGTGCCTTAAAACAACAGGTTTATTCTCTCACAGTTCCAGAAGCTAGAAGTCTGACATTACTGTGTCAGCAGAGCCATGCTTCCTCTAAGACTCTGGATAGAATCGTTCCTGGCCTCTTCCTAGGTTTGGTTGTGGCCGGTTATCCTTGATGTTCTCTGGCTTGCAGCTGCACCACTCCAGTCTCTGCCTCTGTTATAACATGGTATTCTCCCTGTGTGTCTGTGTCCACATTTCCTCTTCTTATAAGGACATCTTCATTCAGTATGACCTCATCTTAATTTGACTCCATCTGCAGAGACCCTATTTCTAAATAATTCACCTGTACTGGGGATTAGGACTTAAGCTTATCTTTCTGCAGGGGATACAATTCAACCCATGACAGAGACCTCTGGGAAAAAAGGGGAAAATGAATCTGTGTCATCTTCCTCAACTACCTAGTGAAATGAAGGGGAAGACATTCAGAAGCGACAGCCAAATAAAGAAGTTTAACTTCAAGCACAGAATACAAAGAGCAACAGTCAGAAAAAGAAATAGAAGATTCTGTTGAGATGTATCACAGTTTTTAACCCTACCCCAACTCCCAGAAGCAGTAACAAGATGAGCTAATTAAATCTTAAAAATTTTTGGTAGTACCCTGCGGTCTGTAGAGGTGCTGATACTTCTTGAAAAAGCCAAGGAAAAACCCTTGAGCCTATGATACCCTTGGGACCTTAGCAGAGACTGGAAGGTTCCCCCAGGGCTTGTCATTTCAGAACACTGGAAGGCAGAGAAGGATAAGCGAGCCCCGGCATAAGACATTCAAAGGAATTATGCTTAGAAGAGTGTAGAACCCAGATTTTTCAGAAAGGACTTACTCCCTATCTTGACCAGTCACAAAAATTAACTTGAAATGGATTGAAGACTTAAATGTAAGACCGTAAACTGTAAACCTACTAGAAGGAAACATGGGGAAAAGGTCTTTGATATTGGTCTTGGCAGCGATTTTAGATGTGACACCAACAGTGCAGGCAACAAAAGCAGAAGTAAACAAATTGGGACTACATTAAACTAAAACGCTTCTGCGCAGCAAAAGAAATAATTAGAAAGATAACAAGGCATCCTATGGAATAGGAACAGATATTTGCAAACCATTTATATGATAAGGGTTTAATATCTAAAATATGTAGGGAACTTGTATGACTCCATAGCATAAAAACGAACCAATTAAAAGGTGGGGAAAGGACTTGAAAAAACGTTTTTCCAAAGGTGCTCAACATCACTAATAATCAGGGAAGTGCAAACCAAAACCACAGTGAGGTCACCTCACACCTTAGAATGGCTGTTATCAAAAAGACAAAAGATAAGTATTGGTGAGGGTGTGGAGAAAAGGGAACCCTGTGCACTATTGGTGGGCATGTAACTTTGTGCAGCCACTGTGGAAAACGGTATGGAGGTTCCTCAAAAAATTAAAAGTAGAACTACCATATGATTCAGCAATGCCACTTCTGTGTATATATCTGAAGGAAATTAAATCATTGTCTCAAAGAGGTAGCTGTACCCCTGTGTTTCTCGCATTATTCGTAGTAGCCAAGACATGGAAACAACTCAAGTGTCTGATGATGGATGAACTGATAAATAAAATGTGATACACACACACACACAGACTTGTGCATGCATGGGTAATGGACTGTTAATCAACCATAAAACAGGAAACCCTGCCTTTACAACAACATAAATGGACCTTGAGGGCATTATGCTAAGTGAAGTAAGTCAGACAGAGAAAGAAAAATACTATATGTTCTCACTTATATGTAGAATCTAAAAAAGCCAAAATCATGGAAGTAGAGAGTAGAATGGTGTTTGCCCGGGGTTGAGGGAAATGGGGGAGATATTGGACAAAGAGTACAAGCATCCAGCTGTAAAATGAGTGAGTTCTGGGCATCTATTGTACAGCATAGTGACTATAATTAATCATACTGTCTCATATACTTGAAAGTTAAGAGAGTAGATCTTAGGTGTTATCACCAGAAAAAATAAAAAGGTAATCGTGTGGGGGTCCTGGACGTGTTAGCTTATTGTGGTAATCAATTCATGATATACGTGTCAGGTCATCATGTTGTACACCTTAAACTTACATACGTTATAGGTCAGTTTCTCAAATACCAACATTATTTTTAATAGCAAAATATTGCTGACCATCTAAATCTCATATCATGGAACATTATGTAGCCATTAAAAAAATCAGGTAGATCTGTGTGTATAACATGAAGAGATACTGCTAGTTCTAGTATAGTTAAGTATGGTACATTTTACATTTATTTAAAAAGTAAAGGAAAAACTGTAGATTATGCTTTAAATGTTACATATGTACTATAGATTTATTTCTTTACATATCATATATTCCTAGTGCATGTCTTAGATAAGTTGATTGAGTACGTCTTGAGGCAAGGGCTTCAGATCTGCTCTTAAAAACAAGCTTTTTCAGAAATTCCGATGCCAATGCAGGTTTGAGAACCGTTGAGATAGATGTTGGATTGCCTGAAATAAAGTACCTCTTTCTTTTCTTCAGGGCCTGGAAATTTACGCTTCAGGATTCCAGGACAAACACAGTAAGTTGCTAATGGCAGTCACTAGTAATGTGTTCACTTAGTCTTGCTGTAACAAACGGGAGAACAGGAGGTTAAGAAGGGAAATGGGGAAGAGGGTTTTTTTGCCATCCGGCCCAGGATGAGCAAGCAGAGATAGGCAGGCTGTGTTTCGCTGACAGTGAGGAAGCTGGATTTTGCCAAAACATTTTGGCAGGAGGAGCCCTCCTAACACAGGCACACTGGTCCCAGTGTTGTTTTCTAGAAATGTTTGTATCTCACAAAGATTTGCAACACTTTGAATTCTGCTGCCGTTTACAGAGAAGGCACAAAAGGGACCACAGGGTCCTTTTCATGAATAGCATCTCAGCCTGTGAAATAAACATTTTTGGGACTTGTACTTGTCTCTAGTTTCTTCTGACTTTAGGAAGTAACTGAGACAGTAAACCCCATTTGTAGAGGCTAGTGATACCATCTTGGTGTCTGTCAGGGAATCAAAGGCAATTCCCTCTGTGGTCAACATTTTCATTCTTCAGGTAGGGTTTTATTTTTTCATTTATTTCTCTAGGAAGGAAAGAGAAAGGTAGATGGTGCTTTTAAAAGAATTTGTACAGGTGGGAAAAGAAAGTAAAAAGACTTAATATCCAAATGCTGTTTTTTCCTAGTTTTGTTAGCTCAGGACTGTTCTTCCTCCTAAGATTACAGGTCCAGTTACCTTTTCTTCGATGAAAATCCTTTACTTGAATGAAGTTAGTATTGATGATTCATATAGTTAGGGGCAAGAGCTAAGGTGATTCTTCACGTGGATATTTTTAAAAAGAGCACACATATTTTTGTTTTCCACTGGGGGGTAATTTACTGAAAGATTTTTAAATTTTTTAATGGAAAAACCAGATTGTGAGTGTAGAACATATCCCTGACTGCTACGTTTTAGATTGTAGGATTTTTATTTGTGAACAGAAGGGATGTTGAGAGTGGTGTAACATCTTTTAAAAGGGCTGGGTAACAGTGGAGGCCCTGTGGCCTTCTTGGGCAGTGAGAACTCTACTTCTGCCCCCTGCTGGTGGCTGAGGAGGGCCACATCCTCCTGAATTCAAAGGACACTGGAGTGCTGGGTGGTGGGCAAGGGGAGGGTGGTCCTGCTAGTCATTGCTTCTCAGAGAGCTGTTATATTTCCTCTTCAAAGATTAAACTTTTCGGCTTTTATTAATTTTTTTATTTACTAAATAAAAGGGTATAGTATCATAAGAGCCTTTAGTTGCTTTGTGGCAACTCACTTGTTTTCATACTTTCTCTCCTCTCAAGGCTTATGTTGGCTCAGAAATCGTGTATGACGAGACTGCCGTGGTTTCCTCCCCACCTCCTTACACAGCCTATGCTGCACCAACCCCTGAGGTAGGGAGCAAATCTTTGCCTTATAGAATCCAAGTGAGGGAAACTTGACGTCTCTGTGCTACTGTGCTTTTAAAACAAAAGAAAACTTTGAGCCAGCCAGTATCAGAGAAATTAGAAATGTACTGTAAACCCTTTCTTCTTTAAACTTTTCTTTTTTAAATAGATTGTTACCATCTTTTGCTTTCCTAAAATAAAGCAACTGCTTTATAATCTTCCTGTTCACATTTTCTTTTTAAGATAGACCTAAAAATGAATCATGGTAATATGATTTTGATGATTCAAGTTTATACTTAATTATTTACTTGAATACTCTCTATCATCAGAAAAAATGCCTTTTTTATTTTGAAAAAACAAAAACAAAACCTTAAAAACAAAAATCACATGCCCAATACCTTGTGGTGTCCCCTAGTTAGAGGTGCCAGGCATTCAGTGCTACATATAGAAGTCTCCTGTGGAGGCACTTTGATTTTTTTTTTTTTTTTTTTACTTTTAATTTTGAAATAATTATAGATTCACAAGAAGTTGCAAAGGTAATATGGAGAAATCTCATGTCTCATGTACTCTTCACCCATTTCCCCAGCTGTTACATGGTAGACAAAATCAAAACCAGGAATTTGAAATTGGTACAATGTTTATGTCTGGTTCCATGTCATTTTATCATATGTGTAAATTTGTATAACCGCCACCTCAATCAAGATATAAAACTGTTCATAATATCTTCTTCCTGCTACACCCTCTTATAGTCACACCCTTCTTCCCCTTCCCTAACTCCTGTCAACCACTGATTTGTTTGCCATCTGTATAACTTTGTCATTTCCACAGTGTTATATACATGGAATCATATAACACGTGATCTTTTGAAATCTTTTGATGTTTTCACTAAGCACAACGCCCTTGAGAGTCATCCAAATTGTTGCATGTGTCAATAGTCTGTTCCTTTTTATTGCTGAGTAGTATGCCATGGTATGGACGTATCACATTATGTATTGAACGTTTAACTATTGGGAGACATTTTGGTTGTTTCTAGATTTTGGCTGTTGCCAATAAACCTTATGTGAACACTCATGTACAGGTTGTTATGCAGACATAAAGTTTTATTTCCCTGGGATAAGTGCCCCAAAATGTAATTGCTGAGTTGAATGTATGGTAAGTATATGATTAGTTTTTTAAAAAGCTGACAAACTGCTTTCCAGAGTTTCTCTACTATTTCTCTTTCCCATCAGTAGTGTATGTGTGGTTTACTTTCTCTGTATCCTCACCAGCATTTGCTGTTGTCGCTGTTTTTTATTTTAACTATTCCGATAGGTGTGTAGTGATATTTCACTGTGATCCTAATTGGCATTTCCTATAGCTTGTGATGTTGAACATCTTTTTATGTGCTTACTTGCCATCCATATATCCTGTTCAGTGAGATATGTCTTCATGTCATTTTCTACTTGTTTTATTATTTTTTTATTGTTGAGTTTTGAGAGTTCTTATATATATGTTTGAGATAGGAATCCTTTGTCAGATATGTGATCAGTAGCATATCTTTTTATTCTCTTTGACAGTGCCTTTCACAGAGTTTTTAATTTTGATGCAGTCCAATTTATCAGTTTTTCCTTTTATGGACTGTGTTTTGTTGTCATGTTTAACACTTCACCTAGACCAAGTTTCCCAAGATTTTCTCCTATGTTATCTTCTGAAAGTTTCATAGTCCTAGGATTTATACACGAGTCTTTTCTGTTGTCAGTTAATTTTGAATAAGGTGAGAGGGTTATGTTGAGGTTCTTTTTTTTTTTTTGCATATGGATGTTCAATTGTCCCATCACTATTTGTTGAAAAGACTGTTAATCCTTTCTGGAATTGGTTTTGCATCTCTGTAAAAAATCAGTTGGCTGTATTTATGTGTGTCTGTTTCTGGGTTCTCTGTCTGTTCCATCCTCTGATACCACACAGACTTGATTACTGTAGCTATATATCAATAATAAGTCTTGAGATTGGGTAGGCTGATTCCCCCCACTTCATTCTTCCTTTTCAGAATTCTTTTAGCTATTCTGATTCCACTTACTTTCCATGTAAATTTGTCTAAATGTACAACAAAATCTTTCTGGGATTTTGATAGAAATCAGGTTTTTTGGGGAAGCATTGACATCTTTATTATGTTGAGCTTCCAATCCATGAAAATGGACTGTCTATTTAGATCCTGTTTGATTTTTTTCCACTAGCATTTTGTAGCTTTCAATATATAAATCCTGTATGTTTTTTGTTAGATTTATACTTAAATATTTCTCTTTTTTTTGAATTTTTGTATATGGTATTTCAAATTTCATTTTCTCCATGTTTATTGCTAGTATATAGAAACACAGTTGATTTTTATATGTTGATCTTGTAGCATGTGAGCTTATTACTAAACTCACTTATTGGTTCTATAAGTATTTTATTTTATAAATTTATTTATTTATTGGCTGTTTTGGGTCTTCGTTGCTGTGCACGGGCTTTCTCTAGTTGCAGCGAGCGGGGGCTACTCTTCGTTTGCGGTGCGCGGGCTTCTCATTGTGGTGGCTTCTCTTTCTTGCCAAGCATGGGCTCTAAGTGCGCGGGCTTCAGTAGCCGTGGCTCGTGGGCTCTAGAGCGCAGGCTCATTAGTTGTGGCGCGTGGGCTTAGTTGCTCCACGGCATGTGGGATCTTCCTGGACCAGGGCTCGAACCCATGTCCCCTGCATTGGCGGGCGGATTCTTAATAACTGTGCCACCAGGGAAGTCCAAGTATTTTATTTTAGATTCTTTGGAATATACTACATAGACAGTCATGTCATCTACAAATAGAGTTATTTCTTCCTTTGTAGTCTGTGTACCTTCTATTTCCTTGCCTTGCCTTGCCTTATTGCCCTGGTTAGAACTTCCAATATTATATTGAAGAGCAGTGGTGAGAGCAGGCATTCTTGCCTTGTTCCTGATTTTACGGGGAATGCGTTCAGTTTTTCCACACTAAGTGTGATGTCTTTTGTAGATGTTGTTTGTCAAGTTGAAAAAAGTCCTTCTTTTTTTTAGTTTTCTGAGTGTTTACCATGAATGGGTGTTGGATTTTGTCAAATACCTTTTCTGCATCAATTGATTTGGTCATGTGATTTTTTTTTAAACCTTTTTTTTAAAAACTTAAATATGGTGGGTTACATTGATTTTTGAATACTGAACCAGCTTTGCATCCCTGGAATAAATCTCACTAGGTTGTGGTGTATAATTCTTTTTATTTATTGCTGAATTCTATGTTTGCTAATATTTATTAGGAGTTTTTGCAACTGTATTCATGAGGGATATTGGTCTGTAGTTTTCTTTTTTTGTACTCTGTTTTATTTTGTTATCAGGTGGTACTGACTTTATAGAAGTTAAGGAACTGTTCCATGCTCTTGTATTTTCTAGAAGATATTGTGTAGAAGTGATGTTAATTCTTCTTTAATCATTTGGTAGACATTTCCAGTGAAACTGTCTGGGCCTGCCTGGAGATTTCTTTTGGGGGATATTTTAAATTACAAATTCTGTTTTCTTAATAGTTACAGGACTATTCATTCTCTATTTCATATTGAATGGGTTGTGGTATTTTATACTTTTTGAGGAATTGGTCCTTTTCATTTATATAAGTTGTCTAATTTATGTGTGCAGCTCTGTCATTTGGTCCATACACACTTATATTTTCTTGCTGGATTAACCCTATTATCATTATGTTATGTTCTTCTCTGTTTCTGATAATTTTCTTTAGTCTCATGTCTACTCTATGATATTAATGTAGCCACTTCTGCTTCCTTTTTATTAATGTTTGCATGATATCTCTTTTCCCATCTTTTTTCTTTCAACATACATATTACATTTGAAGTTTCTTATAGACAGCATATAGTTGGGTCATCCCCTCATCCCCCCATCTGACAAATCTCTATCTTGTAACTGGTATATTTAGGCCATTTACATTTTTTTATTGTGTAAGTTTAAGGTGTACTATCTGTTATTTTGATACCTTTATATATTGTAAATGATTGCAAATGTAGCAATATTTACTACACTACATAATTAAAGCATGATATTATTGTCTATATTCATTATATGATGGATTAGATCTCAAGGCTTATTTAATACTTGTTACAAGTTTGTACCCTTAAACACCATCACTCTTAACCTTCCCCACAGACCATTTGCATATGATGTAATTTTGATACGTTAAGTATGCCATTTTATTTTTTGTTTTCCTTTGGTTCTGTTTTTCATTTCTGTATGTTCTTTTACTTAAGCTTTTTGTGAGTTACTAGAACATGTTTTATTTTATCTTATTATTTATTTATTTTTACTTTTATTTATTTTTTGGCTGCACTGCGCGGCTTGTGGGACCTTAGTTCCCCGACCAGGGAGCTAACCCAGGCCCTTGGTGGTGAGAGCGCAGAGTCCTAACCACTGGACTGCCAGGGAATTCCCATAGAACATGTTTTAGAATTACATTTTGATGTATCTGTAATGTTTTGAGTATCTCTTTGTATTGCTATTTTAATGGTTGCTCTAGTTGTTACATTATACATGTACACATATTTTTCAAAGTCCGGTGTTCACATTTTACCAGTCCAGTGAAGTATCAAACCATTACCTCTAAATTCCTTTTTTCTCTCTCATTTTATGGTATAATTGTTTTAAGTATTTCTTTTACATGTATTGAGAACCATATTAGATGGTGTTATAGATTTTGCTACAGCTGTCAAACTTATTAGAAAAATCAAGATGTGATTTTTATTATGTTTACATGTATTCTGCTTTGACCATATTTTTTTACCTCCTGATGTTTCAAGATTTCATTTATTATTTACTGTTTAGTGAACTTCCTTTTGTCATTCTCTTAGGATAGATCTGCTGGCAACAGATCCTCAGTTTTCCTTCATCTGAGAATGTCTCAATTTCATCTTTGTTCTGAAGAATATTTTCAGTAGTATAGAATTCTGAGTTGACATTTCTTACAGCACTTGTTAAATGTGTGCTATTTCCTCTGGCTCTCCTGATTTCTGATTAGAAATCTGCTATCATTTGAGTTTTTTTCCCCCGTGTACGTAGTGCATTGTTTCTGGCTACTTTCCTTGTCTTTAGTTTTCAGAAGTTTGACTCTGATGTGTGTATTTGGGGATTTATCTTATTTGGTGTTCATTCAGTTTCTTGAATACGCAGGTTTATGTTTCTTGCTAAATTTGGGAAATTTTAACCTATTATTTCTGGAATGTTGTTTTAGACCCACCCTCTTTCTCTAATGAAACTGATGACGCAGATGTTAGATGTCCCACATGTCTCAGAGTTTTTGTTCATTTTTTTCTTCAATCTGCTTTTTCTCTGTTCTAATTAGGTAATTTCTACTCTTTATATTCATGTTCATTGATTATTTGTCATCTCTATTTGTTGTTGAGTCCATTCATTGAATAATTTATTAGTTATTTTTATATTTCTAAAATTTTCATTGGTTATTCTTGATATATATCTTTATATAGTTTTTCCTGATATTTTTCTGGTTTTGTGGAGACTTCCTGTTTCTTTTATGAATTTCAAACATGTTCTTAATTACTTATTGAAATATTTTAATGATAGCTGCTTTAAAATCCTTCCCAGGTAATTCCAACATCTTTGTCATCTTGGTGTTGGTCTCTTTTGTTGTCTTTTGTAATCCAGTTTGAGATCTTCCTGGTTCTTGGTATGACTAATTATTCTTTATCAAAACCTGGACATTTTAAATATTATAAGACTGAATCTACTTAAGTCTTGCATTTTAGCAGACTTCCTCCTAATGCTCCTCCGCTGGGTGAAGAGGGGGTCTGCTTTGTTCCTTCATGTAACGGTGGAAGTCCAGGTTGTCCCCTGGGTCCCATTTGACATTGGCTCATTGTCACTGCTAAGAGGGCTGGGAATTCAGGCCCTTCTCTAGGTCTCTGTGACACCAGCCTGCCTGGGAGTTGGAGGGACTTTCCCTGCTGCTCCCCACTAGCCTTCACTGATACTATGGTTACTGATAAGAGGTTGTGGAAGTACTTGCTCTCCACTGGGTCTCTGTTGATCCTACTCCAGCAGGACAGGAAGGGGCACCTTGTTTCTGCTGGGCAGAGATGGGAGTTCTGGCTCCTTGCATGGTCTCCACTGACACTGTGGTATGGGACTGGAGGTAGCCTGTTTCCATCTGGTAGCAATGAAATTCCCAGCTTCCCACTTGGCCTTCTCTGACACTGTTTGAGATGGGGGTGGGAGAGCGTCTTTCTCCATACTGGACTTTGCTGGTGGGAGTAATAGCCACAGCTATTTTTGTGTTGTTTGGCTGGAGTGAAAATGGTCTCTCTTGCCAGATTGGCCTTTTCCTTCTTAGGCTCTTTGGGTAGAGACAGCAGGCTTTCCTTGAGGCAGACCAAGAAAGGTTGGCATTTCTTGGTTGCCGCTTCTACATTATCCAGTCGGATATAGGAGGCAAAAAGAAAACCCAGGGAACTCACTGTGTGTCCTTCTTAGGGTCATGAAGTCCCTAGACAGTCACCTGCTTTCTCTCTACCTTTCAGAGTCTCCTTGTGTTTGTTGTATGTATCGTGTCCAGGGTTTTCAGTTGTACTTAGAAGGAAGAATAGGGAAAACAACGTCTGCGTCTATTCTGTCTTACAGAAGCGTACATTCTGTCTCCTGCTTTTGTAAGATAACAGGTTTAGATCTACATACGTATTTGCCAGGCCATAGCTCCCTGTTCTCCCCTGTGTATAGCCTTTGTCACATAATGACAATAATTGTAATTGTCTGTAAACATGTCTGCCCTGTCACCACCTGTGAGCTCATAAAGAAGGTCAGGCCTTTCATCTCCGTATTTCCCAGTATACGGTAGTCCTTTACTTGGTCAGTGGAGGCAGTCCACTGCCCATTTCTGGCAATGCCCTTTCATAGGCATGTCCTTGTGGAAAACTGCCAGTCACCTGCCCAGGCCTCAGACCTCAGACCCCCCAATATCAGTCTTTTATATTCTCCTGCCAGGAACTGCTGGTAATTGGGCTGGGGAGGGTTTTGCTGCTAGGCTGGCTTCACCAAGAGAAAACTGGCTTTGGATGAATCTCGTTTATCACCTGGTCCAAACTGATCATTTTAGAGATGAACAAAACAAGGCCTACAGTAGTTAGATGACTTATTGAAGGTCAAGTTAGTGGTACAGCTGAAATGAAATTGGAATCTCTGGCAAGTCCAGTTCTCTTTTTTGTTGTGTTTTCCACCTACTTTATTTTACAGCCTGAAAGTAGATTCCAGTTGTGGGTTTGTTTTTTTAGGATCTTAAAACAAAGGGCATAAGCACACTGTCTCATGTTCTTTATTTATTGTTATTATTTTTAAAATATTTATTTATTTATTGGGCAGCACCAGGTCTTAGTTGCGGTGTGCGGGATCTTTAGTTGCGACATGGGAATGATCTTTTAGTAGTGGCATGTGTGCGGGATCTAGTTCCCTGACCAGGGATTGAACCTGGGCCCCCTTCATTGGGAGCGTGGAGTCTGAGCCACTGGACACCAGGGAAGTCCCGTCATGTTCTTTATTTTTTTAATAGAGTGTCAAACTTTATTGACTGCAACTTGGAGAACCAATTTTAATATATTCCCGGTGGTTTCCAAATCGTATTTTTCAAAATTGAGGTATAATTGACATGCAACATTTTATTAGTTTCAGGTATGCAACATAATGATCTGTATTTGTATATATTGCAAAATAATCACTGCACTAGGTCTAGTTAAAATCTGTCACCATAAAGAACTCTTTTTCTTGTGTTGAAAATTTTTAATACATACCCTCTTCGCAACTTTCAAATATGCAGTACAGTATTATTAACTATAGTCACCATGCTGTATATTATATCCCCATGATTTATTTATTTATTTATTTAATTTATTTAATTTTTGGCTGCATTGGGTCTTCGTTGCTGCACGTGGGCTTTCTCTAGTTGTGGTGAGCGGGGGCTACTCTTCGTTGCCTTGTGGGGGCTTCTCTTTGCGGTGGCTTCTCTTGTGGAGCATGGGCTCTGGGTGCATGGGCTTCAGTAGTTGTGGCTCACGGGCTCTAGAGCGCAGGCTCAGTAGTTGTGGTGCATGGGCTTAGTTGCTCTGTGGCATGTAGGATCTTCCCAGACCAGGGCTTGAGCCCGTGTCCCCTGCATTGGCAGGCGGACTCTCAACCACTGTGCCACCAGGGAAGCCCCCAAGATGTCCTTGTTTAATGGCAGAATAATATTCCATTGTATATTTGGACCACATCTTCTTTATCCATTTGCTGATGGACACTTAGGTTGTTTCCATATCTTAGCTATTGTAAATAATGATGCAGTGAACATGGGGATACAGATCTTTTTGAGTTAATGTTTTTGTTTCCTTTGGATGAATACCCAGAAGTGGAATTGCTGGATCAACTGTTAGTTCTATGTTTAATTTTTTCAGGAACTTCCTTCCATTACTGTTTTCCTTTTTGGAGGCACCAATTTATATTCCTGTCAGCTGTGTATGAGGGTTCCCTTTTCTCCACATCCGTGCCAACACTTGTTATTTCTTGTCTTTTTTTTTTTTTTTTTTTGCGGTACGCAGGCCTCTCACTGTTGTGGCCTCTCCTGTTGTGGAGCACAGGCTCCGGACATGCAGGCTCAGTGGCCATGGCTCACAGGCCCAGCCCCTCCGTGGCATGTGGGATCTTCCTGGACCGGGGCACGAACCCGTGTCCCCTGCATCGGCAGGCGGACTCTCAACCACTGTGCCACCAGGGAAGCCCTCTTGTCTTTTTAATAATAGTCATTCTAACAGGTGTGAGGCGATACCTCATTGTGGTTTTGATTTGCATTTCCCTGATGATCAGTAATGTTGAGTATCTTTTCATGTGCCTGTTGGCCATCTGTATTTCTTCTTTGGGAAGTTGTCTATTCAGTTCTTCGGCCCATTTTTTAATCAGGTTATTTTTTTGCTGTTGAGTTGTATGAATTCCCTATATGTGATTTGCAAATATTTTCTCCCATTCAGTAGGTTGCCTTCTCATTTTGTTGGTGGTTTCCTTTGCTGTACAGAAGCTTTTTAGTTGATGTAGTCCCACATTTATTTTTGCTTTTATTGCCTTTGCATTTGGAGTCAGATCCAAAAAATCATCACCATGACCAATGTCAAGGAGCTTATCACCTTTGTTTTTTTCTAGGAGTTTTATGGTTTCAGGTCTTACATGTTTAATCCATTTTGAGTTAATTTTTGTGTATGGTATAAGATAGTAGTCTAGTTTCATTCTTTTGCATGTGGCTGTCTACTTTTCCCAGCACCATTTATTGAAGAGACTGCCCTTTCCCCATTGTGTTCTCTTGGCTCCTGTGTTGTAAGTTAATTGACCATATACACTTGGGTTTATTTCTGGGCACTATCTTCTGTTCCATTGATCTGTGTGTCTGTTTTTATGCCAATACCATACTGTTGTGATTACTTTGTAGTATAGTTTGAAATCTGGGAGCATGATGCCTCCAGCTTTATTCTTCTTTCTTTGGCTATTTTGGGTCTTTTGTAGTTTCATACAAATTTTAAGATTGTTCTGTTTTTGCAAAAAATGCCATTGGAAGTTTGTTAAGGATTGCATTGAATCTGTAGATTACTTTGGATAGTATGGACATTTTAACTATTCTTCCAATCCATAGCTTGGAATATCTTTCCAGTTATTTGTATTTTCAGTTTCTTTCATCAGTGCCTTATAGTTTTCAGTGTACAGGCGTTTCACCTCCTTGGTTAAATTTATTCCTAGGTATTTTATTGTTTTTTTGTTTGTTTTTGTTTTGCTTTTTAATTTTTATTTTATATTAGGGTATAGTTGATTTACAATGTTGTGTTAGTTTCGGGTGTACAGCAAAGTGATTCAGTTATACATACACATATATCTATTCGTTTTCAGTTTCTTTTCCCATATAGGTTATCACAGAGTATTGAGTAGAGTTCCCTGTGCTATACAGTAGGTCTTTGTTGATTATCTGTTTTATATATAGTAGTGTGTATATGTTAATAATTTATTGTTTTTGATGCAATTGTAAATGGGATCGTTTTCTTAATTTCCCTTTCTGAACGTTTGTTATTAATGTATAGAAACGCAACAGGTTTCTGTATGTTGATTTTGTATCCTGCAACTTTACTGAATTCATTTATTCTTACAGTTTTTTTGTGGAGCCTTTAGGGTTTTCTATATATAATATTCTGTCATCTGCAAGTAGTGACAGTTTTACTTTTTCCTTTCCAGTTTGGATGCCTTTTATTTCCTTGTCTAATTGCTCTGGCTAGGCCTTCCAATAGTATGTTGAATAAAAGTGATGAGAGTGGACATCCTTGTCTTGTTCCTGATCTTAGAGGAAATGCTTTCAGTTTTTCACCATTGAGTATGATGCTAGCTATGGGCTTGTCATATATAGCTTTTATTATATTGAGGAATGTTCTCTTTATACCCACTTTGTTGAGAGTTTTTATTATAAATGGATGTTGAAATTTCAAAATTGTATTTCTAATGGGCCTATATCTTTTCAGCAGGCATACGGCTATGGTCCATACAGTGGTGCATACCCGCCAGGAACTCAAGTTTTCTATGCTGCAAATGGGCAGGCTTATGCTGTACCCTACCAGTACCCATATGCAGGTAACTTATGCCAGCCTTTCATTCCTTGTTTCTCTTCATTTAGTGAGTAGATCAATAAAGCCTGAAGAATTTTTATTTCTCAATTTAAGGTGAGCTATGTTTCTTCTGGTTAGACTAGAAATCACTCCACTACTTAAAAAAAAAAAAATCATTATATATCTTCACACTGCTTCACAAAAGTTAGAGTGGGCTTGATTTTTAAAACTTCACTATTGTATCCAGATTCATCCCCAAGAAGAGAATTTGTACTTACTGAAATTCATTTACATTAAGAAGCAACCAAACTAAGAGACCCATTTTAAGGGATAAAAGGTAATCTTTCTCTTTTTTTTCCTTCTGGTAATATCCTTCAAAAATTATCACTACTTAGGTGTGATGTTCCATTTTGCAGGTGAAGTAGAGGCCTGGGAGGGCTTATGTTTATTCTGGGCTTTTAATGGGTTCGTTTCATCTTCCACCTCACCCGAAACAAGTTGTTAGGTATGAATGACTGGCCTGTGTAGGAGGCATCAAGTCCTAGGTGCAGCATGGTCAGGGGAAGTCTACAGGGTGGAGGTGCAGGAATATGCTGGCACCTACAACCAGGGCAAGAGGGACCAGAGCTACGTGCCTGATGGCCTGAAGAGTGAGGCCACACCCAGACCCCAATGAGCAGGTGAAGTCAGGCAGGGGCAGGTCACAGTGGATATTGCCTGTCAGAGCAACACACAGGAGAGTGAGTTGGTGAATAGACTGGAATGGGAGCCCAGAGCTTTTCAAGAGATTAGAACTCTAGGTGGCTGTGAGCAAACCTAGCACAGTGCCTTAACGCAGAAGCAGTAGAAGGAGAGTGTGTTACCAGAAGGGTGTGTGGTCACTGATATTAATGCCGCAGAGAAGCCAAGGGGGCTGCCACGGGGTCTCTGGATTTGGCCGGCCTCAGACTCAAAGTGTCCTTTTGGTTAGTGGTGGTTACTTTGGTTTCTCATGCATTAGCACCTAATACAAGAGAGTTTCTCCTGTTATCTGTGTCTGGAATCTGATGCAGTGCACTCATCTAGCATAGACTGAAGGATTCTGCCTTGCTTGATTTTTTTTTTTTCATGTCAAGTTGAAAACTGATAAAATAATGATGCTGAAAAATGAACTATCTGTCTATCCTCTAATCCTAGCACAACTATTTTTGTTTGAATTATTTTCCCCATGTACAATAATTGTTTCATCTTTGTTATCTTACATTACTTTTTGCATTCTATTCTCATTTTATCAATAAAATTTTATGTATTTTGTTCAGAGTGCTACATAATCTTCTTAAGTATTTTTTTTTTTTTTTGCGGTACGCGGGCCTCTCACTGTTGTGGCCTCTCCCGTTGCGGAGCACAGGCTCTGGACGCACAGGCTCAGCGGCCATGGCTCACGGGCCTAGCCGCTCCACGGCATGTGAGATCTTCCCGGACTGGGGTACGAACATGCGTCCCCTGCGTTGGCAGGCGGACTCTCAACCACTGCGCCACCAGGGAAGCCCTGAAAGTTTTGATAAGGTCTTAACATGGAGTCAGGTTGCTTTAGTTTACATTTGTATGATGACTGGCAAAGATAAACATTGTACAGTTGTTTACAAATTAGATTTTCCCTTGTATGAATTATTTTTTTCCCCATTTATTTTGGGGTTGGTGGTCGGTTTTTAAGCCCTAGCCTAATCGTCTGATGAGAACCAGTCTTGTATTCAGCCCCTAGGCCACAGACTGGGATCCCAGCTGTTTCTAATTCTGTACAAAAGCAGAAGTTCTGTGCTTGTGCTTGTGAAGGGAATTTCTGTACATAGGATTCCATCCTTGCCTTTGACTTCGATGATGAAAAAAGAGACAGCACACTTGGGGCCACCTGAGAATACTTGCTACTGAGGGCTGAGTGCAGTCCATAGGCATTCGGCATATGTGCTGTGACCAGCTAGCAGGGTGCTTGCTGTGGAAGGGCTGCTCAGTAGTGGTCGTCCCACTGCAGCATCGTGCTGGTAACCAGACAGGAGCTCTTCAGTCAGCCTGTCTAATACTCTGGTGCTTTGCCAGCTTCATGACACACTGCCTTGCAGTGTCCATAGAGGCCCTGGTCGTGCAGAGAAGGTTAAAGTCCTTCTCTTTAATATGATTGGGGACTGGTGGCCGGGCAGCCAATTTAAAAGTGCTCAGAGTGCTGTGTACACACTATAAGTATTCTGTTTTAATTTTCCCACGTTAGTGGACATTTGTTCAGCTGTCTCTTGTTGTGGGCTTGAGGTCTTTGGTTTGAGTTGGCTCCTTTGGTTAGAGTCCTCTGTTTCTCTCTTACAGAGATGGTACTCATGTGACACATAATTGCACTACAGTTTCCAGGGCCAAGTCTGAGAGCAGACCTCTAGATTTTGTGATTCATGGTGTCTCCTCCCCCATCTCTTATTGTTTACTCAATTCGTTGGTTTGATGATAATTTGTAAAAGTTACTTGCCTTTATTTAGACTTTCCTAAAGTATCTAACTTAATTGTCATAGAAACAGTATCTGCCTTTTCTACATTCGTGTTTTGATCATTTATGTAAAGTTTAGTTAAATTAGATAATTAAAATAAGTACAACTTGGAAATGTCCCTAGTTGACTTTGTTAAGGACTTAGCTCCTGGGACTTCCCTGGTGGCGCAGTGGTTAAGAATCCGCCTGCCAATGCAAGTGACACGGGTTCGATCCCTGGTCTGGGAAGATCCACGTGCTGCGGAGCAACTAAGCCCGTGCGCCACAACTGCTGAAGCCTGCGTGCCTAGAGCCTGTGTTCCACAGTAAGAGAAGCCACCGCAATGAGAAGCCTGCGCACCACAACAAAGAGGAGCCCCCGCTCGCCGCAATTGGAGAAAAGCCCGCATGCAGCAGCGAAGACCCAATGCAGCCAAAAATAAATAAATTAATTAATTAATTTTTTTAAAAAAAGGACTTAGCTCCCTGGTAGGAACAGAAGAAGTTGGCTCCTGGGCATGCATTGAGGAGATCCCTCTGGGGGTCTAACGGAGGGCATGCAGATTTAGATTTTTCAGGGGATCTTTTTTTTTTTCTTTTTTAAAATGTGGATTAAACATTTTTTTTTTTACATCTATATTGGAGTATAATTGCTTTACAATGGTGTGTTACTTTCTGCTTTATAACAAAATGAAACAGTTATACATATACATATGTTCCCATATCTCTTCCCTCTTGTGTCTCCCTCCCTCCCACCCTCCCTATTCCACCCATCCAGGTGGTCACAAAGCACCGAGCTGATCTCCCTGTGCTATGCGGCTGCTTCCCACCAGCTATCTACCTTACGTTTGGTAGTGTATATATGTCCATGCCACTCTCTCACTTTGTCACAGCTTACCCTTCCCCCTCCCCATATCCTCAAGTCCATTCTCTAGTAGGTCTGTGTCTTTATTCCCATCTTACCCCTAGGTTCTTCATGACATTTGTTTTTTCTTAGATTCCATATATACGTGTTAGCATATGGTATTTGTCTTTCACTTTCTGACTTCACTCTGTATGACAGACTCTAGGTCCATCTACCTCACTACAAATTACTCAATTTCATTTCTTTTTATGGCTGAGTAATATTCCATTGTATACATGTGCCACATCTTCTTTATCCATTCGTCTGATGATGGACACTTAGGTTGTTTCCATCTCTTGGCTATTGTAAATAGAGCTGCAATGAACATTGTGGTACATGACTCTTTTTGAATTATGGTTTCCTCAAGGTATATGCCCAGTAGTGGGATTGCTGGGTCATATGGTAGTTCTATTTGTAGTTTTTTAAGGAACCTCCATACTGTTCTCCATAGTGGCTGTACCAATTCACATTCCCACCAGCAGTGCAAGAGTGTTCCCTTTTCTCCACACCCTCTCCAGCATTTACTGTTTCTAGATTTTTTGATGATGGCCATTCTGATGGTGTGAGATGATATCTCCTTGTACTTTTGATTTGCATTACTCTAATGATTAATGATGTTGAGCATTCTTTCATCTGTTTCTTGGCAGTCTGTATATCTTCTTTGGAGAAATGTCTATTTAGGTCTCTGCCCATTTTTGGATTGGGTTGTTTGTTGTTTTGTTATTGAGCTGCTGCTTGTAAATTTTGGAGATTAATCCTTTGTCAGTTGCTTCATTTGCAAATATTTTCTCCCATTCTGAGGGTTGTCTTTTGGTCTTGTTTATGGTTTCCTTTGTTGTGCAAAAGCTTTGACGTTTCATTAGGTCCCATTTGTTTATTTTTGTTTTTATTTCCATTTCTCTAGGAGGTGTGTCAAAAAGGATCTTGTGTGATTTATGTCATAGAGTGTTCTGCCTATGTTTTCCTCTAAGAGTTTGATAGTTTCTGGCCTTACATTTAGGTATTTAATCCATTTTGAGCTTATTTTTGTGTATGGTGTTAGGGAGTGTTCTAATCTCATACTTTTACATGTACCTGTCCAGTTTTCCCAGCACCACTTATTGAAGAGGGTGTCCTTTCTCCACTGTACATTCCTGCCTCCTTTATCAAAGATAAGGTGACCATATGTGCGTGGGTTTATCTCTGGGCTTTCTGTCCTGTTCCGTTGATCTATATTTCTGTTTTTGTGCCAGTACCATACTGTCTTGATTACTGTAGCTTTGTAGTATAGTATGAAGTCAGGGAGCCTGATTCCTCCAGCTCCGTATTTCGTTCTCAAGATTGCTTTGGCTATTAGGGGTCTTTTCTGTTTCCATACAAATTGTGAATTTCTTTGTTCTAGTTCTGTGAAAAATGCCAGTGGTAGTTTGATAGGAATTGCATTGAATCTGTAGATTGCTTTGGGTAGTAGAGTCATTTTCACAATGTTGATTCTTCTAATCCAAGAACATGGTATATCTCTCCATCTATTTGTATCATCCTTAATTTCTTTCATCTTATGTTTTATAAGATGTCTTATAATTTTCTGCATACAGGTCTTTTGCCTCCTTAGGTAGGTTTATTCCTAGATATTTTATTCTTTTTGTTGCAATGGTAAATAGGAGTGTTTTCTTGATTTCACTTTCAGATTTTTTCATCATTAGTGTATAAGAATGCCAGAGATTTCTATGCATTAATTTTGTATCCTGCTACTTTACCAAATTCATTGATTAGCTCTAGTAGTTTTCTGGTAGCATCTTCAGGATTCTCTATGTATAGTATGTCATCTGCAAACAGTGACAGCCTTACTTCTTCTTTTCCGATTTGGATTCCTTTTACTTCCTTTTCTTATCTGATTGCTGTGGCTAAAACTTCCAAAACTATGTTGAATAAGAGTGGTGAGAGTGGGCAACCTTGTCTTGTTCCTCATCTTAGTGGATATGGTTTCAGTTTCTCACCATTGAGGATGATGTTGGCTGTGGGTTTGTCATATATGGCCTTTATTATGTTGAGGACAGTTCCCTCTATGCCTACTTTCTGGAGGGTTTTTATCATAAATGGGTGTTGAATTTTGTCGAAAGCTTTCTCTGCATCTATTGAGATGATCATATGGTTTTTCTCCTTCAATTTGTTAATATGGTGTGTCACGTTGATTGATTTGCATATATTGAAAAATCCTTGCATTCCTGGAATAAACCACCCTTTATCATGGTGTATGATTCTTTTACTGTGCTGTTGGATTCTGTTTGCTAGTATTTTGTTGAGGATTTTTGCATCTATGTTCATCAGTGATATTGGCCTGTAGTTTTCTTTCTTTGTGACATCCTTGTCTGCTTTTGGTATCAGGGTGATGGTGGCCTCGTAGAATGAGTTTGGGAGTGTCCCTCTGCTATATTTTGGAAGAGTTTGAGAAGGATAGGTGTTAGCTCTTCTCTAAATGTTTGATAGATATCGCCTGTGAAGCCATCTGGTCCTGGGCTTTTGTTTGTTGGAAGATTTTTAATCACAGTTGCAATTTCAGTGCTTGTGATTGGTCTGTTCATATTTTCTATGTCTTCCTGATTCAGTCTTGGCAGGTTGTGCATTTCTAAGAATTTGTCCATTTCTTTCAGGTTGTCCATTTGATTGGCCTAGAGTTGCTTGTAGTAATCTTTCATGATCTTTTGTATTTCTGCAGTGTCAGTTGTTAGTTCTCCTTTTTCATTTCTAATTCTATTGATTTGAGTCTTCTCCCTTTTTTTCTTGATGAGTCTGGCTAATGGTTTATCAATTTTGTTTATCTTCTCAAAGAACCACCTTTTAGTTTTATTGATCTTTGCTATCGTTTCCTTCATTTCTTTTTCATTTATTTCTGATCTGATCTTTATGATTTCTTTCCTTCTGCTAACTTTGGGGTTTTTTGGATCTTCTTTCTCTAATTGCTATAGGTGCAAGGTTAGGCTTTTTATTCGAGATGTTTCCTGTTTCTTAAGGTAGGATTGTATTGCTATAAACTTCCCTCTTAGAACTGCTTTTGCTGCATCCCATAGGTTTTGGGTCATTGTGTCTCCATTGTCATTTGTTTCTAGGTGTTTTTTTATTTCCTCTTTGATTTCTTCGGTGATCACTTCGTTATTAAGTAGTGTATTGTTTAGCCTCCATGTGTTTGTATTTTTTACAGATCTTTTCCTGTAATTGGTATCTAGTCTCATAGTGTTGTGGTCGGAAAAGATATTTGAAACAATTTCAGTTTTCTTAAATTTACCAAGGCTTGATTTGTGACCCACGATATGATCTATCCTGGAGAATGTTCCATGAGCACTTGAGAAAAATGTGTATTCTGTTGTTCTTGGGTGGAATGTCCTATAAATATCAATTAAGTCCATCTTGTTTAATGTATCATTTAAAGCTTGTGTTTCCTTATTTATTTTCATTTTGGATGATATGTCCATTGGTGAAAGTGGGGTGTTAAAGTCCCCTACTATGAATGTGTTACTGTCGATTTCCCCTTTTATGGCTGTTAGTATTTGCCTTATGTATTGAGGTGCTCCTATGTTGGGTGCATAAATATTTACAATTGTTATATCTTCTTCTTGGATCGATCCCTTGATCATTATGTAGTGTCCTCCTTTGTCTCTTCTAATAGTCTTTATTTTAAAGTCTATTTTGTCTTATATGAGAATTGCTTCTCCAGCTCTCATTTGGTTTCCATTTGCTTGGAATATCTTTTTCCATCCCCTCACTTTCAGTCTGTATGTGTCTAGGTCTGAATTGGGTCTCTTGTAGACAGAATATATATGGGTCTTGTTTTTGTATCCATTCAGCCAGTCTGTGTCCTTTGGTGGGAGCATTTAATCCATTTACATTAAAGGTAATTATTGATATGTATGTTCCTATTCCCATTTTCTTAATTGTTTTGGGTTTGTTATTGTAGGTCTTTTTTTCTGTTGTGTTTCTTGCCTAGAGAAGTTCCTGTAGCATTTGTTGTAAAGCTGGTTTGGTGGTGCTGAACTCTCTCAGCTTTTGCTTGTCTGTAAAGGTTTTAATTTCTCCATCAAATCTGATTGAGATCCTTGCTGGGTAGAGTAATCTTGGTTGCAGGTTTTTCTCCTGCATCACCTTAAATATGTCCTGCCACTCCCTTCTGGCTTGCAGAGTTTCTGCTGAAAGATCAGCTTTTTACCTTATGGGGATTCCCTTGTGTGTTATTTGTTGTTTTTCCCTTGCTGCTTTTAATATGTTTTCTTTGTATTTAATTTTTGATAGTTTGATTAATATGTGTCTGGGCATGTTTATCCTTGGATTCATCCTTTATGGGACTCTCTGTGCTTCCTGGACTTGACTAACTATTTCCTTTCCCATATTAGGGAGGTTTTCAACTATAATCACTTCAAATATTTTCTCAGTCCCTTTCTTTTTCTCTTCCTCTTCTGGAACCCCTATAATTTGAATGTTGGTGTGTTTAATGTTGTCCCAGAGGTCTCTGAGACTGTCCTCAGTTCTTTTCATTCTTTTTTCTTTATTCTGCTCTGCAGTAGTTATTTCCACTGTTTTATCTTCCAGGTCACTTATCCGTCCTTCTGCCTCAGTTATTTTTCTATTGATCCCATCTAGAGTATTTTTAATTTCATTTTTGTGTTGTTCATCGTTGCTTGTTTCATCTTTAGTTCTTCTAGGTCCTTGTTAAATGTTTCTTACATTTTGTCTGTTCTATTTCCAGGATTTTGGATCATCATTACTATCATTATTCTGAATTCTTTTTCAGGTAGACTGCCTATTTCCTCTTCATTTGTTAGGTCTGGTTTTTATCTTGCTCCTTCATCTGCTGTGTGTTTTTCTGTCTTCTCATTTTGCTTATCTTACTGCATTTGGGGTCTCCTTTTTGCAGGCTGCAGGTTCGTACTTCCCATTGTTTTTGGTGTCTGTCCCCAGTGGGTAAGGTTGGTCCATTGGGTTGTGTAGGCTTCCTGGTGGAGGGGACTAGTGCCTGTGTTCTGGTGGTTGAGGCTGGATCTTGTCTTTCTGTTGGGCAGGCCCACGTCTGGTGGTGTGATTTGGGGTGTCTGTGGACTGATTATGATTTTAGGCAGCCTCTCTGCTCATGGGTGGGGCTGTGTTCCTCTGTTGCTAGTTGTTTGGCATATCGTGTCCCACACTGTAGCTTGCTGGACATTGAGTGAAGCTGAGTGCTGGTGTTGAGATGGAGATCTCTGGGAGATTTTTGCCGTTTGATATTACGTGGAGCTGGGAAGTCTCTTGTGGACCAGTGTCCTGAAGTTGGCTCTCCCACCTCAGAGGCACAGCACTGACTCCTGGCTACAGCACCAAGAGCCTTTCATCCACACGACTCAGAATAAAAGGGAGAAAAAGTAGAAAGAAAGGGGGGGGGAGAGAGAGGGAGAGAGAAGGAGAGAGGGAGAGAGGGAAGGAGGGAGGGAGGGAGAGAGAGAGAGAGAGGAGAGAAAGAAAGAGGATAAAATAAAATAAAGTAAGATAAAATAAAGTTATTAAAATAAAAAATAATTAAGAAAGAAAATTAAAAAAAGGCGTATAGAACCCTAGGACAAATGGTGAAAGCAAAGCTATACAGACAAAAAAAAAAAAATCTCACATAGAAGCATACACGTACACACAAAAAGAGGAAAAGGGGAAAAAATCATAAATCTTGCTCTCAAAGTCCACCTCCTCAATTTGGGATGATTCTTTGTCTATTCATGTATTCCACAGATACAGGGTACATCAAGTTGACTGTGGAGCTTTAATCCGCTGCTTCTGAGGCTGCTGGGAGAGATTTCCCTTTCTCTTCTTTGTTCGCACAGCTCCCGGGGCTCAGCTTTGGATGTAGCCCCGCCTCTGCGTGTAGGTCGCCGGAGGGCGTCTGTTCTTCTCTCAGAGAGGATGGCGTTAAAGGAGCCGCTGATTCGGGGGCTCTGGCTCACTCAGGCCGGGGGAAGGGAGGGTTACAGAGTGTGGGGCGTGCTGTGCGTTCTCCCCTGGAAGTTGTCCCTGGATCCCGGAACCCTGGCAGTGGTGGGCTGGACAGGCTCCCCGGCAGGGAGGTGAGGAGAGTGACCTGTGCCGCGTCTCGCACCCGTCTCTGGAGTTCGTTTAAGCAGCCCTCTTAATCCCCTCTCCTCGTGCACCAGGAGACAAAGAGGGAAGAAAAAGTCTCTTGCCTCTTCGGCAGGTCCAGACTTTTCCCTGGACTCCCTGCCGGCTAGCCGTGGTGCACTAGCCCCTTTTGGCTGTGTTCACGCCGCCACTCCGACCGAAGCCCGAGCCTCAGCTCCCAGCCCCGCCTGCCCCGGTGGGTGGTGAGCAGACAAGCCTTTCGGGCTGGTGAGTGCCGGTTGGCACCGATCCTCTGTGATGGAATCTCTCCGCTTTGCCATCCGCACCCCTGTGGCCGCGCTCTCATCCGCGGCTCCGAAGCTTCCCTCCTCCGCCACCCGCAGTCTCCGCCCACGAAGGGGCTTCTAGTGTGTGGAAACCTTTCCTCCTTCACAGCTCCCTCCCACTGGTGCAGGTCCCTTCCCTATCCTTTTGTCTCTGTTTTTTCTTTTTTTCCTTTTTTGCCCTACCCAGGTACGTGGGGAGTTTCTTGCCTTTTGGGAGGTCTGAGGTCTTCTGCCGGCGTTCAGTAGGTGTTCTGTAGGAGTTGTTCCACGTGTAGATGTATTTCTGGTGTATCTGTGTGGAGGAAGGTGATCTCCGCGTCTTACTCTTCTGCCATCTTCCCCCTCTCCTCTCCAGGGGATCTTTTAATTAGGTCAGCTTACAGGTTCCTACTGTATTACATTTCACTAGTTGGAGTTGCCTAATTGAAATTATTTAAATTTCAAGGCTGTGATAGTGAATGCTACAGTTCACCAGTTTTGTAGTTTAAACATACTGCCCTCAACTCCCGTGTGCCTCACTTTTGCCTGTCTATAAAAGAGGGATAACAGGAAGCTCGACTCATAGGGTTCTTGTGAGGATTAAGTGAGTCAATGAATGTAAATACTTGTAATACTATAAGTGCTTAGACTAGTAAGCACTTGTAGATGTTAGCCTTTAGTGTCACTGTTGGTTTCACCTCCATTCTTCATCTACGTGGACATATCACTATTGGATTAATCTGTTTCCTAGGGTTGAACTGCTAAGGGAATAGTGGGTCAAGGAGGAAAGTTAACACTATATGTGAGCAATTTTAAAGCTAATTAGCTATTGGACAATATATTGTGAAGCATAGAAGAGAACAAGCAATACATTTCCAGTTGTAAACTCTAATTGTGCAAATAAATTTGTTTAAAGTTTGCTTTTTAGAAGTTTTCCCCCTAGCATAAATATTTTTCCCCATAAAGACATAAGGTTAAAAATGAAGAGCAGGTTAGGTTAGCAGATTAAAGGTTTAATTTAAAAACGGTTTGCATGAATACTAAGAAGCTAACTAACTTCTAGGTGGGTTTTTCTTCTTAGCTGTCAGTGGGGATTCTTGACTCTCCCATTGTCTCTAGGCTCTGTGTGTCTCCCACACTCCTTGTCTGCCTGCCATCCTGATGAGCAGAATGTGCGGGGCTGAAGTGGACACTGGAGGCTGGGGGTTGCAGCTCCATTAGGATTCTGCTCTCTGCAGTGTCTGGGACTGTGGACCTTGGGAAGCTGCGCATCTTGATTTTCTCTTAGTGCCATCTTAGAAATGGAGGTGTCCTCCTCACTTGGCCAAGTCCAGTCACCTTCGCCTGTGGTGGAGGAGAGCTGGGGAGCACTCACTGCAGTCACCCCACCAGCACTCCGAGGGAGGGGTGCAGTGCATGGAGAAACCTCTGGAAGGGTCCCAGTCAAGTGAGCCATCTTTTTGAGTGAATGTGGGACTTCACAAACTGCTCCTATTTTTTCCTTCTTTTCTAGGACTTTATGGACAGCAGCCTGCCAACCAAGTCATCATTCGTGAGCGGTATCAAGACAATGACAGTGACCTGGCGCTGGGCATGCTGGCTGGAGCAGCTACAGGCATGGCCTTAGGGTCTCTGTTCTGGGTCTTCTAGAGTCCTTGGAACCTGGATGTGCATAGCTTCTGATACCCTGTGTGCAATAATATAATTTGCAGGGCATTTCTGTTTGTTACAAATGTTTTTAATAATAGTTTTAGTAGTTCTTTTGAAAGTAGTGACATCATACTTATAACTAATCCATATATGTACCATGGAGAAGGCTTTGGAGTGCTGTTAAAACGTGGACTATCTGGGGGCACTGGCTCATTCTAGGAGTTTTTTTATGGAACTCTCAGAATACCTTATTTGAACACACCTGTTTGGAAAGGGCATTTTCCTTTTAGAGTTAGGCCTTAGTGCTTAAGGGGTAGTTATTTTAGTGTTACGCGAGTAACGTCGTGATGTATGAGTGGTGAGTGATTGTGGCAAGAAGAACTGCAGCTGTTTTGGTTTAATGCCAGACTTTGAAACCTCAGACCAGACCTGGATGCACGTTACTTCAGGAGTCGTAGGCTGGAACCTTCCTGAGGCAAAGGTGTGATACCGCCCACAGCCTCTGGGGCTCTGCAGGCTTCCAACAAAACCGACTGCTTAGGATGATGGGCGGGATGGCAGATCCCCCGCTTTAAAATGATGCTTTTCATTTTATTTTTACTAGTTTGTTTTTGGTAGTGATCTTGGAAAACATCCCAAATTAGGAGTAGGCTTGAGTCTCAGCGTTTTAGGGCTTTATCATTTAAAACTTGAACAAGACAAACAAGTGTGTAGAGGTAGATTTGCTTTATTCAGAGGCATCATGTTTTAAGTGTTTGAGTATTTTTATTGCCACTTCAGCCTACTTATAGCTTATTTTTCTACTTGTTGAGAAAGTAATATTAAGAGAATGGTGAGGAAAGTGGAATGAGAGCCATAGTTACAGTGTTACTGTTTCAGGGGATTGGGCTGCACTGAGGGTCCTCTTTCCCACCCTTCTGAAGGCTGCTAAAGAGCCCGTTTCCTGTCCTTTGCAGGACTGGGGCACTGTGGCTGTCCCTGAGCATTGGGGTGCGTGGAGCCCTGGTGGTGGCATGGTGGGGGAGACTCAGGTTACAGATGGGAGTTGCGGCCTAAGGACATGAATGACCTGCTCAGGGGTATTACTCCATCTGACCAGGACACTGGCCTTGTTTTCATTCTTGACTCAAATGTCACAGAGAAGCTTAAAACCATTTAATTTGAGCCCCAACTATGTGTGAAGCTCTGGAAGACTTCGTACATTTTTCTTATTTCTTTATTTACGTAAATTTTAAAACATCAGTTATTCCAGTTTTCTGTCCTGCATGCTTTTAAAAATGTACTTTTACAAAGGCAGTTTAGCGCATTGAAGGTCTCTGCTCCTGTACTCCATGTGACCCGATTTTCCATAAAATACACTCCTAGTAGCACAAATTCCGTTTTTATTCTATGTGGGCAGTTACATACATAGTCTTTTGTTTCACTGATCAACCCACTCCATCTCTAAGGCAGACTTAAATAGATCTTTCTCCGTATGAAACCAGATGCCAAATGAACTTTGTGGTGACCACAGGTGTGTTTTCCTAGCCAATTCTATTGCACTTGTTGACACTGGAGAGTCTGTTTCCAGCTGAAAAGAAGTATACTTGGCTGTCATCTCTTTGGATGTTTGACATGGTGGAAAGTTGCCAGATGTGATGTGTGACGACACTGGTTTAATGGTTAACAATGTTGCTTTAGTTATTTTACATCGTATGTAGTAAGAATGGTTCTTTTCAGGTGGTAATCATTATTCGAGCTGTATGTTTTACTCACAAAATACTAAACTCAGTTTTTAATGTTGCATCATTTTGAACTTGGAGTTACTGGAACCACCGGTACTGAGTTACGTCAGTGAAACGCCCTTGAAGCAGATGGTCTCCTTGTGTTTCCCTGGCTTCCCTCTGACAGAAGGGGGAGAGCTATGGACTGAAACTCGTGCACACGTGTGCCCCCCCCATCTTCAGTCCCTGTCCCCAGTGGGGCCAGTCCCACTGGGCAACTGTAGTTGAGTCTGGAAGTTCACTGTCACTAGTGACTTGATCCTGAGAGGAAATGCATACTCTGTATAAAGATGGGCTGAGATACTTCATTTCCCTGGCCCCAGCTCTCATAGATGCTAGCGCTTAGGTAATCCTAAATCAAGAAGGTGAGTTGGAAGGAACTTGTTCAGGTTTCGTCAGTATTTTACTTCCATGTGTACTTTTAACTGGTTGGCTGTTGACATTGCACACATGCCAGCTGGCTTGTTTCTTAGCTCTGTTCTTTTAATTCATTGAGTTAAATTCAGGGTCTTAGATGTAAAGAGAAGGGAGAGACCCGTGGTTGTTTCAGATCATCATTCATGAAACGGGCCAGACCGGGACACAAGATCTGGATCATGGGAGAAGTTCCTGCCATTGAGACAGAATGACCCACATTTATTTTCTACATTACTTGTGATACTGTGTGATCTTTCTCCTTCCCAAGTTTATGTAGACACCAGCATGGGATGCGGTTCCATTTTTTTCTCCTAGGGTTGATCTTTTTTTCTGATTGCTTGCCTGTCTCTAGAATTCTGTTGTGTCCTCAGAACCTATTTTTCCCTGTATATGCAAATTGTATGTTTATAAGTGAAAATGTTAATACATTAAATGATTGTTAACCTTAAAGCATATTTCATTGACTTCTATTGTTTTTTTAAAATTCAATTTATTTAAACTATAAAGATAAAAACGATTCATGCGTTTCTCCCATCCCCCACCCCCTCGCTCTGACAACCATGAATCTGGTTTTGTTTTTTTTTTCATTTATTTTCTAGTAACACAGTCAGCTTTTTCTGCTGCATCACAGGCAATAAGAATGCCTTTTATTGAGCATTCCATAAGTGCTAGGGAATGTATTGTCACATCAGAAAACAATAACTTATTAAATTCCTATATTAACTCCATAAGGGATGTATTATCCAAGTTACTCTGGATGAAACTGAGGCTCAGAACTTAAATTCTTTTCTTGGGAGCGCACAGGTAGTAAATGAAACAGATTTATATCTGATATTAAAACATATTCTTTTTCCCTGTACCACGTGTATATGAGAGTAATTTCCACAAGAACATCGCAGGGGTCAGTACTTCTAGGATGACTATTAAAAAACTGACAGTACCTTCCTCAACCAGGTCTACTTGGCCTTGTGGGTTCAGTAACTTCTCCAATATCTTTGGGTACACGACTTTGTGTTTTGTTTTAAAAAATTATTTACCTTTTTTTTTTCATTTCTGCATTACCTCACTCTCTTCCTGGCTAGCTTTTCTGTTTATCTCGCCTGTTGCAGACTTTGATTAAATTGTGATGTGTGGTTGCCTGTAATAGTTTAAGATTAGGAATCTCATACTAGAAGCTCTGGATCTGTTGGTTTCATTTCTTTAGGGAAGAAGTCTCTAGTATTTTGCCTGGGGACACTTATTTCTGGATGTCGGGTAGGGGAGACACTCCACACAGCCTTTGTAAGCCCTTCTACTTTTCAGCTGGACTTTATTTTCATCTTCCATCATGCTGGCCCTTGCTGCCTCTGGCTCTTTTTTTTTTTTTTTCAGTTTTTGAATAGGTTATGTATACACACACACACACACACACACACACACACACACACACACAGCTTCAAAATGAAAGAAAGGATTCAGTAAAGTTTCTTGCATCTGCCCATTTCCTATCTTCTCTTTGCTTAACCACTCATACTGGTTTGTTTATCCTTCATGAGTTTTTCTTCATGCATATATAAGCCAGTACAAAGATAAATTCTTATTTTTCTTCCTTTTTTACAAAATAAGGGTAGTATATACACCAGTGGTACTCAAACTTCTTAGTCTCAGGATCCTTTTACAGTATTAAATTTTTGAGGCTTCCCAAGAGGTCTTTAAGGTGAGTTATATCTATCATTATTTACCATATTAGAAAATAAAATTGAGAAATTTGAAAACTTTCTTAAGAAATGGTAAACCCATTATATTTAAAAAGTAGACTTGATAAAAAATATTTTCCAATACAAAATCAGTGAGGCAGAGTGTTTTCACGTTTGAAAAAGTTTAACATCGGGCTTAATAGCTGGATTTGCCTGTTTGCTTATGCGTTCAGTCTGTTGTTACTTGTCTTTTGGTTGAAGTATAGAAGGAAATACAGCCTCACATAGATACATAGTTGGAAAGGGAGGACCTTGCAGACCCTCAGAAAGGGTCTTGGGTACCCTCAGGGTTCCTTGGATCGTACCTTGAAAACTGCTGATGTATG
Organism: Delphinus delphis; assembly: GCF_949987515.2. NCBI lineage: Eukaryota > Metazoa > Chordata > Mammalia > Artiodactyla > Delphinidae > Delphinus > Delphinus delphis. Next base: position 111,826,593 of record NC_082689.1, on the reverse strand, counting down.
CTGTTTTATCCTTTTTTTTTTTCACTTAACATATCTGAGGTATTTCTATATCAGCACGTAAGGAACTTGCCCATTCATTTTATTTGTCCTGTAATTCATCCAGTACCCTTTTACTTTTGCTAAGAATGCTATAATGAAGGATACTGTACAAAAGTGACTCATCCCAGCGTGGGACTCTTGGAGGTACTGTGTTCTCTTTGATAGTGTGCAACTAGTGGATGACAGGGTTCCCTGGAGCGTGACCGTCTTGAGTGCCTCCAGGATGACACCAGGGCCTGGGACTGGGTGTTAGAGAACTGTACGCACAGAGGCTGACTGCTGTGATAAGCCACCGCAGGAGCTGAAGGCCAAAAGCTCTGCTGCTCAAGCCGCGTCCACTGTGGTTTGCTTGGGAGGGAGACTTCTGCCCCAGGTATGCATTTGGAGACCGCAGCTGCCTCTCTCGGGTGCCTTGGAGTCCTCAGGGAGCTTCTGCATCCTGCTGGCAGTGAAAGATGGTGAAGACACAGCCTGCTCCTCAGCTTGGCAGCAGTGCCCGAGGTTCTGCTCTCATTCCAGTGGGGAGAGCTAGTCACGTGGCCCTGGTGCCATGCAGGGGGTCTGGGAGGTGTAGTCTGAGCTCAGGAAGAAGTCGCCCTGGCCACAGCTGCCGCTGAGCCACAGTAAATGGTAAATACTGATGGTCCACTATCTTCAACACTCAGTGGAAGTCAGGCTCCTATTCACCCTCATTTGCACAGTATTTACTGATTAGTGAAGTGGGTGGTAGCAAATTACATGTAAATTGTTGGTTCACGTAACACAGATGTCATTTGGTCACAGAGTATTTTTGTTGCTCAGTTATTTCTTTCCCTACTTACCAACTGATGGGCAGGTTTGCACCTAGAGAAAGACATTCACCCTGTCCAGCAAGGAATATAGTCATTCCAACCATTTGTTCTTTAATACATTAAATTCGCTCATTCCATCAAGTATTCACTGAGCATCATGGCTCCTGATTATTTCCGCCCACCTCCCACTTCCCTGTGAGTTACACATTCTTGCCTGTTGCTGTGTGACCTCCAGGGTCTCCTCCCCCACTGGGAAGAATAGACCCCCCTGCCTCACTTGGGATGTGGGGTGTGGCGTTCTTCGGCTCAGGAACATCGAGGTCCAAACTCTGGTGCCTAGGTGCTGACGAGAAATGCGTATTCCTGGGACTCAAGCCCAGAAAGTCCTGTGAGGGTCCACGGTGGGCTGGATTCTGCAGTGCCACCAGCCCCCAGGGGTTTGTGTCCAGGCTTGACTCTCCCCTGGTCCTAGCTCCCCCAAGCCCTACCTGTCCTGAACACTTGTTCCTTCCTTTCACCTCTGCCAGGAGCATCTCCCTCTTGCACTTGCAGTGCCTGCTGACAGCCTAGGAAGACTTTCTCCCCTTGCAGCTCAGCACTGTGATGAGAGGAATGACACAATGGGGGACGGGTGTCCGGCACTGGCTTTTTCTCTGCCTGGCTGGTAGGAAATCAGGTCAGAAGTGCCTCCCCCTGGACCCCAGGTGGGCTGGTGACTCTGTGTCATCCAGGTGACATTCCTTAACAGGGTCACCCCCCAGTGGGCAGTGAGCCTGGGGTGCTCGAGTGGGCTCTCTGGCAGGGCAGGCCTGGTCTTTTTCAGTTACCTGTCAGAGGCCAGATGAGCACCTCCTGGGCACAGGGAATGTGTTCTGGGTGCAGTGGGAGGCTGAGGCCTAGGGTCCCTGCAGGGAGGTGTCCTGGGTAGTGTGCGTGGAGACTGTTCATCCCAGTTTTCAGGAGCTGCCTCACCTGTCCAGATAGGCGTGGTAGGTACAAGGGTGGGCTGCGACGGCTCCACAGACATGCAGGAGGGGCCACAGGGAGGACTTGGGGCCACACTGGGGGAACGTAGACAGCATGGGCTCTCCAAGTCTCAGCTACTTCTTCCATAAAGTAGGCGTAATGATGAGAGTCCCGCCCTGGAGGACACACGGTGAGCAGTCATCCCCTTTCTTCCACTCCACTCCTAGATGGTGGTTCTCTGTGCTCCCAGGCCACCAGCAGCCCCTGGGAGCCTATCAGAAATGCAGATTCTCTGGCTCAGCTTGGACTCTTGAGTCACCAACCAGCCCTCACGTCGATTCCAGTGCAAGTTCAGATCTTGCGAACCACCGGTCTAGAATGGACTCCCCCCGCCCCGCCCTCTTCCATCCTCTCCTCTTCCCTCCCCCGCCTTCCTTCTCTCCCCCTTGGGAGCAGCTGCACTTCATCCTTGCCACAGCCGGATCTGAGAGTCACCACTGGGTGTCAGAGCAGCCCCAGGAATGTCCCTGCTGTCACACCTCTCAGCCCCGCCCCCCACCCCCCAGTCCCTGCTGTGTCTCCCAGGGCTTCCCAGACTGAGCCCAGAAGAAGAGGAAGTGCTTGGATTCGGGTCTGGTTGCAGAGTCCCAGAGCCCTGCACCCGTGCTCCCGCTTCCTCGTCACGGGCTTGGGCTGGGCCGCCTGCTCCACGGCTCTGCCTCCAGTGTTCCTAGGGGCCTCAGGCGAGGTCCTGAGAGGCTAAGGGGCCTGCCTGAGGTCACCCCTGAGCCTCTATCAGGGCGAGGGCTTGGCCCGGTCCTTCCCTAACTGCCCAGAGTGAATCGTCTGGGCACCAAGGTAGCTCACCTGGCAGCACCCATGTGGTAGGAACCAGGGCAGCCCCTCCACCGTGTAGGCTGTCATGAGGGGCGTGAGGGTACAGACAAATCCCACTCCTGCCAAACTGCCTCTCGCTCATTGTCGCAGCCTGTAGAGGGTGCGGACGGCGGCGTGGTCAGGGGAGGGGGCAGTAGAGGGTGGCCACTGGGTTTGGCAAGTGGAGGTCATCAGTACCTTAACTTGCTTCAGTGGAAAGTGGGGAGGATGGGAGTGGGTTTGGGGCAGGGCCTGCACACAGGCCGACACACCCTCCTGAGCTTTCCCTCCCCAAGCCCGTCATGGCAAGGGCCTGGCTTCAGGCATCAGGGCCTACCAGCCGGCTCTGAAGCTCCTCTACCTGGGGATGGAGCCTCTGAGCGCACCGGGTGATGCAGGCTGAGCATCCCGGGCAGTGTGGTGCATGCGGGCTCTGTCTACTTTGAGACCCTTGCCGTGAGCAGCGGCCTGTGGCACACGAGGAGGACGAGGGGTCCGGGTGGGCACACCTTGGCCTCAGGGAGCTACACACAGACACGCGCAGCTGTGCACACACAGAAGGGGCACGTGTGCTCTCCAGACGGCATCCTCCAGGAGAGCTCCACATCCAAGACTGGAGGGGGTTATCACCATTCTCGTCACCCGCTGCCAGGTTCAAGTCTGGCTCTGAGCTGTACCTGCTCTGTGAGCGTCTGGGCCAGGCAGTCGCTGGTGCCCGTGTGCCACATGCCACAGGGTCTGTAAGAGAAGCCTGATCACCAGTGCAGGGAGGCGAGTGCCCGCTCAGTGGGGACCAGGAGAGAGAAACCTGGAGAGAGTAGGGCCCGGCTATCTTCTTTCCTCCCCTCCTGCCCTCCTGAGACTCAGCAACCTCATCTGTAAAATGGGGACGTGGCCGCAGCCGCCCCGGGGGGAGCTCAGCTTGTGGAGTTAACACACAGGAGACGCTTTGAAAGAGGGCCTGGCGCAGGTGAGTGCCCTGTGTGCTGCTCCTAGGACTGTTTTCACAGGTGAGGACACCGAAGCCCAGGAGGGTAACCCAGCAGGGGCTCCTGTGGCCGGGACTCCTTCCCTCTCCCAGAAACGGCTTCCAGCATGCTCTTGTGGCTGGCATGGAGCTGGGTGCTCAGCAATGGTGGAATTCACTAATAACATTCTGTTGAATATTCAGGGTTGGAAAATAGCATCTTATTAGAACAACACTTGGGCCATCTGCAAGGGAGTGGCATCAGCTTGCCCTGGGCTAAAACCTTGGCCAGTATAGACTGGCTGGCCAGTTTTTCCAGGCCACACCGTGAAGCAGCGGAAACCCTGGTGCCATGTAATGGGAAAGGCCTCTTGTCTTTCCCATTAGCTGTGGAGTCCTCAGGCGCTGCAGAACCTTCGCATTTCTCACAGCATTCAGACTGAACACCTTCCCAGCACTGGACCGGCCCAAGCCTCCCTTCTCTTCACCTACAAGGGGCTTCTGGCCTCTGGTCCTTTGCACTCACTCTTCCCCCTGCATGGGCACTGTTCCCTGCTCCAGAGTCCTCCCCCTTCCCCCCACCCCGCTGCACTTCACTCTTTGCACATGCTGTTCCTCACCCATGGGCATTGTTCCCTGCCCCAATGTCCTCCCTCTCTCTACCCAATTCTGCACCCTTCACAGCACACATCTGCTCCCCAGTTAGTTCTAGCTCATCCTTCAAATCTCAGCCAAAGGAGCATTTTCTCAGGGAAGCCCCCTGACCTTGGAGACAGGCCTCTCATTTCTTTGATGGTGCCTTCCCTTTCTTTCTTCTTCTTTTTTTTAACTTTTTATTTTATGTTGGAGTAGAGCCAATGAGCAATGTTGTGATGGTGCATAGCAAAGCGACTCAGCCATACATATACATGTATCCATTCTCCCCAAAATGGTGCCTTCCTTTTCTTCACCGCTCCTCTGTGGCTTCTCCTTTGATACGTGCATATTTGTGTAATTAACCAGTCAAGGCTCTCAGCCAATGAGTGGCATGCGTCTCTGTTCCTATTCTACCTTCAGGCCTCCTGTGGCACCTGGGGGATGGGAGGTGTTGAACGAATGACCTTCCATTGTTTATGTCTCAACTTTCTCCCTATCACTTGCAAGGGGAAGCCGCCAGAGAAAAGAGCCCAACAGGACATTGAGGCACCCTGAGGAAATTTGAAGAAAGCTGCTTGATAAGATCTTTTTGGGGGCCCCCCTTCATGAGGACTACCCACATGGGGGCTTAGTCTTCACAATGCCAGACTTGTGTGTGGTCTGAGTTCCTTCCATGCCCACTGCATGGCCCCCTTCCAGTCTGGGAATAGCTGGCACTGCCCCCAAGGGGGGGCCAATCTCTGCCTTCTAATAGGAGAGTTTACTTATACTTAAAGTAATTTACTTTAATGAAGGATTTACTTCTGCCATTTGCCTATTTGTTTTCTCTGTATCTTACATATATTTTTTTCCTCCATTGGTTTTGTGTGTGTGTGTGTGTGTGTGTTTAGTTGATTTTTTTTGTAGTGTACATTTTGATTCCCTCTCTTTTACTTTTCTATATAATTTTTAGTTATTTTTAAGTGGTTATCTTGGGGATTGCAATTAACAATTGTTTCAATTAAACACATTTTGTTTGAATAATATCAGCTTAGCATCAACAATATAGAAATACTCTGCTTATATACCTTTCCATCCTTTACCCTTTATATCATTATTGTCACAGATTACATCTTTATACATCATTTTCCCATTGACATTGATTTATAATTATTGCTTTATGTATTTGTCTTTTAAATCATTTAGGAAAAAAGATGTTACAAACCTAAAAACAATAATATCAGCCTTTATATTTACCTATGTAGTCACCTTTGTCATTGTTCTTTATTTTTTCTAACTTTGAGTTAATGTCTAGGGTTTTTTCATTTCGGCATGAAGGACTCCCTTAGCATCTCTTATAGGGTAGTTCTACTGGTAATTCACTCCCTCAGTTTTTGTTATCTGGAAATATCTTAATTTCTTTCATTTTTAAAAGATGGTTTTGCTGGATATAGAATTATTGGTTGACAGTTCTTTTCTTTCAGGACTTTAAATATGCCATACCCTGTCTTCTGGCTTCCATGGTACTGATGGAAAAATCAGCTGTTAATCTTATTGAAAATCTCTTGTACATGATGAGTCTGTTCTCTCTTGTTGCAGTAAACATTCTCTATGTTTGGGCTTTGATAATTTACTATAATGTGTATTGGTGTGGATGTCTTATCCAACTTGGTATTTGTTGAGCATCTTGAATGTGTATATGCATGTGTTCCATCAGCTTTGGGAAATTTTTGGCCATTATTTCCTAAGAATTTTTTCTGTCCCTTTTTGTTCCTTTCTGTCTTCTCTTAGAATTCTATTATGCATATGTTGGTAGTTTTGATGGTGTTCTACAA